>NC_092698.1:8934222-9272972 GCF_964275005.1 Diadema setosum
GCAGTGACACTGACCAAAGATTAAGTTTGCACGTCTATATGCTATGGTGGTTATATGTGCCAACAGAGTTGTAATAATCTAGATGCAACTGATTTCAAGGCGATGGTGTTACTAGAGATAGAACATAGACAAAGGTTATTTTGTTAGTTTCAAAGCGATGTCACAACGCTGTCCTTCAATAATATGGAAATGTTTTTGAACGATATCATACTTTCCTGTACCAAAACACAAGAAAATGGAACCTCCTATAAGTTTTTTTTTTTCTGTTTCCGACTTTGATAGAGCCATAAAGTGCTATCCTGATTTCAGTGACTGAGTGACACCCTGTGCACCAGGCACGTGTATTCATAAAAAAAAGACAAATAAATATCCACAAGTAGGTGAATGAATAAATCGTGGTATCTCAGCTCTCGTTCCGCATGTGCGTCATCACTGTGTAATAAGAAGTGTATAATAGAAATTGACGGGAGGGGTATAACCCTCTCACACGTCGGAGCTCCTGCATTTCTTAGAATTGAATAGTAGTACGATCTGATACATACTTTTTGTGGAACAATCGGACAATTCCCCAAAGTGTACCAAGTATGCCCGAGGAGCACCGAGCAATGGAAGGATCGCAGGGGGTTGGGTCCCCTTCCATTTGGTGGAGCTTTTACATTGTCACAACTAAATTGTCAATTCCCCAAATGTAGCCACGATTCATGCACGAAGGGACCGAATGGGGTGTCAACCACCTTCCCCGTACGAGGACGTTCGAAGTGAAGTGACAGATCTGTTGGACAATTTTGATGAAATATTCGGACATATGCCATTCTGAATGTGTACTAAGTCCACGGGAAAGGGCCGAAAGGGGGAGGGTGTGCGAGGGAGAATTTGTATATGATCAGAATTGCAATTTAACAACTTGATGCCAACTTTGATTGAAATATTTGGACAGTTTCCTATGAATAAAGCAAGAAAATATCCACATAAAGGGATTTTGCGCGCGCGCACGGGTGTGTGTGTGTGTGTGTGGGGGGGGGGGGGGAATTGGTATGTTGCCTCCCAGAAATCGACGCCCTTGTTGTGCACTCCGAAATGCACATTCTCCTCGACTCAGCGTAACTTGCCTGTTTCTGTGATATCAATGTGACTAATAAAAGACAATGGAGGGCAAGGTGCATTCCTATGTCTTTTGTTAAACGTTTCAGTACTTTAGCAATGATTGACAGATGAGGTGACAAGAGAAATATTGGTTTGGCAAAGTTTGGAAGGATTTTTTATGGGCGTTCCCAAGTAATCTGAACAAAAATAGAAGAAAAAAATGTATAAAAATACTTGAAATGTTTCTAGACATTCGTTTCAGCGCATAAGTGATGTTGAGGGTATCACAAATCAAAAAAAATCAATATGCATTTGGATTTCAAGGGCCCTTTAAGTATAGTTGAAGACGTTGCAGGAGGTGGGGCAAACGGTGATTCCCATACCATCAAAGCTATAGAATGCGTGGAAAATTAGTTCTGGGTACATACGTGTCATAGTTCATCAAAACATGATAACATAGATAAGCGAAATAATAACAACGATAATAATAATGACAATGATAATAATAAAAATGATGAAAAGTAGAGCATTATAATGCGCCATCAATCTAGTGGCCTCTTCTGAGGCGCAGTAGATAAGTGCAAAAGTAGATAAGTGCAAAAGTATGAGTGAAGTTAGAGCTCATTGCTGAGCCTTCGTTTGAACATTCTAAAATTGTTAACCTTTGGAATTAATCAGCACACCAGGAACTATTACAACGTTTAATTTGAAAATAAATTCAGCCAATTGAGGTGAGTATGGAAATAAATGTTCCATGAATTTAGATTACATGTTCATTCCCACATTAACGTCTTAGACTAATTACATCTATGGTATTGTTGCGCATCATAAAGAAAAATGCGAAATTGATAACTGCAAATCAGTTCCCAAACCTAGGTAAACTTTTGACGGGACAGTAGGTTTACTCAGTTTTTACTCACGCTATTAACTATCATTCTTTGGTGAAAGTGCATGTGGTTTGGTACAAATACTGTCAATGTCAGCATTAAATTTTCACGGAATTGGTCTGAAATGCAACAAAAAAAAAAACCATAAAAACAAGTAATTTTAGCTATACGGCGTTAATATCACAGCTACTGTTTATAGAAGTCGACAAACGCGATATGCACTGAGTCAATTTTTCTGTAGTACAAAAGTTTAGAATTGGCTGATAGTGAAGATTATTATTTTTTTTTGCGCAATCGAACGAATTAATTAAAGATAGGGTAATTCACTTCGTCATCAGATGGAGAGATAAGATTCTTAATTGCGGAACGGAATTTGGGGTACTGGGCAGCATAAATGAATGGATTTGCACATGAATTCAAAAAGGTCAGCAAGAAAAGGGAATTGTGAAGTGGACTGTTGACGAACGATGACAGAGATCCACTTGCTACAGCAATAATCGCTGCAGTATGGTGAGGACACAGGGCAATGATATAAACCAGGACGATGAGGAACGTAAGCTGAACGATTCGGTTACGCGCCTTGTCGTGAAACGACTCCTTTGAGTCATCTTTTACTCTGCGCGCTTCTCGGGTGCGACGCGATTGGCGATGGAGCGAGCACGCGGTCAAAACTTGAGTGACTATCATAATAGTTGTAGGAATGCCCACCCGAAGCGTGAAGACATAGCACCAAAGGAAAATCCTAACAATATCACTACCTGTGACTATACAGGCGTTGTTAATAACATACTGGTTGATGCAGTAAAGAAAAGGGACAGCTGAGAACACCCATGCCCCGCAGATGTACTTGAAAACTGCCCGCGGCGTAACAACGGATTTGAAATGCAGCGGGCTTATCACTGCCACCAAACGTGCACATGACATTCCCATCAACGTGTATCCAGACGCATGAATGCACAGCCAAGTTGGTAAGTGGGTGTACACTAGTTTGCAGTAAATCGTTCCCAGCACTGAATTTGGGACGCGCACAGCAACGGGATGAGGTATCAGAAAAACGGAGGTGAATAAATCGGCGATGGCTAGGGCTGTGATGAAGATGTCTGTTGTGTGTTTAGCGCCTCTTCTCTTCATCATGGCAACGACGACCAAAGAATTACCAATCATACCTAACAGGGCGCAGACCAACTGAAGGATTTTGGACCAGGACCAGTTCAAGATCCACACCCACTGCGGCGCCTCTGAAACCTCCGACCAGTCGGTAACAAGTGAAGACGTATTTTTGTCTTCCGTTGAGAGCGCCGTGGCATCTCGGCCACCTGTTTCGTGTATACCAGCGGCAATGGTTACTGGGAGGGCATAGTGTAGTGTGGCGACTCCTAAAGACGTTCGTTGGGTTTCGGGCAACACTGTGGCCAGTGCGTCGCTGATTGCTCCGGCCACAAAAGTTGCTACGAAGACAACGCTGCCACTCATTATACACATCAGATACATCTGCGGAGATAACAGATGAGTAAACATTTTGTGTCGTCCACTTCTGTGTTTTATCATCTCACGTTAGCTTTTAATCTTGCTGCAAATTGTATTGAAACAGACGAAAACATTTAAGTACAGAATTTTCAAAATAACCACCTGTAGTAAATAGATAATAGCATTTCCAGCCAAACCCACTCGCCAGTTCCCATATTACAGTAATATCGATGGTGGAGAATTTCATGAATTACTTAGTATATTTTATTGTGTCTCAACTTTGTGTTACAAAATGTTTAAGGAGGATTAAGGCATTTCAAGTAATAACAAAAAATGGAAGTGATTAACCAAAATGAATTAAGGCACTTTCAAATCAATGTTAATGAAATATTTACGATATGGCATGTAAAACTAAATCTTTCTCATCGTAAAATGCTCCTTGTTCAGGCTAATAATTTATTATAATTTTCCGTCTAATTACCACTCATGTAAACATCTCCAAACAATTTTGACTCCACCGACAGACAAAGCAAAAACAGTTCAGTTTTCTGCGCTGTGAAAGGGGATTAACTTTAAGCTCATGCGTGTTAACGAGGGCATAAGTGAAATAAGACGGAACACGTCTTGCATTTTAACAAAATAGATTATCTTTTACGCAAACGCACACACACACACACACACACACACACACTCAATAGGAAAAAAATGTTTGGCAGACAGTGCAGTTTTACTGCTTGATTTTAAATAACCGCGTAATTTCAAACCGATCAATAGCGTTGTGACATCATTGCACATGCAAATATTGTGCAAATCATTAAAATCGAATGTATACTTTACCTATTAGGCCTATAATACCCTACCTAGGTCTATATATGCCAGCTGTATACGGTATTCCAAACACTAAAAAAACAAGCCAAAGAGTTTTGTAGGTCTCAAACCGCTTGCATTCTTTTTTTCAATCACTTGAAACTCAAAAGATGATTTTTATGGACATTTACCGAAGTTGGTGAGGAAGCGCGAACCCACAAATCATCAAAAGAGACATTTTTCCTAACAGCTCTTGTCATGTTTGGGTCCTGATACTAGCCTTGAACCGAGTAGGCATACGACCAACTTACCTTACTCTAAGTCGAATTGCCGAGCAGGTTTTAGAACTTGATGCAAGTGACAAATCAGCAGAATCTCTCACGCTCTTAAGTCCTCGCAAATCTCTAAGCAGCAGATTATGCATGATTAAGCAATGTACCACACCACGTGGGTTCGTGCGCATGCTCGTGAATCCCCCTCCCCTTTCCCAACAAACACTGCTGGGCATATATGTGTAACAAAATGGAAAAGGTGGCCATAGGCCCAGGTGTGTGTTCCTAGAAAAGTGTGGGTTTTTTTTTTTTTTTTCGAACGAAGAGTCGCCTAAGCTAATTGGGTTACTCACGATACATTATGCGAACTACGAAAGAGCAACTGTCACAATTTGCGTGAAGTAGATTCCATTATGATTACGCAGATAAATTCCTGTCTTCTCGTGCTTCATCCTTAAGCAAAAAAAAAAAAAAAAAAAAAAATTACTTGAAGGATTTTTGTGTTTTAATTTTTTTTTTTCGTTACAGTTATTTTCGGATTGTGCCTACGCTCGCCACACTGTTTGTGTCTGCGTCATCACACCTACTTAGATAGAAAAAGAAAAGAAAACTTTACTAAAAATTTGTTTGTGT
Source organism: Diadema setosum (assembly GCF_964275005.1). Lineage (NCBI taxonomy): Eukaryota > Metazoa > Echinodermata > Echinoidea > Diadematoida > Diadematidae > Diadema > Diadema setosum. The sequence continues at coordinate 8,939,372 of NC_092698.1, forward strand.
GCCATGATACTTACGTTTCTTTTATTATCATCTTATAGGGTTACCGCTATTGTATATTTGTTCGAACAACTGACGGGTGTATTACATTTTAAAGGGAATGTGAAATTGCTATATAATATATATAATAATATATTGCTATATAAATTGTCGCGTGCTTTGAAAAGCGACGAATACATTATAGTGTGCATGTTGTTACATATGAGCTGGTATGTTAGTGTGTATATTTGTGTGAATGACTATATGTGTGCTTTAGTGTGGAGATCATACCGAAATAATTTCATATCTAAAATAAGTTACACTGAAAAATGAAGAAAATAACAGATAACTGAATGAAAAGCAGATAAAAAAATAAGAAATAACAGAAGTATAAAAACACATTTAAACACACAAGCAAAAAAAAAAAAAAAAAAACTTGTTGAAAGCTTAGTTCAAGTGTTTACCAGGAGGAATAGACACAGTGTGTTCTTAAGTGACTTTTCACCCTAACTTTCTCCAGCCTCGTCATCTATTACCTGCTTGCAAACTCTGTCAATGTCTGTATCGATTGTCTTCATAGCGTTCCCACTAATACGTCGGAAGTTCACAAAAGCTAATGGACGAAAAAAAGAAGTCATGATCGTAGACAGTTAGCTCTATCACTTTTTTTTTCTTCAAACACCGAGTAAAAAGCAGTGCCTTAGAAGACAGATATCGCTCACAGGCAGAAGATTTTTGATCCCTTCTCTTCAAATGCTACTATATCTGAAATATTTCTTAAATACCTCTATTTTCGCACAAGATAGTGATATCACAAAAAATCGATAATCTTCACTAGAGTCTCTCTCTCTCTCTCTCTCTCTTCGTGAGCAAGACAAAATGATTTTCCTTTAAAAAACGAAATTTTGAAGGGTGTAATTGGCCTTGAAATGTCAGTTTTCTATTTCATATTTTTCCCTTCATCTTCATGCTTAGAGTACTTTTCTGAGATCAATAACATTGATTGACATATTGATATACCAAGGAGAGCAAGGGCAATGTGATGCTCTAAAAAGCATTGCCACTCGACACTGGTTTCTTAACCCTATAAAGCCCAAGCTATTTTGACCCTTCCAAGACCCAAGGGAGGGGGGGGGGGGCACATTGTGCCCCCCTCCATAACTTTGTTATTGTTTGATGTTTCATCGTCATATATGGCACATGGGTAGAGCTACTCATACTATACAATCATGACTGCACATATGAAATTTCTCAAGGTCACCCATAGAGATCGTTATTTACAAAAATATAAAGAAATACATAGGAAATATGCCAAAAACATGATTTTTCTGTATAATGTCTTTATTTCCAGTATGATATGTTTTGTTATTGATGAACCATTTTCAGATTTGCCACAAAAATGATGTGCTAGTCGAATCTCAATATGTGTTATGGTTGAAATTTCTCAATGTCACCACATGGGGGGGGGGGGGTATTCATAAAAACACAAAGAAATACATTATGGGACCTGCGATGTATCTTTTGGGATAGGACATGTATACTTATCTTATTTCATATTTCCATAATATTGGAATTTTAAGTTTGCAGATTGATAATAATGATAAACAAAATATGATATTACAGGCGTAACATGTGTGAAGGAATCAAAATGACACAAAATTGAAGGGCAATCTTTGTAAATTACTGTTGTTTTAAATATCTCTATTATAACTATTATTTTATGATTTTGTAACATAAAAATAAAGGAAATGATAAGAAAAACATTCCAGGGCCACAATTACGTCACATTTTGCTACTTCAGAAAATTTCGGCCAAGAAACGCTCATTTCGTACACTACACTATTGTTTATTGAACCTGGAACAGAACAATACGCAAAAAAAAACAAACAAACAAACAACTGATTGACATGGTTGTCAGTTTATGGTTGCCATGGCAACAAGCAATATCAAATATAGCTCAATTATATATCAAAATGTTTGCAATAAGATTTAAGGAAAAGTCACCAAATTTGAAATTGGATTAAGGAGTGGCAACTGAAAATCTGGTAGGGGGCACAATGTGACACCCCTTGGGCTTTATAGGGTTAACATAATGTTACAGCTGGGCCGGAATGCAACATCTGTCTTGATATATATATGATTTTAGAATGGGGGAAACCACTGAAAATTTCGGTATACTGTTTTAAACTCATAGATATTCTCATCAGTGAAAGTTGTTAAAAGCGGCACTCTGTTTGGTTGAAATGAAAAAAGGGGGCTTCATTTTTAATAATTGGCCGCTGTTCACAGTACTCTTAAGTGCCCAATATGGTACCCATAGACCTGCAGTGCCTAGATCACAGCCCGGAGTTTAGTCCCCTATAGTAGTAGCTAGTTTCTTTACACAATCAGTACAAAAAAAAAAAAGAAGAAGAAAGTAAACGCTTATTTGAGCTTATTATTTTCATAGGAGATTCTGGTGTTAGATATAATTCAATTGGCTACCAACGTAGTAGGTCAATAAAACGGGAAACTTTTATACGCATGAGTGAACATTTTTTTTTTATCCTCCAAGGCACAAAATGAAAAAATTGCAAATACTGACATATTGTCTTTCATTTGCAAATGGCCTTTTAAGATAGCAATGATAACAAACGACCAGTTTAGCGCAAGGAGAGACATGAATGAAATGGCAAAAATAAGTTTTCGTTCTCTTTATCTCTTTAAAACTTCAAACGAACTCAAAGTGGGAAACTAAAAGGGGGAATAAGAATTTTCTGTCAACACAAACTTCAAATGGCATAGGGAGTAAGGGCACAAAAATTTGGAAGATATGTGCTGGGCTCTCCCACGTGAGAGAGATTTTGCATTTTTAGACCTGAAAATCGGCGATCCAGAACACGTTTTTTGTGAATTTTATTTCATTTTTTCTCTTATAAAAAGGTTAAGATAAATGCATATCCATAGGTATGTGAATGAATAAATCGTGGTATTTTCGTCTTATAAAGCCTTCAAATCAATCACAAGTCCCCAAATCAATCGCAACTTGCATTGCAGCTCTCAAAAAAAATTGTGATTGATTTCTATTACAAGTCTTTATAAGACAGGCCCCAGAGCTTCTTCTTCCGCATGTGCGTCATCACTGTGAAATAAGTGTATAGAAGTTGACGGGGGGGGGGGGGGGAGTATTCCCCTCCTACACGTCGGAGCTCTTGCATTTCTTAGAATTGAAGTAGTACGATCTGACACATGCTTTTTGTGAAATACCAAAGTCTGCCGGAGTGTACCCCTCCAATTCGAGGTAGCTTTTGCATGTGTAAAATGAAATGGTCAATTTCCAAAAAGTAGCCATGATTATCCAATGTATGAAGGGGAGGCTAATATAACAAGGGAGGGTGTGAGAGTATATATGAGATGGACCAAATGGGGTGTTCCCAACCTTTCCCATATCATACTAGAACCATTCGAAGTGAAGTGACGGATCTGTTGGACGCTTTTGATGAAATTTTCGGAAATTTTCCATTCTGTAAATGTACTATTAAAGTCAGAATTTGCAAATTATTTTTATAATAATTATTTGCAAATAATTTGCAAATTATTTGTATAGGGCCCCATTTTTTCTCTCTCTTCTTTCTTTCTTTAACACAACAACAACAACAACAAAATTGCATACAATTAGAATTGCATTTTAACAACCTGATTTCCACTTCGGGTGAAATATTTGGACAGTTTTCTATGAAAAAAAGCAAGAAAATATCCATATCAACGGACCTTTTCTTCTTTTTTTTTTGGGGGGGGGGGATTAGTTGCCTCCCTGGAATCGACGCCCTCGCTGTACACTTCAGATTTTCCTAACACGTCACGTAAAGTAAAGTGACTTGTATTTCTGATCTTACGTGGTTTAAGACGTGGCAGAAGGTGAGTCAAACGGTGACATCCGTGCCAGCAAAACTATAGAAGGCGTTGAAAATTGATTCTCGGTACATACGTGCAATAGTTCATCATAACATGATAACAAAGATAGATAGTTAAGGCAAAAGTAATGATGATAATGTTAATAAGGATACTAATGTTAATAAGTACAGCTTTTGTAATGCGCCATTAGTGGCCTCTTCTGAGGCGCAGTAGATAAGTGCAAAAGTAGATAGGTGCAAAATCATGAGTGAACTTGGAGGGCATTGTTGAGCCTTCGTTTGAACATTCTGAAATAATTTAACCTTTGAAATTAATCAGCGCACCAGGAACTATGACAACGTTTAATTTGAAAATAAATTCAACGATTTGAGGTGAGTATAGAAATGAGCGATCACTAAATGTAGTTAATAGTCATTCCCACATTAACGCCATAGACGTAATTATCTCTAATAGTATTGTTGCGCATCAGACAGAAAAATGCGTAAACTGGAAATCAGTTCCCATACCAAGGTAAACTTTCTATAGGACAGTAGGCCTACTCATTTTCTATTTACGCCATTAAATATCATTCTTTAGTGAAATTGCATGTGGTTTTGGTACAAGTACTGTGAATGTCAGCATAAAATTTTCATGGAATCGGTCTGAAATGCACACACACACACAAATTGATTTTAGTTATATGGCATCAATATCACAGTTACTGTTATCATGTAGGCCTACTCAGTGCCGTATATAAAAAACTGAATCCATTTTTCTGTGGTATGAAAGTTTAGAATTGGCTGACAGTTGATATTATGTTTTTGGCAACCGAATAAATGATTCAGTTAAAGGGGCATTCCGGACGATTTTCATAATTTCACATCATGTAGTACATAAATCAACAGCTTCATGTATAGATTTGTAGAATTTATTGTGGTTCTTGAGCAGAGAAACAGTACTTTCAAAAACCTTAAACAAATTACACTGAACAAAGATGATGACATAGGAGCCTCATATATCTCAGAAATGTAGCAGTGTCATTCCATTACAATACCGCATGCTTGCAAGCTCACCTGTGTGTAATCTTTGCATGCCTTCTTCTTTTGTGCTGCTTCCTTGAGCTACATCTCATGCATTCTTATGGTGAGGCTGCCATGTCATCATCCTTGTTCATTGCAATTTGTTATAAACTTCGAAAACATTCTTATTTTTCATCCCAATCATTATAAATCCTGAAACTCTGTACCAAGTATTACTAATTTATATATGTTCAAATGTAAAAATTTGAAAATCATCCGGAGGTCTCCTTTAAAGATAGGGTAATTCACTTCGTCATCAGGTGAAGAGATAAGATTCTTAATTGCGGAACGGAATTTGGGGTACTGGGCAGCATAAATAAATGGATTTGCACATGAATTCAAAAACGTCAGCAAGAAGAGGGAATCGTGAAGTGGACTGCTGATGTACGATGCCGTAGATCCGGTTGCAACATCAATAACCGTTGCAATATGGTGAGGACACAGGGCCATGACATAAACCAGGACGATGAGGAACGTAAGCCGAACGATTCGGTTACGAGCCTTGTAGTGAAACGACGCCTGTCATCTTTTAAACGAGCTTCTCGGGTACGACGCGATTGGCGATGGAGCGAGCACGCGGTCAAAACTTGGGTTACTATGATCATAATGGCTGTAGGAATGCCCATCTGGAGTGTGAAGAGATAACACCAGAGGGAAATCCTAACGACATGACTGCCTACGAGTGTACAGACATTAATAACGTTCATGTTGATGTGGTCCCCGCGACGCGGGGACAGCCACAAGAGATCTTATCTATTTTACGACTGACCGTTCACACTGGTATCTCATCTGTCCCCGAGCTGCGGGGGCATTTTGGGGCTTGGAGCGAGCTCTGCCACTTGAAACCAGGCATAGCGCATGCGCACATTTGATGACCACAGCTGGACGCTATCAATTTCGCCCCAAGGTCACTCTCCTCTCCAAATCTTGTCCCCGTACCCGACTTGCTTCGCGGGGACGAGGGGACAAGTCCCAGCGAGCGTTCACATTATGGTTTTCGAGGAGAAAGTCCCACAGCTCGGGACTTTCCCCGCGTCGCGGGGACCAATGTGAACGCGGGGTCAAAGGCGTCGTTTCACTCAAGGCTCGTAACCGAAACAAACAACGTGACTGCCTGTACAGGCGTTCATAAACATTTATATTGATGCTGTAAAGAAAAGGGACAGCTGAGAACACCCAGATGTACTTGAGGACTACCCGCGGGGTAACGACTGATTTGAAATGCAGCGGGCTTACCGCTGCCACCAATCCTGCACATGACATTCCCATCAACGTGTATCCAGACGCATGAATGGACAGGGGTGAAGTTGGTAACCGGGTGAACACTACTTTGCAGTAAATCGTTCCCAACACTGAATTTGGTATGCGCACAGCAACGGCATGAGGTATCAGAAAAATGGAGGTGAATAGATCGCCGACAGCTAGGACTGTGATGAAAATGTCTGTTGTGTGTTTAGTGCCTCTTCTCTCATCACGGCAAGGATGACCCGAAAATTACCAATCATACCAAACAGGGCGCAGACAAACTGAAGGATTTTGGACCAGGACCAGTTCAAGATCCACACCCACTGCGGCGCCTCTGAAACCTCCGACCAGTCAGTAACAAGTGAAGATGTATTTTTGTCTTCGGTTGAGAGCGCCGTGGCATCTCTGCCACGTGTTTCGTGTATACCAGCGGCATTGGTTACATGGGAGGGCGTGATGTAATGTGGCGACTTCTAAAGACGTTCGTTGGGTTTCGGGTAACACAATGGCCAGTGTGTCGCTGATTGCTACGGCCAGAAAAGTTGCTACGAAGACAACGCTGCCACCCATTGTACACATCAGATACATCTGCGGGTGTAATAGATGAGTAAACATTTTGTGTCGTCCACTTCTGTATTTTATTTTCTCACATTAGCTTTCAATTGACATGTTACTGCAAATTGTATTGAAACAGACGAAAACATTCAATTCAAGAATTATCAAAATAACCCACAAGTAGTCACTAGACTTAGAATTTGTCAACACTGACAAATTAGGTGATCCGATCTGTTCAGAAATCAATAATTTGAGTCCTGATCCAAATAGGCATGACCATACAGGTTTCATTGGTGTTGGGGGACATTGGCCGTGTGATGTTTGGATTCTCATTTAGAAAAGGGAGTCAGACCTGCCATATTTGGTACCGAATTCCGTATTCACTAACGAAGATACAAAATGAAGTATATTTGACCTTTGACCCCAATTTGCACACCCAAGATGGCGTCTGAGCAAAAAGTGATTAATTTTTGAAATGATCCTTGTAAAATGGTCTTTGCGTGTGCAAAATATGGGAAAGATAGGACATGTATATATCAAGATACAGGATGAACCATTTATGACCTTTGACCCAAATTTACATACCGAAGATGGTGTCCGATCAAGTAGTAGTTATTTTATGAAATAATGTACATGACATGAACTAAGCACGTGCAAATAATGGGGGTGATAGGGGCTTTTTTTCCTGAGTTATTGCAAAGAAAGTTGCAGAAAGAAATATCTCAGTACATCGAAGATAAGCTTTAATTTCAACCAAGTTTTTGGACGTGGTGGCGACGTCGTATCAAAAAATTGAGGGTATAATAACGATAGCCCAAAGTCTCAGGTACAACATAATATATTATTAATATGTGGGAGAAATTCACCGAAGCATAAGTGAGCTAGTGCTCGATAAAGACAATCATGTCAATTTTCACATTTAGAAAAATAAACTTCCTGCCATAGAGATAACACGTCATAACGAAGATAGAGAAAAAAGTACATATGACCTTTGACCCCGCTTTGCACAGACAAGATGGCATCTGAGCAAAAAGTAGTTATGTTGTGAAATGATTCTTGTAACATGGTCTTTACATGTGCAAAATATGGGAAAGATAGGACATGTATTTACCAAGATACAGGATGAAACATTTATGACCTTTGACCCTACTTTACATACCCAAGATGGTGTCCGATCAAGTAGTTGTTATTTTATGAAATAATGTACGTGACATGAACTAAACATGTTCAAAATATGGTGGTGATAGGGTATGTTTTTCTTGAGTTTTTGCAAAGAAAGTTGCAGAAAGAAAGAAATATTTTGATACATCGAAGATAAGCTTTTTCAAGCACGTTTTTTGACGTGATCCCGACATCGTATGAAAAAACGAAGGGTACAATTACGATAGCCCAAAGTCTCAGCTACTAAAATCTGGGAGAAATTCACCTAAGGGTAAGTGAGCTAGTGCTCGATAAAGACAATCATGTCAATTTTCACATCTAGAAAAATTCCCTCCCATAGAGATAACACGTCATAACGAAGATAAAGAAAAAAGTACATATGACCTTTTACATCACTTTGCACAGACAAGATGGCATCTGAGCAAAAAGTGGCTATGTTGTGAAATGATCCTTGTAACGTGGTCTTTACGTGTGCAAAATATGGGAAAGATAAAACGTGTGTTCACCAAGATACAGGATGAAACATTTATGACCTTTGACCCTAACTTACATTCCCAAGATGGCGTCTGATCAAGTAGTTGTTATTTTATGAAATAATGTACGTGACATGAACTAAACATGTGCAAAATATGGTGGTGAGAGGGTATGTTTTTCTTGAGTTTTTGCAAAGAAAGTTGCAGAAAGAAAGAAATATTTTGATACATCGAAGATAAGCTTTTTCAAGCACGTTTTTTGACGTGATCCCGACATCATAAAAAAGAACGAAGGGTACAATAACGATAGCCCAAAGTCTCACCTACATCATATTAAAATCTGGGAGAAATTCACCGAAGCATAAGTGAGCTAGTGCTCGATAAAGATAGTCAAGTCAATTTTCATTTCCAGAAAAACTGCACTCCCATAGAGATAACACGTAAACTGGTCAAATTTGACAAGGTTACTTTCAATCCATTTTTACGAGGTGATGCCGTCATCCAATCAAAATTGTGTAAATAATTTATGAAAGACCATTTAATAAGCTACAATATACTGAAATTTGGGTGAAAATTGGCAAAGGATTAGTGAGATACGCTCGAGTGAACTTGAAATTTGATGACGTCATTTTGAAAATTTACTTTTTTTACTTGATTAAGTAATTTGATATCTTTAAATCATGTTTTCAGTATCGCCAGCCCATGAAATGACAGTAAAATGACGAGTAAAATCGGATTTAAAATTGGCGGTTTTTTTGGCATAGTTGCACTGTATATCGCCATTGACGCGCGCGCGGAATTTCAACTTTGACGGGCCCGTATGACGTCATATTGCGTCGGATTGACTTGAAACTTGGTAGAAATATTGCTTGACATTTCAGACATTCGATCAAAGTGAAAAAAACGGGAAATTTCTATTGCATATAAGCTGTGCGTGCGTATATGCACGCGCGAGTACGCGTCCGTCCAATTTTTTTCAATTTTTCAAAAAATGCTCTAAATGGTCTGAAACGTATGCAAAAAAAAAAAAAAAAATGAGCTCGATTGGAGCACACAAATATTTCAACGCGCGCGTACGCGCACGTTTTAACGATGCGATGAATTTTGAAAACATGAGTAGAATTCCCTTGAATTGAACTTTATGTGACGTAAATTTCATTGAAAAATTCCATTCCATTAATGAGATATGATTGAAAATATGTTTTCATATAATGACGTCATAGTGACGTCACGGTCGACTGATCACTATGATTTTACTAGATCTGTCGTCTTTAGGACACGATACCTGCATGGTATAAGTTTGAACTTGATAGGCATAGCACTTTCTGAGCTAACCTTTGCACAACTTTTGGGGTGAAATAAAGAAAAAGAAGAAGAAGAAAGAATCCGTACAGAAACAGGTGATCCGAGAGGAAAATCGGATCACCTAAAAAGATTATTGCATTTTGCGCCAAAGCCAGTTCTCATGCAGCAATATTAATGGTGGAGAATTTCATGAATTACTTATATTTTATTTTTTCTCAACTTTGCGTTAGAAAATGTTTAAGGAGGATTAAGGCATTTCAAGTAATAACAAAGAATGGAAGTGATTTACCAAAATGAAGGCACTTTCACATCAATTTTAATGCCACATTTACAATATGACATGTACAGCTACATCTCTCTCAAAAAATGCTCCGTATTCATGCCAATAATTCATTATAATTTTCCGGCGAATTACCACTCATGTAAACATCTCCAAACAATTTTGCCTCCACCAACAAACCAAACCAAAAACATTACTTTATTCTGCTCTGTGATAGGGGACTATCTTTAAGCTCATGCGTGTTCACGAGTGCATGAGTGGAATAAGACACAACACGTCTTGTTATTTAACATAATAGATTATCTCTGATGGAAAACACACACACACACACACACACACACGCTCAAAAGGAAAAAGTTTGGTAGACAGCACAGTTTTACTGCTTGATTTTAAATAACCGTGTAATTTCCAAACGAACCTAGCGCTGGACATCTTTGCACATGCAAATATTATGCAAATAATCTATAAACATAATGAATACATTACCTAGCCTTAACTACATAGGTCTATGTATGTGCCAGCTGTATACAGCATTCCAAACACTATAAAGCCAAAGAGTGTAATAGGTTTCAAACCGTTTGTATTCTTTTTTCAACCATTTGAAACTCGAACGATGATTTTTATAAACTTTAACGGAAGTCGTTGAGGAAGCGTGAACCCACAAATCATCAAAAGAGATATTTTTCCTAACAGCTTTTGTCATGTTTGGGTCCTGACCTAGAACCTAGTAGGTCTACGACCAACTTACCTTACTCTGAGTCGAATTGCCGAGCAGGTTTTGGAACTCGATGCAAGTAAAAAATCATTTCTCACGTTCTTAAGTCCTCGCAAATCTCTAAGCAGCAGATTATGCATGATTAAGCAATGTACCACACCACGTGGGTTTCGTGCGCATGCTCAGGAATAGAAATTTTTGAGTTGTTTTGTATTTTTGCGTATGAAGAGTCGTCTCAGCTAGTTTGGTTACTCACAATACATATATGCAGATATGCGAACTACGAAAGAGCAACGTCACATGTGCATGAAGTATAGATTGCACTATGATTACGCATACTTTTTTAAAACAATTTTCTTGTGCTTTAACTTCAATGATTAATTGAAGAATTTGTGTGTTTTCATTCTTTTTTCCGTTACGGTTGTTTTCAGATTGTGCCAACATTTGCCACATCGTTCATGTTTGCGTCATTACATCTATTTAGACATAAAAAGAAAAGAAAACTTTACTAAAACCTTGTGTGTATGTCATGATACTCTAGATGTTTCTTTTATTATCATCGTAATCACTGAATTACCGCTATTGTATCTTTGTTCGAGCAACTGACGGATGTATGGCATCTTAAAAGGAATGTCAAACTGAGACAAGCGAGTCGCGAAATAACTATTGCACTCTTTCCATTACAGAAAGATATAAAACTAGTAATCACTTTCTGAAAAGTGTCTGAACTTTAATGTCTTCTACCCACTCTTGAAACCGAGTGATCTTCCGATCACTTAATTATACACATGTAGCTTGCGGGACTTAAGATTATGATAAATAAAATGGAAAAGGTTGGGTATATCAAACGTAAATACCTTATCAACCTTTGCTTATTATAAGCTCAGCAAAAAAAAAAAAAAAAATAGAATAAAAAAGAAAGAAAGAAAGAGAGAAAAGAAGTGAACACCCTGTCAATTTTATATTTCTCCTAGAATGTTTGGCTAAAAGTTCATTGTACCACCTTGAAGGTAATTTAATTGGCTATCGGCAAGGAAGGTCAATAATAATAGAAACTTTACGCATGAGTGAGCACTTGTTTTTTTTTTCTCTCCAAATGCAGAAAAGTAAAAATTGCAAAAATAAACAAGTTGTCATTCATGGCAAGTGCTCTTCCAAATAACAATTTGAGCAAAAGAAAAATTGAACACAATTAGATACATGAATTAAGTTGCAAAAATACACCTTTGATCTCTATGATATCTTTGAAGCCTAAAATATCAATAAAGGCCAAAAGGGAGAAAAGTTAAGAATCTTGGGTAAAATCCAAATTCAAAAGAAAAAAAGAGAAGAAGCAATATTTACAAAAATGGTACAAATGTCAATTTGTTTCAAATTAGGAAAATGATTGGTTCCTAAACTTCTCTTGAATCCTTAAATTACTAAATAAAGATTAAATTTAAGAAATTCTGTTTATTTAGTCATCTTTATGCCATTACTCCCTATGTCGTTTGAAATTTGAGCTGACAGAAAATTCCTTTTTCCCCCTTTAGTTTCCCACTTTGCTTTTGTTTGAGGTTATCAAGAGATAAAGAGGACAAAACTTGTTTTTGCTATTTCATTCATGTCTCTCGTTGTGTCAAACGAGTTTTTTGTTCTCATTGCTATCTTGAAGGGCATTGCCAAATAAAAGACATGTCAAATTTTGCAATTTTTACTTCGTGCTTTGGAGGGCAAAAATGAATGTGTTCACTCATGTGTAAAGTTTCCCTTTGAATTAACCTACTAGCTTTATAGCCAATTAAATCACCTTAAATATACTGTATAATACATTGATTTTCCTCAAAATATCTTATGGAAAGTATGAACTCGAAAAAGTGTTTGCTTTCTTTTTGCTGAGTGCATAGACCACAAACAATCAGATATACACAACATATATTGTATATTCAATTGTTTACATAACTGCCCTGTAACCAACTGACCAAGAGACACAGAACCAATGAGTTACTCTCACTCTGTCTTACCATATCAAAACGACTACTAAGATACCACGATGGCGGGCCTCACCTCAGGGATATGAGCATAGCACAATAATACATGTTTGTGTGTACGTGTGCGTGTATATGTTTATCTGCCTTGTTTAATAAATTACCCGCTGTTCAAATTACCCTAAAATGCCCGTATAGTGCCCATAGACCTGTAGTGCGTATAGATCATGGCCTGGAGTTTATATCCCTCATAGCTCGTCTCTCTCTCTTTATATGTATATGTATGTGTATACATGTATGTATATGTATATGTATATGTATATGTATGATATATAAACATGTTGAGATTTCACGTATTGGCTCCACGATGAAATGAAGAAACAAACTGATAAAGCATTTTTGGCCATTAAAGCATGAGTTTTATTCGACTCAAATTTTCGGCGTCCTATATGCCTTCTTCAGGAGTCTTAACATTATTCATGAAGAAGGCGTAGGACGCCGAAAATTTGAGTCGAATAAACTCATGCTTTATTGGCAAAAAAAAAGGCATTAACAATTTGTGTCTTGATTATCTCTCTCTCTCTCTCTCTTTCTCTCTCTCTTTATATATATATATATATATATATATATATATATATATATATATATATATAATATGTATATATGTGTGTGTATACAGTATATAATGTATACATTCCGTGCATATGTTGTACTTGTACATATATGATTATATACGCATGACTTATTCTTCGACAAACCTTGATATCAGCCGATAAAAGTATGATAATGAAAAAAAAAAACCGACAAAATAACTCGATGATTACATCCATTTTCATACTCATACATCGAAAGATAAGTGTACACATAATTACCTATTTGGTCAGATTTTTCCTTTGATTATCAATTGAAATTGTAATTTCTATCGCTAATGGGAAACAGAGGGATCCTGATACAGGTGCATCAAGATGCAAACAAAATATTGTACAAAGACAAAATATACATCTGCACTGCAAATCCAATCACTTCATGCAAATTTCCTTACCTCCTCTGTTTCTGACATTTAAAAGAAATTGACAGTGTAATAGCAAAAAGCAAATGCAACCAAATTCATATTTCTGCAATCAAAATGATGTCAATAGAAATACATTCTACATCGTTCTAACAAAAACAATTCTACACAAAACACAATTAAATTAAATCACCAGACGGACCGAATACGATTTAAATGCATAACTTAATTGGGCAAAGGCTGGTAAAACATAAAAATAAATGATTTGCATGGATTGATAAAGAATACGAGAATGTACATGTGCATGTATACGACAATTGACGATATAAAATAGTTATGATAGTACAATGACGTTTTTATATCATAATATTCGTGTGCGCCTGCTGGACATGTACATGATATGAAGTCGCACACACACAACCCATGCACAAAGATTACACACATCTGTTTCGAAATTCAACCAAACTAGAGCTATCACTCACTGTGATTAATATACCTCCACACACAACTGAGGGAATTAGCTCAACCAGGATTATTATTTTTTTCTTATTTTTTAATGGGGAAAAATACCATGGCAATGCACTGTTCAACAGTGAATAAATGTATTGCTCACTGTTAGTCACGTGTCCCACATCTCAAGTCAAGTGTTAAAAAACTGAGTGAACAGGATGAATAGACTGACCATTTCTATGATTTTCATTAAAAATTGTTTTACCATGGCAACACAATGTTGGACATTAAGAAAAAAAGACATTTGCACAGCTATTATCATTTCAATTCAATTTAATTCAATTCAATTCAATTCAATTCAATCATAGTTTATTTCTAATCAACGAAAATCAAAAACATAGTACAACATGTCATGAAATAATATTGTTCAAACGTTTGCAAAAGATTCATGTAGTATACAAGATAAATTATAGAACAACATAATGTTGTGACCCTGTACCACAAAACAAACAAAAAGTCGCCAGACATGAATTTTTAGTTAAGACCATATTCTGAAAGAGCAGACTTAAAGCTTTAAAATGATGTATAACTCAAATCAAATTGACTCTCCTAAAATCTAAATATTGGAAAGAAAGCACAAACTCGGGAAAAATGTGAACTGAGAAAAAAGGCTCTGAAGTGCAGTGTCTATTCAAGCTTAATCTTCACCTAACCGCGCTGACTGTGCGATGAATGGGACAAAAAACAGGAAGTAATCCACCAGAGTTACAACAATGAAGGAATTTTCAGATTAAACTGAAATTAGGCATGCCTCATTAACACATTTTGTGCATAATTAATGCCAACTTTCAAAGCAGTAGCATTATCCTTTCAAAAGTTATTAGAGTTGAAAGTGAAGAGTTTGTACAAGGTTTTTTCAGAAATGAAAAAAACACACAGACACACCTAATCACACTATTCTCCCAAAAATGTTCGAGATAAACTGCTAAAAAACACACTTTCCTGCTCGTTTTATGATTCCAAATTTTAGCGTAATGTAAAAGAAGACTTGCTCTTTCAGAAATTATGAAAAAGTCAAGATCGGCAAGGTTGACCCATTTCACTTAATTTCAGTCCTCGCGCAAAATCAGTGTGTGCGACTATTTTGTTCGTTTTGAGATGCACGGTCACATATATCATTGTATATATACAATAATTAGGAGGAGCAATGTATACATCCTTCGTGGGCGAGCGGAAAATAAATTCGATTATGGAAAATAGTGATCCACTAAAACGCAAAGCTTGTCGGACGTGGATCGCTAGATAAATAATGAGTAAATGATATATTATTCGAGGGTTTATATAGCATTGCATTTGATATAGGTTATTTAAGTCATTTATAAAAGTGTACAGGTAGTTATTTTGAGATACACATATCATAGCCGTCACATGTGCCAAATTTCAAGCCAAATGCTAAAAGGTTGATGGGCTTAGTTGAATTCACAATATTAGCGTATCATTTTCATTCAACATATACTGTTACCATGGCAACACATTTTCAACACTGACAAAAGATAATTTTTGCACATCTAGGTAATGTAGAGGTAACCACGTGCCAAATTTGAAGCCAAAATGCTCTAAAACTGAGAGTTAGGAGAACCGAAATGTTTGTATGATTTTCATTCAAACTACACTGTTACCATGGCAACACATTGTTCAACAATGATGAAGTATGAAGTTTGCATATTTCTATACTATGGTGGTCGCATGTGCCAAATTTCAAGCCAAATGCTCAAAGACTGAGGGAGTTACTTGAATTCACAATATTTGTGTATGATTTTCATTCAAAATATGCTGTTACCATTGAAACGCATTGATCAACATTAACAAAAGATTAAGTTTCAGCATCTACGTACCATAGTGGTGAGGTGTGCCAAATTTCAAGCTAAATGCTCAAAGACTGAGGGAGTTAGCTGAATTCACAATATTTTTTAATGCTTTTAAGTAAAAAAAAAAAAAAGCTGTTACCATGGCAACGCAGTGGTCAACACTGACCAAAGATTAATTTTGCACGTCTTTATGCTATGGTGGTTATATGTGCCAAACAGAGTTGTAATAACCTAGATGCAACAGATTTCAAGGCGGTGGTGTTACTAGAGATAGAACATAGACAAAGGTTATTTTGTTAGTTTCAAAGCGATGTCACAACGCTATCCTTCAATAATATGGAAATGTTTTTGAACGATATCATACTTTCCTGTACCAAAACACAAGAAAATTGAACCTCCTATAAGTTTTTTTTTTCCTGTTTCCGACTTTGATAGAGCCATAAAGTGCTATTCTGATGACAGTGGCGGAGTGACATTCTGTGCACCAGGCATGTGCATTTATAAAAAAAAAGAAAAAGAAAAAAAAGAGAAAATAAATATCGACAAGTAGGTGAATGAATAAATCGTGGTATCTCAGCTCTCTTTCCGCATGTGCGTCATCACTGTGTAATAAGAAGTGTATAATAGAAGTTGACGGGAGGGGTATAACCCTCCCACACGTCGAAGATCTTGCATTTCTTAGAATTGAATGTAGTACGATCTGATACATACTTTTTGTGGAACAATCGGAAAATTCCCCAAAGTGTACCAAGTCTGCCCGAGGAGCACTGAGCAATGGAAGGATCGCAGGGGGTAGGGTCCCCTTTCATTTGGTGGAGCTTTTGCATTGTTATAATCAAATTGTCAATTTCCCAAATGTAGCCACGATTCATGCATGAAGGGACCGAATGGGGTGTCCCCCACCTTTCCCATACGAGGACGTTCGAAGTGAAGTGACAGATCTGTTGGACAATTTTGATGAAATATTCGGAAATATGCCATTGTGCATGTGTACTATGTCTATGGCAATGGACCGAGAGGGGGAGGGCGTGCGAGGGAGAATTTACATACGATCAGAATTGCAATTTAACAACCTGATGCCAACTTTGATTGAAATATTTGGACAGTTTCCTAGGAATAAAGCAAGAAAATATCCACATCAAGGGATTTGTGTGTGTGTGTGTGGGGGGGGGGGGGGGGGAGGGAATTGATATGTTGCCTTCCAGAAATCGACGCCCTTGTTGTGCACTCCGAAATGCACATTCCCCTCGACTCAGCGTAACTTGCCTGCTTCTGTGATATCTTTAAGCGTTTTCACATCAGCCCGATAAAAATCCAAGCTCGAGATATTTTTTAATTCCCCCTTTCAGAAAATAGCGCGCTATTTCGAAACATTGGGCTGATGTGAAAACGCCTAATGTGACTAATAAAAGACAGTCGAGGGCAAGGTGCATTCCAATGTCTTTTGTTAAACATTTCAGTACTTTAGCAATGATTGACAGATGAGGTGACAAGAGAAATATTGGTTTGGCAAAGTTTGGAAGGATTTTTTTTATGGGCGTTCCCAAGTAATCTGAACAAAAATGGAAGAAAAAAAAAATACATGGAATGTTTCTAGATATTCGTTTCAGCGCATAAGTGATGTTGAGGGTATCATAAATGAACACAAATCAATATGCATTTGAATTTCAAGGACCCTTTAAGTAGTTGAAGACGTTGCAGGAGGTGGGGCAAACGGTGACTCCCATGCAAGCAAAGCTATAGAATGCGTGGAAAATTAGTTCTGGGTACATACGTGTCATAGTTCATCATAACATGATAACATAGATAAGCGAAATAATAATAATGATGATAATAATAGAAATGATGAAAAGTACAGCATTATAATGCGCCATCAACCTAGTGGCCTCTTCTGAGGCGCAGTAGATAAGTGCAAAAGCATGAGTGAAATTAGAGCTCATTGCTGAGCCTTCGTTTGGACATTGTAAAATTGTTAACCTTTGTAATTAATCAGCACACCAGGAACTATGACAACGTTTGATTTGAAAATAAATTCAGCGAATTGAGGTGAGTATGGAAATAAACGTTCACTAAATGTCGTACATGTTCATTCGCACATTAACGTCTTAGACTAATTAGCTCTATGGTATTGTTGCGCATCATAAAGAAAAATGCGAAATTTATAACTGCAAATGAGTTCCCAAACCTAGGTAAACTTTTTACAGGACAGTAGGTTTACTCAGTTTTTACTCACGCTATTAACTATCATTCTTTGGTGAAAGAGCATGTGGTTTGGTACAAATACTGTCAATGTCAGCATTAAATTTTCACGGTATCGGTCTGACATCCAAAAGAAAAAAAAAAGGAATCTTAGTTATACGGCGTTAATATCATATTTACTGTTTATAGAAAGTCGACAAACGCGATCATGCACAGAGTCTATTTTTCTGTGGTACGAAAGTTTAGAATTAGCTGACAGTTAATTTTTTTTTTTGCGCAGTCGATTGAATTAATTAAAGATAGGGTAATTCACTTCGTCATCAGATGGAGAGATAAGATTCTTAATTGCGGAACGGAATTTGGGGTACTGGGCAGCATAAATAAATGGATTTGCACATGAATTCAAAAAGGTCAGCAAGAAAAGGGAATCGTGAAGTGGACTGTTGACGAACGATGACAGAGATCCACTTGCTACAGCAATAATCGTTGCAGTATGGTGAGGACACAGGGCCATGATATAAACCAGGACGATGAGGAACGTAAGCCGAACGATTCGGTTACGCGCCTTGTCGTGAAACGACGCCTCTGAGTCATTTTTTACCCTGCGCGCTTCTCGGGTGCGACGCGATTGGCGATGGAGCGAGCACGCGGTCAAAACTTGAGTAACTATCATAATGGTTGTAGGAATGCCCACCCGAAGCGTGAAGATATAGCACCAAAGGAAAATCCTAACAATATGACTGCCTGTGACTATACAGGCGTTGTTAATAACATACTGGTTGATGCAGTAAAGAAAAGGGACAGCTGAGAACACCCATGCCCCGCAGATGTACTTGAAAACTGCCCGCGGGGTAACGACGGATTTGAAATGCAGCGGGCTTACCACTGCCACCAAACGTGCACATGACATTCCCATCAACGTGTATCCAGACGCGTGAATGCACAGCCAAGTTGGTAAGTGGGTGTACACTAGTTTGCAGTAAATCGTTCCCAGCACTGAGTTAGGAACGCGCACAGCAATGGGGTGAGGTATCAGAAAAACGGAGGTGAATAGATCGGCGACGGCTAGGGCTGTGATGAAGATGTCTGTTGTGTGTTTAGCGCCTCTTCTCTTCATCACGGCAAGGATGACCAGAGAATTACCAATCATACCAAACAGGGCGCAGACCAACTGAAGGATTTTGGACCAGGACCAGTTCAAGATCCACACCCACTGCGGCGCCTCTGAAACCTCCGACCAGTCAGTAACAAGTGAAGACGTATTTTCATCTTCGGTAGAGAACGCCGTGGCATCTCGGCCACCTGTTTCGTGTATACCAGCGGCATTGGTTACTGGGAGGGCGTGGTGTAGTGTGGCGACTTCTAAAGACGTTCGTTGGGTTTCGGGCAACACTGTGGCCAGTGCATCGCTGATTGCTACGGCCAGAAAAGTTGCTACGAAGACAACGCTGCCACTCATTGTACACATCAGATACATCTGCGGGGATAACAGATGAGTAAACATTTTGTGTCGTCCACTTCTGTACTTTATTTTCTCACATAAGATTTAATTAACATCTTGCTGCAAATCGTATTGAAACAGACGAAAACATTCAAGTGCAGAATTAGCAAAATAACCGCCTGTAGTAAATAGATAATAGCATTTTGGGCCAAAGACACTCGCCAGTTCCCATATTATAGTAATATCGATGGTGGAGAATTTCATGAATTACTTATTATATTCTATTGTGTCTCAACTTTGTGTTACAAAATGTTTAAGGAGGATTAAGGCATTTCAAGTAATAACAGAGAATGGAAGTGATTAACCAAAGTGAAGGCACTTTCAAATCAATGTTAATGCAATATTTACGATATGGCAGGTAAAACTAAATCTTTCTCCTCGTAAAATGCTCCTTGTTCATGCCAATAATTTATAATAAATTTCCTGTCGAATTACCACTCATGTAAACATCTCCAAACAATTTTGACTCCACCGACAAAGCAAAAACAATTCAGTTTTCTGCGCTGACGTGAAATGGGATTATCTTTAAGCTCATGCGTGTTCACGAGGGCATAAGTGGAATAAGACACAACACGTCTTGAATTTTAACAAAATAGATTATCTTTTATGCAACACACACACATACACACAAACTCAATAGGGAAAAAAAGTTTGGCAGACACCACAGTTTTACTGCTTGATTTTAAATAACCGCGTAATTTCAAACCGATCTTAGCGTTGTGACATCATTGCACATGCAAATATTGTGCAAATAATTTAAATCGAATGTATACTCTACCTATTAGGCCTATAATACCCTACCTAGGTCTATATATGCCAGCTGTATACGGTATTCCAAACACTGAAAAACCAAGCCAAAGAGTTTTATAGGTTTCAAACCGCTTGTATTCTTTTTTCAATCATTTGAAACTCGAAAGATGATTTTTATGAACTTTAACGGAAGTCGGTGACTAAGCGCGAACCTACAAATCATCAAAAGAGACACTTTTCCTAACAGCACTTGTCATGTTTGGGTCCTGATACTCACCTAGAACCTATGCATACGACCAACTTACCTTACTCTGAGTCAAATAGTCCAGCAGGTTTTAGAACTCGATGCAAGTGAGAAATCAGCAGAATCTCTCAAGCTCTTAAGTCCTCGCAAATCTCTAAGCAGCAGATTATGCATGATAAAGCAATGTACCACACCACGTGGGTTCGTGCGCATGCTCAGGAATCCCCTTCCTCTCCCCCTTCTCCCAACAAACACTGCTGGGCATACATGTAACAAAATGGGGCAGGGTCATAAGACCAGGTACGTGCTCCTAGAAAAGTGTGGGTTTTGGTTTTGTTGTGTTTTTTTTTTCACGTACGAAGAGTCGCCTCAGCTAATTGGGTTACTCACAATACAAATATGCGAACTACGAAGGAGCAACCGTCACAATGTGCGTGAAGTAGATTCCACCATTACGCAGATATATTCCTGTTTCCTTGTGCTTCATCCTTAAGCAAAAAATTACTTCAAGGATTTTTGTGTTTTCATTTTTTTTTTTCATTACGGTTGTTTTCGGATTTTGCCAACATTTGCCACATTGTTTATGTCTGCGTCATCATACCTACATAGATAGAAAAGAAAAGAAAAGTTTACTAAAACTTTGTGTGTGTGTCATGATACTCTATGTTTCGTTTATCATCATCCTAATAATTGAGTTACCGCTATTGTATGTTCGCTCGAGCAAATGACGGGTGTATTGCATTTTAAAGGGAATGTCAAATTGCTATCTTTCGATATACATTGTCGCGTGCCTGGAAAAGCGACGAATACACTATTATGTGTGTGTATGTTGTAAACATATACGTGCTGGTATGTTAGTGTGTATGGTTGTGTGAATGACTGTGTGCGCGTTAGTGTGTAAACATACCAAAATAAATTGATATCTAAAGTAAGTTACACTGAACAATAAACAATAACAGATAAATAAATAAAAACCAGATGAAAAATAAGAATAACAGAAGTATAGAAATATTTAAACACATAAACGAAAAAAAGGAAAAAAAAATTGAAATGTTATTTCAAGTGTTTACCCGGAGGAATAGACACAATGTGTTTTTTCCGTGACTTTCCCCCCTAACTTTCTCCAGTCTCGTGATCTATTATCTGCTTACAAACTCTGTATCGATTCTCTCCATAGCGTTCCCACTAATACGACGGAACTTCAGAAAAGCGGATGGACGAAAAAAAAAAAAAAAAGAAGAAGAAGAATCCGTGATAGGAGACAGTTAACTATATCTTTCTTTTCTTCAACCACCGAATAAAAAGCAGTGTCTTAGAAGACAGATATCGCTCACAGGCAGAAGATTTGTGATTCCTTCTATTTAAATGCTATTATGGCATCTGAAATATTTCTCAGATACCTCTATTTTCGCACAAGACAGTGATAACACCAAAAATCGATAATCTTCATCAGAGTCTCTCTCTCTCTCTTCTTGAGCAAGACAAAAAGATTTTCTTTTAAAAACACATTTTCTTTTCAATAACATTAATATTGATTTACATATTACTATACCAAAGGAGATCAATAACATTGATTTACATATAGGTTTTCCCATTCATTTTCAAAGTTTTTTCATTCAATTTCACAAATTTTTACTTCAATTTCGTCGCAGGATGTCGGGAACTTTCAAATTCGTCTTTCGTCGTTCATTTTCAAATAAAGTCCATTCAATTTAGTCATTTGGCATACATTTTCGTCATTTACAGTTCAAATTCGTCAGTCTCATTCGCAGCACTCAAAACAGAAGGATCGATTTCGTCTTTTGTCAGTCATTTTCGTTAAATTTTCATTCATATTCGTCTCATATCTCTATCCGGTGTGATTTTCCAGTCATTTATGCTTTTTTTTTTTTCTGTAACCGTTCACATTTTACATTCAGGAGTTAACATACATACAAGTGCCTCCCCCCCTCCCCCCCCCCCACACACACACAGAACCACAGATGCAGACACACACACAAGCAATCCGAGTACACACTGATACAAACAGACGTACTCTCTCGCAAACGAAAACACTGACAAACGATTTCTAGGCAAACATGATTTGAAGACAAAATTTAAGTGTAGAGTGTAATGTCGCCTGTTTAACGTCAAAGAATGGATAACACAATTATGTTTGCTGCTTTCCAGGGTACAAAATTTAAAGTTTGCTTCATGCATTATGATGCCAAAACCTAAACATTACGAGTTAAAGTTCAAAATGTGACACTGACATACTGTCCTGGGATATGACTTTCGACTGTCGCATATCCTTCAATCAATTTCGGTTGGAAGTCATGTTTTTCGTGTGTATTTTCTAAGAAAATGGTTAGGGAATTAGACCGGGGGCTCATAAGATTTATTCAGCTGAAAAGGGTCACACTTTTTGATGGTCTCATCATATCAGGATGTAGCCAAGGGTCAATGAAATGAATTGCTGGCAAGTCACATCCTGTACCGTAAGCCTAGGGGCCACGAAAAGGGGCCCTGAAAAATGCATTTATTCAGCCGAAGAGGGTTACGGACGAAAGTTGGTGGATATTGTTCCTTTGGGTCTATCTATCATGAAAACAGCAATGCCAGCTATTTCATCCTGTATGGGGCCCCAGACAGTAGCCCCAAAGGGCCCCACCAATATGGTGTTATTCAGCTGAAAAGGGTCACGGCTAATTTCTTTTGCAATGGAAGTAGTACCCACCAGAGATATCCAAAACACCAATGCCAGCTATTTTATCCTGTACGGGGGCCCCAGACAGTATAGCCCCAAAGTGCCCCCCCCCCCACATTGATTTTATCAGCTGAAAAGGGTTACGGCTAATTACTTTTGCAATGGAAGTAGTACCCATCAGAGATATCCAAAACACCAAAGCCAGTTATTTCATCCTTTACGGGGCCCCAGACAGTAGCTCCACAGTGTTCCACCCATATACTGTGAATCAGCTGAAAATGGTCTTGACACATTCTTTTGCAATGGAAATATTAGGGTCTACTAAACAGAGATATCCCAAACACCAAAGCAAGTCATCTTATCCTGTATACGGGGTCCCAAAAGCAATTTGCAAAGCAATTTGCAAAGGAAGCATACTTCTGTATAGTGCACAAAAGAGATGACCAAATCACGAAAACCAGTCATTTCGTCCTGTACTGGGCCCGGTACAGTAGCCATAAAGCGCCCCTCCCCCACATATTATGATATCATTTAGCTGAAAATCGAAGTAGGCCTTAGTATACAACATAGATACCCAAAACACCGAAGCCAGTTAGGTTTTCCAAGCCAATTTTTTTTTTCGTCGGTTCATTTGATAGAAGGTTCATTCAATTTTTAGAACGACCCTCGTTATCGCACAGTCTGTCTTTAAAAATTGTAACTTGTACGTTCAATTTAGCTTTTCGATCAATGAAATTTGCACATGTAGCTTTTGAATTTCTGAAAATGTTTATTCAAATTGGCTGGTACCCTACGTTCATTCAAATTCGCCTTGACTTGCCGAAAAGGATATTTCAGTCATTCAATTTCGCGAAAGGCAGTCAAATTCCAAACGTGTACATTCAATCATACATCATGCTGTTTCCCTTTCTTTTTTTTTTAAGGTGAGAGCATTTTAACGTGTCTTTCTATGTGACTTTTGTTTCATCCATATACTGCTAAGCAGCAAAAGTATCATATTTCTACCTTGTATTACTCAACCTCGTTGTTCTGTAACTTCATCTTTTTATAGTCATAACAGCACTATACAGACATATATCTCTAGAAGACATAGAAGGAATTAAAAAAAAAAACATTTAAGGATCATAACCTTGACTTCCCAGAACTGCCCGACCACTCTGAATAAAGCGCTCGTAACGGCCAGATAACTTGTGGCTACGTGCGTCTTCGGAATCAATGAGCACATTAAAAAAAAACCCCAAAACAAACCGTTGTCAAAGTCTCTTAAACGAAAACAAAAACATGAAACGTTATGATGCTTACAAAACAGTAACAACGATGAAAGAAAATAAGGAAAGACGTAAACCATGAACATATCTGTTAAATTGACTGCAGAACATGTTCAATTGGATGCCCAGAAATCAATTTGAATGAACGAGCGCAGCATATATTGTACGTGATCACATGAATATAACATTATAAATTTATGAATGAACGGATATAGAGAAATGGTGCTTGTCTTATGAATTTCAGTTGAAAAAGTGTTATTTAGAATGAGGTTAGCGGTAATGTGAATGTTCCAAAATGAATTTGAATGAAGAGATAATGAAATTGAAATACCATGTCATCTAGGCTAGATTTTGCTAAATTGAATGCAGCAATAAGGAATTGGATCGAAAGAGGTTGCGAAATTGGCCCGGAAAACCTATATTATGCTGTGCAGGGCCCTGGACAGGTATAGCCCCAAGGTATTCCCACCCAATATAAATTAAGAGTTTTTAGGTGAAAAGAGTCATGTATGCCTAATTTCCCTGACAGTGGAAATAACAGCTGAGATACTCAAAACACCAAACCCATGCAGTTATTTTTGTTCTTTAAGGGGCCCCCAGCCAGTAGCTGGAAAGTATTCGCTCTGATCGAGAAAATTTCTCGAGTCCAACTCGGGAAATTTCTGAAATAGCGGGATACTAGCGCGCTATTTGATAATAGGCGTTTTCACATCAGCCTGATAAAAATTCAAGCTCGAGATATTTTCCTATTTCCCAAGTCAGAAAATAGCGCGCTATTTCGAAACATCGGGCTGATGTGAAAACGCCTATTGTGAAAACGACTCGAGAAATTAGTGCGATGCATCCCATCATGCCTAGCGTGTGTGACCCGATCGATCGAGGCAAACTGCACACAAATCATGAGGAATTTTTGAGAGGGCACACACATTACTGATGCTGTTTGCACATACTCAGCTGTCGAATTAGCTCGAAAAAAATTCGGTCTAATTCTCTTCGGGCTGATGTGAATAAGAAATGAAATAGCGCTCTAATTCGCAATCGCGAAAAATATCTCGAGCTTGGACTGTTATCGGGCTGATGTGAAAACGCCTACTGAGTACTTTTTAGCTTTCTGGAAGGGGGAACAGCGTGATAAGATTGCATAGATCGTTCAGAACATAAATACAGCGTGCTGACATAGGATAATATCGGCAGCATATGGTTGCATCGTACTAAAGCGAAACTGCAGCGGCAGAGATTGCAATGTCACATTCCCGATCATCGTAGTAAGATCGTAGCAAGCATGTCGTCGTGCTAGTCGTAAATAGCCTCAAGGAACTAAGAATATCTATAAAAATGCCTTTATCATTCCACAAAAATGTGCACTAAATCCAAATATAAATAAATACAAATGAAACTGAGCCCATCACTTAATGTGACCGATACCCCCATCCAGTTGTAATCCTGATGATGTTAGCTCCTTCAACAAAACTGGTGATTTAATACTTTCTGTAACAGTTGCTTAATAAGACGACCTATGATCTAGAATTTTACAAATAAAAGCCTGTAAGCACATGAAGAAATGTGAACTTCAAAATGATCATTGTAGAAGTGACAGCTCCGAATTGGACTAGATCGTTTTTTATATTAACCTTGAAGGTAAGTAGGGAAATGGAGTTTTTACGCCCTGGAAAGACCATAGAAAGAAACATCGCGAGCATGAAAGTAATTCAATCTACAAAATTTATAAGCTGGATATAGTCTAAGAAATCAAGAAATTAATCATGACTCCATTTTAAAAACCATTGGGGACACTTCTGGGCTACTGATTGGGACCCCGTACAGGATGAAATAAATGGCTTTGGTGTTTTGGGTATCTTCGTTGTGTTCTACTTCAATTGCAAAAGAAATTGGTCATGACTGTTTTTCCAACTCAAGTAGGGCAATTCTGGGCTACTGTCTGTGGCCAAATGTTGGAAAAAATAACTGGCTTTCATGTTCTTCATATCTCAGTTGTATACCACTTCCATCACAAAAGAAAATAGTCATGACATTTTGTTATTAAAAACCATTTGGGGCACTTCTGGGCTATAGTGTCTCGAGACCAGGACAGGATAAAATACATGTAACTGGCCTTGGTGTTTCGTGTATCTCAGCTGTTTTCATTACTGTTTTCACTACTTTCATTGCAAAAGAAATTAGTCATGATGATGATTATTATTATCATTATTATTATCATTATTATCATAATCATTATTGTCGTTGTTGTTATTATTATTATCATAGGTAAATAAAACCAGATGGAGGGGAACACTTCAGTGCTACTGGGTAGGATTACATAAACTTACTGGCTTTGGTGTTCCGGGTATCCCTGTTGAGTACTATTTCCGCTGCCAATGATTGCAATAGAATTAGCCATTGCTCTTAAAGATGAATACCAGTAAAACCATATGGGTTGAGCACCTTTAGGCAACTGTCTTTGGCCCCGTAGAACCTAAAAATACTGGCTTTAGTTTGTAAGGTATCACTCCTGTTTAAAACATCCATTGCAAAAGAAACTAGCCATGAATCGCCTTAAAAATCATATAGGTGTACTTCTTGTCTACTGACTGGGGCCCCGTATGTAGCATGTACAGGATAAAATGGCTGACTTTGGTGTGGTGGGCATTAGTTTTCTGCTGTGTACATCATACATAGGGCCCCGTACAGGATAAGATGATTTGCTTTAGTGTTCGGGATATCTCTGTTCAGTAGGCAGTAACATTTCCATTGCAAAAGAATTTGTCAAGACCATTTTCAGCTGATTAACAGTATATGGGTGGGGCACTTTGGGGATACTGTCTGGGGCCCCGCACAGGATAAAATAACTGGCTTTGGTGTTTTGGATATCTCTGATGGGTACTATTTCCATTGCAAAAGAAATTAGTCGTGACCCTTTTCAGCTGAATAAAATCAATGTGTGGGGTGGGGCGCTTTGGGGCTACTGTCTGGGGCCCCGTACAGGATAAAATAGCTGGCATTGGTGTTTTGGATATCTCTGTTTGGTACTACATCTATTGCAAAAAAAAAAAAAAAAAAAAAAAAATTAGCCCTGACCCTTTTCAGCTGAATAACACCATACGGGTGGCACCCTTTGGGGCTACTGTCTGGGGCCCCGTATAGGATAAAAAAGCTAGCATTGCTGTTTTCATGATAGGTAGACCCAAAGGAACAATATCCACCAACTTTTGTCCGTGACCCCCTTCGGCTGAATAAATGCATTTTTTTGGGGCCCCTTTTTGCGGCCCTTAGGCTTACGGTACAGGATGTGACTTGCCAGCAATTCATTTTATTGACCCTTGGCCACATCCTGATATGATGAGACCATCAAAAAGTGTGACCCTTTTCAGCTGAGTAAATCTTCTGGGCCCCCGGTCTAAATAATGTGTAAGGATACAATTTACGAGAGAAAGTAAAAATATGTCGGCGTAAAGTTGGTTCACCATCAAAGTAAAGAATCAACAACATCTGACTAATTTGAATGGAAAATTCACGAAATTGTGTAAACAAATATAAATTTGATCTTTACATTCTGCGATCCGTCAGCAGGAGGGACGAATTTGAATGACAATCGACAATTCTGAATGCTATGTCTTCGAAAATGTTTGACGAAAAACGAATTACAATAGGCGTTTTCACATCAGCCCGATGTTTCGAAATAGCGCGCTATTTTCTGACTTTGGAAATTAACCCGATCACGAAATAGCGCGCTGTTTGATAATGTGAACACAAATTAGCGCGCTAATTGTATCGCTCTGGCCGAGAAAATTTCTCGAGTCCAACTCGGGAAATTTCTGAAATAGCGGGATAATTGGCGAACTAGCGTGCTATTTGATAATGTGAAAACGTCTCATAAAATTAGCGCGATGTATCCCATCATGCCTAGCATGTGTGACCCGAGCGATTGAGGGAAACTGCACACAAAGCATGATAAATTTTTGAAAGTGCACACATTACTGCGGGGTTTGCACATGCTCAGCTGTCGACTTATAGCTCGAAAAAAATTTCGGGCTAATTCTCTTTTGGCTGATGTGAATAAGAAATGAAATAGCGCGCTAATTCGCAATCGCGAAAAATATCTCGAGCTTGGATTCTTATCGGGCTGATGTGAAAACGCCTAATGACAATTGACGAAATTGAAGTTAGGATTTGCGTTCCACGTGCTTCTCGGGACGAAATTGAATAATAAATATTTGAAATTGAATGACAAAAGTGCGAAAATGAATGGGAAACCTATATAGGTTTTCCCATTCATTTTCAAATTTTTTTCATTCAATTTTACAAATTTTTACTTCAATTTCGTCGCGGGATGTCGGGAACAGGCAAGTCTTACTTTCAAATTCATCTTTCGTTGTTCATTTTCAAATAAAGTCCATTCAATTTAGTCACTTGGCATACATTTTCGTCATTTACAGTTCAAATTCGTCAGTCTCACTCGCTGCACTCAAAACAGCAGGATCGATTTCGTCGTTTGTCAATCATTTTCGTTAAATTTTCATTCATATTCGTCTCACATCTCTATCCGGTGTGTTTTCCCAGTCATGTATTTTTTTTTTCTGTAACCGTTCACATTTTACATTCAGGAGTTAACATACACACAAGTGCCCCCCCCCACACACACACACAGAACCACAGATACAGACACACACACAAGCAATCCGAGTACACACTGATACAAACAGACGTACCGTCTCGCATACGAAAACACTGACAAACGATTTCTAGGCAAACATGATGAAAAAAAGTGTAGAATTGTAGCCTGTTTAATGTCAAAGAATGGATAACATAATTATGTTTACAATTTACGAGAGAAAGTAAAAATATGTCGGCGTAAAGTTGGTTCACCCTCAAAATAAAGAATCGACAACATCTGGCTAATTTGAATGAAAAATTCATGAAATTGTGTGTACAAAAACGAATTTGATCTTTATATTCTGCGATCCGTCAGCGGGAGGGATGAATTTGAATGACAATTGACGATTTTGAATGCTATGTCTTCGAAAATGTTTGACGAAAAACGAATTACAACGACAAATGACGAAATTGAAGTCAGGATTTGCGTTCCACGTGCTTCTCGGGACGAAATTGGATAATAAATCTTTGAAATTGAATGACAAAAGTGCGAAAATGGATGGGAAAACCTATATTATTATACCAAGGAGAGCAAGGATAAAGTCACGCTTTAAAAAGCACTGTCACTCGGCACTGGTGTCTTAACATAATGTTACAGCTGGGCCGGGATGCAACATCTGTCATTGAAATATATATGATTCTTGAATGGGGGAAACCACTGAAAAATTCCGGCATACTGTTATAAACACATACATACTGTAGATATTCTCATCAGTGAAAGTTGTTTAGAGCGGCACTCTGTTTGGTTGAATTGAAAAAGGGGGCATCATTTCTAATAATTGCCCGCTGTTCATAGTTACTCTAAACTGCCCGTATGGTACCTATAGACCTGTAATGCCTAGATCACAGCCTGAAGTTTAGATCCCTTGTAGTTCGTGTCTTTATACACTCAGCAAAAAAAAAAAAAGTAAACACTTATTTGATTTCATAATTTTCATTGAAGATTTTGATGGAAATCGATGTATTAGAGGTAATTCAATTGGCTACCAACGCAGTAGGTCAATAAAAAGGGAAACATTTATACGCATGAGGTTTTTTTTTTGTCCTCCAAGGCACAAAAATAAAAAAAAAAATGCAAAAATGACATTATTGTCTTTCATTTGCAAATGCCTTTTTAAGATTACAATGATAACAAACGACCAGTTTAGCGCAATGAGAGACATGAATGAAAGAAAAAAAAAGAGTTTTCGTTCTCTTTATTTCTCTATAACTTCAAACGAAATCAAAGTGGGAAACTTAAGGGGGAATTTTCTGTCAACACAAACTTCAAATGACATAGGGAGTAAGGGCACAAAAATGTTGAAGATGCGTGCGGGGGTGGGGGCTGGGCTCTCCCACATAAGGGAAATTTTGCTTTTTTAGACCTGAAAATCAGCGCTCTATTTTTTTTATTTCTTTTCTTTTCTTCTAAAAAGTAAGACTAAATAAACATCCACAAGTATGTGAATGAATAAATCGTGGTATCTCACCTCTTGTTCCGCATGTGCGTCATCACTGTGTAATAAGTGTATAGGAGTTGATGGGAGGGGGTATCCCCTACCCACACATCGGAGCTCTTGCATTTCTTAGAATTGAAGTATACTTAGTACGATCTGATACATACTTTTTTTGTGGAATACCACGTTTGCCGGAGGAGGGCCAAGCAAGGGGAGGATTGCAGGGGGTAGGGTACCCCTCCCATTCGAGGGAGCTTTTGAATTTTTAAAATTTAAATGGTCAATTCCCAAAATGTAGCCATGATAAATGAATGAAGGGAAGGTTAATATAACAGGGGAGGTATAAAATGAGATGGCCCAAATGCAACCCAACCTTTCCCGTACGAGGACGTTCGAAGTGATGTGACAGATCTGTCGGACACGTTTGATGAAATATTCGGAAATCTGCAATTCTGAAAGTGTACTAAGTCTATTGGAAAGGACCGAGAATGGGAGGGGGTGCGTGCGACGGAGAATTTGCATACGATCAGAATTGCAATTTAACAACCTGATGACCATTTCGGGTGAAATATTTGAATAGTTTTCAATGAAAAAAGCAAGAAAATATCCACATCATGGGACCTTTTTTTTTTTTGGGGGGGGGGGAGAGGGGGTAATAATTCTGTTACCTCCCAGGAATCAACGCCCTTCATGCCCTTGCTGTACACTCCGAATTTTCCTAACACGTCACGTGAGGTAAAGTGACTTGTATTTCTAATCTTAATTGCTTGAAGACGTTGCAGAAGGAGAGGCAAATGGTGACAACCATGCAAGCAAAGCAACTTTCAGTACTTTGATTTTTTTTTTTATCTAGTGAAAATCAGTAATCCTTAAGAGTGCAATAGAATATATCACAGACAATGATTTCTAAAACCAGTTATTTGCTTGCAACCTTCTGTATTCTTGTCCAATTACAGTAGAAATTACTGAAAATCAGTACTAGTTGGCAGCTCTGTAGAAGGTATGGAAAATTAATTCACGGTACATACATGTCATAGCTCATCATAATATGATAACATAGATAAGGCAAAAGTAATAATGATAATGACAATAATGATAATAATAATAATAATAATAATAATAATAATAATAACAATAATAATAATGATGATAATAGTAATAATAATAATGATAATAATAATAATAATAAAAATGATAATAATAAGTATAGCATTTGTAATGCGCCATCGATATAGTGGCCTATTCTGAGGCGCCGTAGATGAATGCAAGAGTAGATAAGTGCAAAAGCATGAGTGAAATTAGAGCTCATTGCTGAGCCTTCGTTTGAACATTCTAATATTGTTAACCTTTGTAATTAATCAGCGCACCAGGAATTGTGACAACGTTTGATTTGAAAATGAATTCAACGAATTGAGTTGAGTATTGAAATAAACGTTCACTAAATGTAGTACATGTTCATTCCCACATCAACGTCATAGACGTAATTATCTCTAAGGTATTGTTGCGCATCAGACAGAAAATGCGAAATCGCTATCTGGAAATCAGGTCCCATACCAAGGTAAACTTTCTATTAGACAGTATAGGCCTTTATTGGCCTACTCATTTTCTATTCGCGCCATTAACTATTATTCCTTGGTGAAAGTGCATGTGGTTTGGTACAAATACTGTGAATGTCAGCATTAGATTTCATGGAATCGGTCTGAAATGCAAAAAAAAAAAAATAATAAATAAATACATAAATGGTGTAATTTGAGATATACGGCGTCAATATCACAGCTACTGTTTATAAAAAGTCGACAAACGCAATCATGCACCGAGTTCATTTCTTTTTTTGGTGGTATGAAAGTTTAGAATTTTTTTGCGCAATCGAATTAATAATGAATTCATTAAAGATAGGGTTATTCACTTCGTCATCGGATGAAGAGATAAGATTCTTAATTGCGGAACGGAATTTGGGGTACTGGGCAGCATAAATGAATGGATTTGCAAATGAATTCAAAAACGTCAGCAAGAAAAGGGAATCATGAAGTGGACTGTTGATGTACGATGACAGAGATCCGCTTGCTACAGTAATAACCGTTGCCGTATGGTGAGGACACAGGGCTATGATATAAACCAGGACGATGAGGAACGTAAGCCGAACGATTCGGTTACGCGCCTTGTCGTGAAACGACTCCTTTGAGTCATCTTTTAAACTGCGCGCTCCTCGGGTACGACGCGATTGGCGATGGAGCGAGCACGCGGTCAAAACTTGAGTAACTATCATAATGGCTGTAGGAACGCCCACCCGAAGCGTGAAAAGATAACACCAGAGGGAAATCCTCACGACATGACTGCCTGTGAGTATACAGGTGTTCTTAATAACGTTCATGTTGAAAATGTACAGAAAAGGGACAACTGAGAACACCCATGCTCCACAGATGTACTTGAAGATTGCCCGCGGGGTAACGACGGATTTGAAATGCAGCGGACTTATCACTGCCACCAAACGCGCACATGACATTCCCATCAACGTGTATCCAGACGCATGAATACAAAGCCAAGTTGGGAAGCGGTTGTACACTAGTTTGCAGTAAATCGTTCCGAGCGCTGAGTTAGGTACGCGCACAGCAACGGGATGAGGTATCAGAAAAATGGAGGTGAATAAATCGGCGACGGCAAGGGCTGTGATGAAGATGTCTGTTGTGTGTTTAGCGCCTCTTCTCTTCATCACGGCAACGATGACCAGAGAATTACCAATCATACCAAACAGGGCACAGACAAATTGAAGGATGGTGGACCAGGACCATGTTAAGATCCACACCCACTGCGGCGCCTCTGAAACCTCCGACCAGTCAGTAACAAGTGCAGACGTATGTTCATTTTCGGTAGAGAGCGCCGTGGCATCTCTGCCACCTGCTTGACCTGTTTCGTGTACACCATCGGCGTCGGTTTCCGGGAGGGCGTGGTCTAGTACGACGACTTCTACAGACATCCGTTGGGTCTCGGGCAACACTGTGGCCAGTGCGTCGTTGATTGCTACGGCCAGAAAAGTTGCTATGAAAACAACGCTGCCACTCATTGTACACATCAGATACATCTGCGGGGATAAAAGATGAGTAATCATTAAGGCCCGAATTCACGAAGGTGGTACAAATGAAACCATCGTTTAAACCACGGACAAAAACCATGGTGCGCCAAGTGTCGTACGGAATATTTCGTTATGAAATTGGTCACTTCGTCGACAAAATGACCGTTTCGTTAACGAAATTATAATATCGTCGACAAAATGTTCATTTAGTTACAAAATGTTGTCATTTCGTTACAAAATAATCATTTCATGGACGAAATGACCGATTTCGAAACGAAATATTCCATGCGACACTTGGCGCTCCATGGTTTTTGTCCATGGTTTAAACCATGGTTTCATTTGTACCACCTTCGTGAATTCGGGCCTAAGTGTCGTCCACTTCTGTATTCTATTTTCTCATAATTGATTTTAATTAACATCTTACTGCAAAATTGAAACAGACGAAAACATTTAATTAAAAAATTATCAAAATAACCGCCACTCGCCTGTTCTCATACAGCAATATTGATGGTGGAGAATTACATGAATTATCTACTTTATTTCATTGTGTCTCAACTTTTTGTGTTACAAAATGTTTAAGGATTAAGGCGTTTGTAGTAATGATAACAAAGAATGAAAATGATTTACTAAAGTGAAGGCACCTTCACATCAATGTTAATGCAATATTTACAATATGGCATGTAAAATTACATTTCTCTCATCGTAAAATGCTCCTTATTCATGCCAATGATTTATTATCATTTTCTGTCGAATTACCACTCGTGTAAACATCTCCAAACAAATTGCATCCACCGACAGACCGAAGCAAAAACAATACTGTATTCTGCGCTGTGAAAGGGGATTATCTTTAAGCCCATGCGTGTTCACGAGGGCATGAGTGGAATAAGACACAATACGTCTTGCATTTTAATCTAATAGATTATCTCTTATGAAATACACACACACACACAAATGTGGCAGGAGCGCAGTTGTATCACTTAAGTTTTAATAACCGCGTGATTTCGAACAAATTTTAGCGCTGTGACATCATTGCACATGCAAATATGCAAATATTTTGAATAGAATGTATACACCACCTATAGGCCTAGTATATGCTACCTGTATACAGATTTCCAAGCACATGTAAACCAAAAGCCAAAGAGCGTTAGGTCTCAAACCGCTTGTATTTTTTTTCAAACATTTGAAACTCGAAAGATGATTTTTATGACCTTTAGCGGAAGTCGGTGACTAAGCGCGAACTTATATACAAGTCATCAAAAGAGACATCTTATACTTGTAATGTTTGGGTCCTTGACGGAGTAATCCCTATAGCAGCTGCAAGCACAGCTAGACTGGGATCCTGATACTAGCCTAGAACCTGGTAGGCCTACGGCCAACTTACCTTACTCTGAGTCGAATTGTCCAGCAGGTTTTAGAACTCGACGCAAGTGACAAATCAGCAGAATCTCTCACGCACTTAAATCCTCGCAAATCTCTAAGCAGATTATGAATGATTAAGCAATGTACCACACCACGAGGTTTTCGTGCGCATGCTCAGGAATCCCCCTTCCTCATCCCCTCCCCACACACATACAAACACTGATGGGCATATATATGTGTAAAAAAAATGGGGCAGGGTCATAAGACCAGGTACGTGTTCCTAGAAAAGTGTGAGTTTTGTTTTGTTGTTGTTGTTGTTTTTTCTCACGTACGAAAAGTCCCCTCAAATAATTGGGTTACTCACAATACATAATAATTATGCGAACTACGAAAGAGCAACCGTCACATGTGCATGAAGTAGATTCCACTATGATTACGCAGATATATTCCTAGTTTCTCGTGCTTCAACCTTAAGTAAGAATTTACTTCAATATTTATTTTTTTTTTCATTTTTTACCGGGTTTTTCGGGTTGTGCCAACATTTGCCACATTATGTCTGCGTCATCACACCTACTTACATAAAAAAAAAGAAAAGAAAACTTTACTAAAACTTAAGTGTGTATGTCGATATATAGTAGCTAATAAGTCGCTTGGAATACTACTACTAGTACTACTACAAATGAAAATCTCATACATGTATAAGCATTGCAGATGGAAATCATTTTACACAACCAGAATTTGTGTTCAGTTGTTTGCAGACTCATTCGGATCAACAAGCGTTTCATCAAGGAAATGCGTCAGACAGTGAAATGCAAGTAATCGTATGTATTATCATAATATTTATTTGCTTTAGCAAGGCAGAAATCTTACACAACGAATACATTGCATTAGAATATGCAGATACACATTACAAACATAATATCTATACCACAAAAAAAAAAAAAAAAATGTAAGAGAAAAAGTTAACTATACAGATAATTAAGATACTTTTTAGGGAAATGAGACAAAGGCACATTAATATCCATATTGTTTTAATTCATTTACAACGATAAAATCATTGCAATTAAATATTTCAGTATTTCACGACATTCCCCCCCCCCCCCCCACTCTGGCTGTTCACATGTTGATGGAAGAAGCGCCAACGTCCGGCTAAAACCAAACAGGGCATCATCCGTAAAATAACCATCGCATGTACCGCACCCATACACTCGTAGACTCTATCATTTATTCTTTTATTTCGTTTAATAGTATTTCATTTCCAATAAACGACACTCGTGTACATGCACATTGCACACGCATCAATACATTGTCATAAAGTATAAGCACTTGCAACATGACATGACGGTGGCCCTTCGCAAAGGCATCAACATTTCACATCCCCTGAACAGTCGAAACAATGTTAGAGTAAAATTACAGGCAAATACTGAAAAAAGAGACCCAGAGTACCGCCTTCTCCCTGCTAGCATTCCATTCCATGTCTGCTGTAGTGATGCAGACTTACACCTACAAATACCTGAATATAAGAACGACCAAAGTCCATTAGAGAAAATTTAAGAAAAATAGAAATGAATATAACTTCCTACTGCTTTTAGTGTTTTCAGTTATTGGCATATTATTCATACAAATTTGAATATAAAACAGTCACTTGAGTGATTATCTGTATTTGCATGACCTCGTAAATGGTTTGCAAAGCCGGTAGCGGTAGCCGACTGGAGTCGTTCTTATATTCAGGAATTCATATGCATATTATCAGATCTTTGAGGAATTAAAAAGAAAATTCCTTGTTGTCCTTGATAAAATCAATTTCCTCTCACTTAACACTCCTGACAACATCATCCATTTTACTTCATAATACATTTCATATTCCACATTCATTTATTTTGTACTGTCTGATGATATATATACATAATATATATATTATATATATATATACTACATATTATGTATATATATGATATATTTTACATATAAGTATACTATATATTATATATAACATGTATTATATATATATATATATATATATATAATATTATATATATTATGTACATATAATCATAAGTCACGACTCATCATTTTAGTCAGAAAAAGCAAGAACACTTTGTGTGTCTGCCATAGAACTTTCAATACCTACGAATTGCATGCATGGTTTTCTATGAATAACGCGTCTATAATGAGGAACGAAATACTACATATAGTGGACATAATTGAAAACGTAATAGCTACAGCCACAGCCACACTTCTGAAAACAAACAAACATATTCATACGTCACACATGGCATAGATCTAAAGTTACTCAACAAAATTATACATTAACGACTAAAATCACCAATTTTTACTTTGGACAAATCAGCACACATGAAATCATTTGAAATAGACTGACCGAGATAGCATATTTTGTCTCCAACTTTCACATATTTTTCCTTTACTATTATATTTCACTATACACTGATGATTAACTTTATCGGTTTTGAACTTTCAATCCGAACTGAAGAACACAATTTTGACAAATACTTATCAGTTCCTTCAGAGCCGGAATATTATGGGATTAAAAAATAATCAAATCGTCAGCATATGAAAGGGCACCACTAAACATTTCGATCATGTCACATCTGTATATTGCTTATGCAGCATCGAATAGTTATCAGACATTAGCAAATCTATTGTAACAAAATAATCGATGATTATTATTTCGAGTCATTTCGTTATATTTTTTGTCCCTGAATAGATAAGAGAGAGAGAAAATGAAGATCAATACTGTACTGTACAACTTTCTGAAAGGGTTGATATCCATACTTTTATTTAGCCGTTGACATCGATTGTTTATTCGTAATGAAGAAAAATGAAGGTCAGCACCGTTTTCTAACAACTTTCTAAAAGGGTTTTACTCATACTTTTATTAAGTCTTTGAAAGAGATCACATTTTACTCATGAAGTTAAATATAAGGAAAGAGAAAAAATCGATCAAAACTTCGCTGTTGACGTCACTAATGCGGATACAAATACTTTTTTTCCCCTATTTAAAAGATCAGTTGAGTTCACGACAGGTCAGAAATGCTCAGCTTTAAACTGCTACCGCCAATTATGATCTCACTCTCGGCAAAACTTCTCATGAAAACCTTCTATTCATGGATGCGTCCAATTGAAAAATCAATATTCCGTTCGCTGCATTCTATTGAAAATCTAAATGTCTGCACTATTGAATCCAAAACAAACGATTGCCTTCGAAATAGTCAATCTCCAATGGGAATAACAAGACGCACATATCTCAATTCAATTTTGATGGCGTATGTGAATGATATTTACAACCAGGAGGAAAACCTGCTCGTTATTGATTCTCAACTTTATTCTTCCTGAAATCATGGCAATGACATTTGTACTCAAGAAAACATTCAATTCATTTCGTTTAGCAGAAAATACTTCTCTTCATATGTAATATTTTCTGCTACTTTCTATTACCCGTTATCATACTTTCTCTCCGCATTCGATGGGAATGAGGCTTATTCATCTCTCCAGACTTCGGAAGTGAATAAGAAGGCTTCATGTTGGATCGCTAATTCATGCACATAAATCGATACAACTTCATTATGAGTTTCTCCTTGAGCATGTTAAGTAAAAAGTCTTTCACTTTGTTTGTGGCTGATTGATTGTGAAGTAATTTCAAAATCTATATGCAATACAAGTCCGTGATTTCAAAGTCAGAATCGTTTGTGCTAAAATCTGACTGCCGCACACTGGCAATGAGTATAATCTTATCGCATTGTTGTCTATATATAAACCCAGTGGAAAAAAATATGTCATCATCAAACAAACGACCACTTCGGCAAATCGTATGAGATGGCGACTCGATGCAAGATTAGTTTCCGCACGATAATGCTTGGAATGCACTTTTTCTCTTTCTTTTTTTCCTTGAGGAACAAGGGTGCGAAGGAAAGACAGATAATAATTCTCATCGAGAAGCTACCCAGTTGTGTTGTCATAAAGAAGCAGCAAAGGATAAAGGATAGGTCAGTCGCCAAGAAGCGAGAGCACACATTACAAGGAACCCATGTTGTTTACAACTTCAATATTGCAACATTTCATCAAACTCTTTTCAGAAAAAAAAAAAAAAAAAACTAGAAATGTCACTACAGCGACTAGTTATACCCCCGCCAAACAACATTTCATAAGCTTTGGTCAAAACAACATTTGATAAGCTTTGGTCAAAAAACTGAGGAAGTAGTTAAATCCGCAAGATCTTTCCTTGATCTTCTGCCATTAATATGCCGTTACCATGGCAACGTACTTTCGGGTACTGTCGAAAAATGCGTCTTGCACATCTACAACCAAAGGCACACATCTGTACCAAGTTTCATGGAAATTGGGCAAAAACTGAGGAAGTAGTTTGCAACACAAAATTTTCCATCATTTTGGCTCATAATATGTGAGCTGTTACCATGGCAACATACTTTTTGTCACTGTCAAGAAATGTGTCATGCTGACCTATATCCTAAGACAAACATTCAATATGAATTCCATGAGAATTGAAAGAACACTGATGAAGCAGTTTTGCCATGAAGCATTTTGCCCTATATTTTACCAATAACATGCCGTTACCATGGCAACGCACTTTTTGCCACTGCGGAAATATGTGTCTTCCACATTAACATATTCAGATGAACATCTACCTAATTTCATAAAAATTGATCAAAAACTGTGGGAGGAGTTCGCGACGCAAGATTTGTACCCATTTTTGCCCATAATATGCCGTTACCATGGCAACGTACTTTTGGGTACTGTCAAAAAATACGTCTTGCACATCTACAACCCAAGGCACACATCTGTGCCAAGTTTTATGGGAATCGGTTGAAAACTGAGGAAGTAGTTCGCGACGCAAGATTTGCAACGGACCGACCGCCCGACCGCCCGACCGCCCGACCGACCGCCCGACCGACCGTCCGCTGATTCCTATATACCCCCTTCAAACTTCGTTTGGCGGGGGTATAAAAACCCTCCCAAACAACCCACGATGAAAAACACAGGAATTCTTTGAAAACATATAGGCAATCATGGAATTTTCAGATACCCTCTTCTTCAATTGGTAGCTTACAGAACGATAGTGGTTTCAAAGAGCTGTTGGCACAACTTGAGACGTATAATCCGCATACTAAGAACAGGAAACCGCATTGTTGAATGCACCATCAGCAGGTGCAGTATTCAGCTCTGTTTGGCACCGCCGTCCGCCGTCTACACCCCCCCCCCCTCCGGTCAATGAGATACAATGATGAACAAGCCCAAGTTCAACAAAAATAACGTTAGGAATTGTATAGCCTGCACTATACATACACGATCATCTATGATGAGGCAGAAATCAACCAGACGTTAAGATCACCGATCAAAAGACCGAACACATTCGATCAATTAGACTACAAACACAGAGACTTCCAGTATAGTCCATCATCATTTCATTTTTTTTTAAGACGACAAGCGACAAGACAATAGCATGAAATCAGCGCCCCAGTGCAGTCGAAAGTTTAATACGTTTGGAAAGAAGGAATGAAATTTACTCAGCACAACAATGAAATATTGATCAAAATCGGATAAAAAAAGGAAGTTATGACATTTTGAAGTTTGGAACAGTTCTTGAACAGTCAATAACAATATGCAAAATGGTACTTAAGCGATGATGTCAACTGGCCATATTGTTGTACATAGAATTTTGTCATTTCTGGATTTTTCATTCAAACGCAATTACGCCTCAGTCTCATATCCCCATATATCTTACTGATCATTATTTTGAAGTTATACACCTGGGAATGACATCATGTTTCACACTTAGATAACAGAAACACTAGATTTTCGTCATTTGCTTCTTTATATGCACGATCAACGGAAAATTATGAGGTGATGAAATCATTAACTCACTTATTCGCATATATCCATATGTAGATAAGCAAAACTTCACAATTTCATAAATACCCTAATTTTTGTCCGACTGTGATCAAATTTACATTTCAGATTAACTTACACTGGACTGGAATTTCCCTTTAAAGAAGCTTCCCGGAGGTATCGCTGAACATCGACAAACACAATAAGGAATTACCCTTTCGTCATTTTGGATGGTTTCAGCCAAAGATGGGACTAATTTCAAGTGTTCATGACATCGACTATTTTTCTTTCCTCCTCTGTCTTTCAGTAAATTACTGCGATTTCTTTTCTAGGCCGGGATTTCCCATTAGGTGTTGAACAGGTGCTAAATGTGAAATGTTTAAAATGCAATGATAACATTACATAAAAAAAGGAAAATATTGTTAAGTATTTCATGATTTCACTTAATGCAGTATACACTATGAATTAAATAAGTGTTGAAGAAACGTTGAATACTGCAATATGATAATTTTAGACGTTTCATCGTTATGAAATTACAAAAAAAAAATTGACCTGTAAAAAGCTGACAAGGGCTGTAAATGTAGGCAATCGTCTTATCAAACGCGTGGCAGTCAAAGTCTTGTGGTTTGAGGAGTGCCTCGTAAATGTTGACCTTGATTGTGGCATGGCATGTAAACTTACGTACGGCATTGAAAGTTGTCGCATTATAATAGATACTTGATGATTGGACCTTTTATCATAAGACAATGACATCATACCTAACAGCAATTGTTCTCTAAACAGTCGTCGGTAAACAGACCACACCTCGTTACAACGCTGCACTCTTATTTCTGCCGAGTCAAAATTTCAACTCTGAATCCTAGTCAAAAATTTTTCACTCTGATCCATGTAAATTTAACACCAACCGTGTACTTCTGACTCAAATCCGAGTTATCATTTTGGTTATCGGACTTTTTACAACCTGCGCAGAGTCACATCAGAAATACCCAGCGCGGTGTACATGACATACGAGCGCTACAATTGGACAAAACATGTCATGTGTCCTATGTGACGTAGTACCCCCGCGAAAAAAAAGCGTCATTTTTCGACGATCCGCCGCGGCCGCGAGATGTCTTGCAACTTTTTATCTTCAAGATGGACAATTTTGTGTGCACTTTTCTAGAGGAATGCGGAATGGAGGAATACATAGGAGATTTCATCGGTGAGTACCCACCTCATTCACAACACTCATAATACGATAATTGCCTGAAACATGGTCTAAACAGTCAGTTTTATTTAGGGCAAAATGAACTTTCGACACGGACACATTGACTGGTAATGGCGTAGCCGTAGGCGGCCGTATGGTAGCTCGTACCTTTTGTGTACGTAGCTCTGGGCTATATGCTATATAGTTAGAACCAATCTACAATAGATGTGAACCTACCTAGCTACACCTCCACTGTACATGCACGGAACCTACCCGTATGGTACGAGGAAACTAGGCGAAGGGGGTGGATTGAAACTTATTTATTACATGTTATTAGAATATTTTCAGAACAAAATATGTATCACAGATATGTTATATATATGATGTGTTTGGTAGAACTAATGAAAACTTTTGACTAGATGAAGTTCATTTGT
Source organism: Diadema setosum (assembly GCF_964275005.1). Classification (NCBI taxonomy): domain Eukaryota; kingdom Metazoa; phylum Echinodermata; class Echinoidea; order Diadematoida; family Diadematidae; genus Diadema; species Diadema setosum. The sequence goes on from NC_092698.1 coordinate 8,981,976, forward strand.
GAAGATGATCTCAAATCTTAATGGTCATGATGATGGTGCCGTTCCTAAACCGTCTTTCTTTTTGTGAGATCTCAGATCTAGGTCTATGCTAATGGAATGGAGAAAAGTCATGATTTAGTCTACTTTAACATGTAGTAGTTTCAGACTTCAGGGTCTAGAAAAAAAAAAGTTTCTATAAAATTAAATATCATGTTTTTTGTTGGTTTTTAAACCTTTATTTAGATATTTTCACTTTTGCACTATCAGTATCACTATGACATCTTTTTTAAAAAAGGCGGTGCATCTACAGGTACACGCGTGTACCTTTATCAAAATTGCTCTTACAGCCACACGCGTGTACCTGTATCCACTCATCCTATGTACAAGGTTATAATATACCGTTTCGGGGACCAATTGTGGGCCGGGTCCAATTAATGGGCCTGTTTTGAACTTTTACATTTACTAGTATTATAAATATACGAATGAATTAGCAATCAAGGTCGTATGTGTATTTTATACGCTAATAGGTACCTACAAAACTGTGCGCGTAGTGGCAGCCGTCATCGCGCGTTCGTACGCGCAAAAATCACCTAGGAAACAAGAACTGTCAGTCGCCATTTTGAATCCAGATGCTGCAATCCACGGGGGTAAGTTTCCAAAAGTTGCACTTTGTATGCTTTATACAGCTACAAAACACATTATTTGCGTGGCTTTTCTTCATATTTCGAAAGAATACACATTGCCCTTTCGAATAGACCGCACTCTGTGTAAACATGGTAAACACGTAAAACTTCCGGGATTCTGCAACAATTTTATGTAATACTTGACCGCGAGATGGTGCAGCACCAATTAATGGGGCACCCAGCTTCGTTGGAATTTTTCCTATTTCTAGAAAAAATTGTGGCGATGAACAAATGATGCTGGAGTAAAGTTAACATGATTTAAGTGGAAATGAAAAATGTTGTTATTTATTATTTAATGATTAATAGCAACATTTCTCATTTCCACTTAAATCATGTTTTTTTCCGTATTTGTGACATGACGGGTTGATAGAAAACAATTGATTACACGTATATAAAATGATCAATGAACAATTCAAAAGACAAATAACAGAAGAATATGGGAATTCTCCTTGGAACAGTTGTGTGTGAAGAACATTTAGCGTGCAGTTCACGTTGAAGTACATAGTGCCAGCTACCAGCCCAATAATTGGAGTACCCTGGCCCATTAATTGGTGCCCTGAAAGCGCTGCGTAAATTGGCGAGAAAGTCGCGAAAAAAGCACGAAATGCGATAATTTATTCAATTTTCGGTATGCTGAGTATAAGTAGCACCTATTTACAGGCAAAGTTTGCATGTGACTTGGCAATAATTTCTGATACATTGGATAATGCTTAAAAGTGCCCACAAGTGGTCCCCATACGGTAACCTTGTCCCGTGCAGCCACCATGCAGTGACTAAACTAAGTTTGATAAGTTTTGTTTATTTACTCTTGATCTAATGGATCAATGCTAAATTTTGCAGCTTAATCATTTCCTGCTACAATTATTAATGATATTCCTTGACCCAAAGTTAAATTCATTTCCTAATTTGATTTTTAGAAAATTAGAAACAATATTTGTTTAATGCAAATCTCTTTTTTCACCAATAGAGGGCCTCACAAAAAAATGCTCCAAAATTACCAAATGACAGATTCTGAGCGCACTGATGAAAATAAAGTAATTCAAAATGAAAGACTGAACATAAATGAATATGCTGATGGGATTTTTCTGCTTTAATAATCATTCATTAGGTCTTCTTTTAGAATGATTTTGGAGTGTGTGTTGTGTGCTTGTAGAATGGATACAGCCTGTATGGTAACAGTAAACAAGTGCCTGTATCCAGTCTTATAAGGAGTCGATACAGGTACACGCCACTGTTAAAAAAAAAAACCACACAACACGTACTATACTAGTAATAAGAGGAGTATGTTCTCAAGCTCGTTATGACCTAAATCCAATGCCTCGTTTAAATGGCATGCCGATCAAAACTGCACTCATTCAGGCCCGATTACTTTTCAAAATTGTTTTTGTTTCATTCTTACCGTCTTCTCTCCTTCACTTTTTATTCTTGTTTCAATGCTCGCCGGTTCAGCAGGAAATTACGCCCAAAATTACGCCAGAGCTTGTTCAAGTTCAGCTTGTCGAGTCTAACTTCCTTCGCGACGATCGATTCGTACACACTGTGGCCCGTTTCACAGTTGTAGGCGCCACTTTTTGTCAACCTAGGTGGCAAAAATTCAAGTTTAATATGAAGCGATGGTAGTTAAGTTTTTCAATTCATATGGATGTGAATTTAATGAAAAACGTAATACTTGCTCGCCTCTCAGAATCTAAGAAAATTTATGACACTTTGAATTAATTTTTGAAACATTAATTAGCCACTGCTGAAGATTTACTTGCACCATGAGCACTATATCATTGGTTTTTTAAAGATATTCTAATGATTACTTTGACTGAATTTACTTGCCCAAAAGGCAAAATGACTTGGAAACTCACTTGTTCTTTTTTGATTTTCACTTGACCTGGGGAGGTGGGCAAATGGGTTTGTAAAGCCCTGTAGAACTCACTGTTCACTTTAGGACAAATATTTGAATGGTGGAAAAGGTGATATTCTATTTCAGAATGATGCATACTTGTCAACTGTCTCTATAGTTGATACTTGAAAGGGACAATCCCTATTTTGGGGGAGGGGGAGGGAGAAAGAACAATTTTCATCCTTAACCATGTGTCCCTGTTTTTGTAAAAATCTGTCCAGTAATGTGTAGAAAATTTTAGAATATCCCTATTTTTGACATTTTTAAAATCATGTGCCCCTTTTTATGGACTTGCAGGGTTGGCAAGTACTACATTGTATGTTGATGGTGACCTATTTGAATCATTCCATTATTCATTATTCCCAGACCTAATTACTGTATTTTTTTTCTTAAACTCTACAGAAAATGGCATTAACAAGGACTGCTTATAAGTAATTAATTTTGTAATAAATTTGGCGTGTAAAAAATTAAAGTCAAATCGACTAGATAGTAAGGATTTTAGATGAAAATTATGATGTTGAAAAAAACAATACAATGATGTGAACCCAAAATTTCGTGTTTTTTTTTTTTGGGGGGGGGGGGCATACTCGCATTGACTGTAATTTTAGAATTTCATAACTTTTTCAATTTTATCAAATTTGTATTAAAAAAATCAATTTGTTAGTTGAAACTATTACTGTTGTAAAAACTAATATATTCAGCATTTTTGAATTTCTCTTCCATGTTAAATTGTTTCAGAATTAAAGTTGTTATACTTCACTGAAATGAATGTATCTGTGCCGTATTCCTTTTCTTCTTCTTTTTCAATTCAAATCTGATGTAAGGTGGCAAATATAGGGGATGGGAGGGGCACGCTATTGAATATTTCGGTACAATCATATCTTGTCTAAATGTAATGGAACACATATTGTTCCAAATTGTGGCACGTTTTGAAAGTGAGTGGTTTGTGGGAGCAGAGAGTTTCTGAGCGATTTGAGGAAATTGTGCGACTCGACGAGGAGTAGCCCTTCACACCAAATCCGAGTCATTACTACACCAAAATGGGTTACTTACAATGCGGGAAACGACACCGTATCAGAGTGAAATTGTGATCTTTTGATTCGGAAATCCGTGTCATTTTGCTTGAATAGATTGCACCTAACTGACCCCATTTCCGAGTCAAATTTGACACTTACCGAGTTAATTTGACGCCACAGAACTGACTCGGGAAGTGACTCGGAATCCGAGTGAAATCATTTGACTCGGAAGTCCGAGTAGCTTTCACTCGGAAGGAGTTAACTCCCAGCTGGCACCATTTCCGAGTCACATTTCACACTTTCCGAGTTATTTTTGACGCCGCAGAAATAAGAGTGTGGGATCGCTGCATTACAGCTGACCGTAATTTTATATCCATGGTCCATGTTCTGCTATAAACTTGAACCGAATTTAAACCAATGTTTGGTCTTAATTTGGTTTAAAAACTATGTTCCATTAACGTTCAGGGATGTATTCCGAAGAATCAATCAAACTTGAACATTACTTTATGTGGTAAACTTATATGTTAATTGTACGTTAATAGCGTGCATAATTAACCTTACGTACATAACACCCCATCGCATCGACATCATAGATATTATTCAATATAACATTGTCAATATGTATATGCTCAAAAGTCACGCATTGGTTAGATTGTATTTTTGGTATATATCACAGGTTATGGTCTGTTTACAAACAAATATTAACATTGAGTCATTTCTTGACGCTGTATCCATAGCCGCTCTACCCGTTACCGAACCTTGTCTAGACTGTAGAGATCTCAAAGTTTATGCCGCAGGAGCCGCAGTCAAGGGAACTGCATGGAGAAATCAAACTGTTTAATCTGTTCATGCTTTGCTCAGATCAATTTTGGCTCTTCAGTTGGCTTCGTGAGCAGGGTGTTTGGATTCATTTGGCTTTGAAGAAGTGAAGAAAAAAAAAGTGTGGCGAGGCGAATTTCCGGATCACGAACAACCCAAAATTAATGGCACCACCTATGCGACTGACTGCGAGTTTTGGAAGCGTTGCACTTCCGGGTGCAGCACGAAGGTCTCGATCCGTACCGACAGCTGGTTCGCCAATTCGAGGCTGTCAAATGGGCAGATACTACTATTGACGTATCTCTTGATTTATCGAGCTGCCCCAGCTTTCATCATGCGAGAGCTCGAAATTGGATCGCGTTCGACTATCGTCGCTTGGCAGGACTTGGCGGGGGAAGTCTGCGTCACTGTGGTCGAGCGCGAGAACGAGCCCATCGAAGGACCGGGAACCATCGTTGAGATCGACGAATCGAAATTCGGAAAGAGAAAGTGCAATAAGGGAAGGAGAGTCGATGGTTCCTGGATCATCGGTGGGATCGAGCGAGACAACCCGCAGCGATGTTTCATGGTTCGCGTAGCTGATCGTACGGCCAACACGTTATTACGTCTAATCAGGGAGTACATTCGGCCGTTGACCAAAATCTTTCAAAAGTGATTGTTGGCCATCGTACAATCGGCTACAGAGCGGGGTTTCATTCAAAAAACTATAAATAACAGTATTAAATTCGTGAGAGAAACTGGAGCACACACGCAGACCATCGAGTCTACATGGAAGGCTGTCAAGCGCACCCTTCCGGGCAACGGAGGCAGGGCCGACATGTTAGACACTGTTAGACTCGTACCTATGCCTATGGCGGAGTTGATCTTAAGTCGGCGATATCTGGAAGGGCAGCCCGATCAACGTTTGGCTTTTCCGATGAAGGTGACAGTTATCTACCCGGCGAAGCAGCTGCCGTAAACTCAGCTGTCCGAAATTCGAGTTTTGTAGTAGTAGTTGTTGTTGTTGTTTTTGTTCGGATCTCACCCCAAATTATAATGTTTTCCAGTTGTCTTACCATTGATGGTTCCCCCTGTTTACACCGCATCGCTCTAGCTCTGCGAAACGTTAAGTACCTTCGTCTAGACGTTCTATATACATTGTACCCTAACTTCAGATACTATAGTAGGGCCTAGTATTGCGGAAGTATCGTCTGTAGAACTACATTATCATCATCGGGGGGCCCCCCTCCCAGCTCCCTAAGGGATAATACACATGAAGAAAACTCACATAGACCAATGTAATTGTCGATAGGCTAATCACTGACAGTTACTTACAGACACTGACACTAACATTTACAGTTGATAAATACGGTTGCAAATTATATAAGCTCTTTTCAGAGCGCTTTACGCTACTTTTTCCTGCTCCATGATTGGCTGCCAGTAAACTGTGATTTACCCTTAACTTTTTCTTTTATTGGATCATCATTTTGCGGTCTTATCATAGTTTTATCCTATTTCCCCTCTCAAGTTAAGTTTGGACCCTTGGCAGTATTTTTCAAGTCATCACAGCGCTGTTTTTCACTGAAGTCCTAGTAATAGGGGGGGGGGGTGTCAAGGTCAAGCGCCCCCCCTCCCACAGTGAGATTTTTTTTTTTTTTTTTTGCATTTTGATGTAAATGGTGCAATCTGATGCATGTTTTTGCGTTTTTTATCGACTCGAAACGGCCCCACTTGTGTAAGGTAGCAGGATATTTCTATGTGGATTATTATTGAACAATTTGCCTATAAAAGTGGTAGGATTTAAATAAACTTCTTGTATTAATTCTTACAATGAATTTCATGAACGCAGAAAAGGCATGCACACGAGAGTGTACATAAGGGATATTTCTCCTCCCACACGAAGGTGATTTTACATTTTTTAGACATAAAATTCAGCGATGTGGTGCAAACTTTTGGTGCAATACTTGGAATTTTTTCTAGCCCCCCCCCCCCCCAAAAAAAGTATATGGAAATAATTAGGGCTTTTTCAGGGAAGTGTTAAAACAAAATCAGGGCATTTACCTCTTATTCCGCGTGTGCATCATCTGTGTGTATGTACAAAGTCTAATGAGGTAGAGGGGAGGGTGTGGGAGGGGGATGCCCCCTCCCGCTAGACGGAGCTTTTGCATTTTTGACATTGAAATAAAGCGATATGAAGCACACTTTTTGTGGGAAATTTGGAAATTGTTATTTCCCAAAATGTACTAAGTCTATATAGAGGGGACCATTCAATGGGAGGGTGGCAAGATACCCCTCCCATATTCGAGAGAGTTTTTTTTTTTCATATTTAGAACTGAAATTCAACAATCTGACGCACACTACTGTTGGAATATCTGGAAATTTGCCAATAAGAGAAGTGTAACTCTGTGGAAGGAAACATAGCAGGATGATGTGGGAGGGGATAAGCCCTATTCTCCCTCCTACATGAGGGAGACTGTATTTCTGATTGCAGTGAAACGTTTTGGTGCACACATTTTGTGGCATATTCGGAAAACTCAAAGTGTAGCCACAGTCTACTTGTATGCACGGGGGGGGGGGGGGCAAACAGGGAGAAAGCGTGGGAGAGTGCACATGCTATCCCTACCCTTCCCCTACGAAGTTTAAATTGAGATATCTCGCATAGGCCTATGCATATTTGATGGCAGAAATATTTGGGTAATTATCAAAAAACATGATGGGGGAACTGAGAGAGGAAAAGGTTCATTAAAAGGGGATATTCCCCTTGTACATGAGGGAACTATTGATTTTTCGGAATGTAAACTAGTAATAAGTCTTATGCACTCAGAATTATTCAGAATCTTAAGGGGGCCCCCATCCCCCCCCCTTTTTTTTTTTTTTTTTTTTTTTTTGCTACGCCGGTGCTTTGCGGAACTTTGATTTTATGGCGGAATTTTTGGAAATCCAAATTCATGGGTGTGTGTGTGTGGGAGGGGGGGGGGAGCTGCTAGCCCCCCACCCCCCACCCCCCACCCCGGTTCCGTGGCCCCTGCTTCATGTGCAGTATGGGCGTGTTACACTGTTAGTTTCGTATAGTTTTAGCTTTACTAGTCGCCTGAGTAAAGCTGAACTAAGGAAGGAGATTTCGGCTTTGGTAGCGAAGGAGCATGGCGAACAGGCGTATACGTGCTACGAGCTGTGCAGACGCCTGTACAAGGAGCGTGGGCTGCGTGGGAATCCATTGTATCAAAAGAACGATTGGGGATTAAAGGAGGATGACAAAATGTGTGAGGATACAGCTACTACCTCACATGTCCTTGTTGGTTGTACGACAAGCCTACAACGAGGCCGATACTTAGTACATGTACTTTGCGTCGTAATCGCGTACTCGTGTCATCTCTGACGTCATAAAGAGTAATCTACAGAAACACAACGAGGAAGCTTCACTTCGGAAGAAGGATCCTTTCATTAAGTTTTTAAAGGAGAGATACCCGACAAGCGTCACTCTTCCAGAGATTTCAACTTATCCTGTTTGGATAATGCAGTGGACTGGAATTTACTACAGTGGATTTGGGGAGGAAGCTTGTGTTCCCTCCGTCGATTATCGTAACAACCGTGAGACCCGACATCGTCATTTTGGTCCAAGCATCAGCTTCGGAAGATCCGTCTAATTGAGCTTACAGTGCGATCAACTCTTGCTGATGGAAGGCAGCAGTAGCTAATTTTGAGGCAGTTTTTACTTGCACCTTACCCCTATGGACCACGCTGTCACCAAATTCTGCAAGAATCTTCAAGGTTGAATGAGGCAGACTACCGACAAGAATAAGAAAAAGTTAGAGCGTGATTGAGGTTAATTTTCTAGATGAAAATCTGGATTCTATTTTAAGCCACACGACCATTCCAAACTATGTTTGGAGTTAACAGTCTGGATTTATTTGCTATTTTGTTCAATAGATTTTATAAGATGAGAATTCTCAGATAAAGGAATTTGAATGCCTAGCTGTGTTTTCATTTGCTTATCATTATCTGTTTATATATATTAGAAACAATGCATGTTTTGGTCACATTATTATTTTATGTTTGGTATGATTTTGTTACAGCAGAGGAAATATTCAGGCAGAAGCTGGTGAACATAAAGCTAAGTATCTGATTTGGGTTAAATTTTATTTGTCCTTAAATTGATTTGCCCCTGTGCTTTTGTTTTCACAAACCTATGTCTGCAGTTATTCCTTTTCTTCACGAAAACAAAAAATGAAAAAGGATCGGTCCATTGGTTGTAGTTTTATGATATGGCAATAATGACGTTGTCACATAGCAAGCCATGACATGCTGTCACATTTAGGGTTGTGATCTTATCTTGCACACAGCATGTGTATGTCAGTAGGGACGGTAGACATGACACACTGTTAATCTGGAAGCATTACATTCACAAATGCTATCACTGCCTAAAGTTTACAAGGAGGAAGATAAACTTGCATAATACACTGCAATAAGAAAAGCAGAAACAAAAAAAAACCAAACAAACAAACAGCTAAAGCAGACAGTCCTTGATTAGGGGGTGAAATGACAAATGTGAGACAGGCTTCTGCTGTGAAATCAAGAAGATGTTGAAAAATACTGGTACATTGTATGTGGAATTTTATGCAGTGTTATTATTTTGAACTTCTGTGTTTCTTTTTACGTTGCACCCCAGAAGTATCCACCATGCCTCTTCTCCATCCGGACACAGAAATGGTTGTGTAATGGACAAGGACAGGGGAGAATAATGTTGTTAGAGCTAGAGATCTGATCAGCTCAGATAGTGTATTCAAGGTCAATGATATGATCATGATGCCTTGGGGAAGAGAGCAATGGGAGGGAAGAATCCTTGAGATTGGAATAGAGGAGGAATCTGACGATTCTACACAGTCTGACAGCGGGTGTGCCATTGCCTCTCTCAACCTTGCTAGCAGCAGTATCAAATAGTTCTTCATGTGGCCAGGAGTTGGATGTGTGCACGCAGTCAAGAGGAATCTGATGTTGGCCATGATGATGCGTACTCCTTTGACAAGGAAGATGATCTGCCACTCGCATGTCTCAAAATTGCATCTGCCAAAATCACCAATGGCACAACCCAAGACAAGTCATTTACCCCATGCCTGCCATACATAGCATTATATGGAGACCTGCATTAGCAGCCTACGTGCACAACTGAAGTAAAAAGCATTGAATAGTAGGCTTATAAAGGGAAAGAGCAGGGTGGTATTCTGAGAACGTTTTATATCTGTTGTAAGTCTGTTGTAGAAAATCGGTATTTTGAACACCGTTTTATCTCTGTTGTAACTTATGTTGTAACTTGTATTTTATTTCTTTTTATCTTATCTTTGCCTGCGCATACCATTGTCTTAGGGTATGCGCAGAAGCGTAATTTTGGGCGCAAACATATACACCCATTAGATTACACGGTATTCTGAAAACTGTTTTATCTTTTGTTATAACTCATACCACGCGTAAGTATAGTAATGCTTCTGAGATGAAACAGGGTGGAGAGTGTTTTATCTTCGTTCGCGATAGGATACCAACATCATGGCGGCAATCTTTCTCGCGCAGCATTATCTTGGCCGCGACGATAGGAGATATAGAAATCGCATCAATCTTGCGAGCATTCCCGAGGCATCATTTCGCAGAAATTACCGTCTTGGGGTGGAGGAATTTGCTAACATATGCGACGAGATAAGACATGATGATATGTTCGTGCGCCATTCCGACAGAGCACTTTCTGTTAAATTACAGGTAGGTCTATGACTTTTTTTTCGAGTTTATGTTATATACATGAAAAATGATGACAATAGTAATATAATCTACTTATAATACTACAAAAATAGAAAGAAAACATTTTTTTTTCTAAACACCGTTAACTTAACCAAATATTAAAACTATGTCGCAAAGTAGGCCCTAATTCTAATTCAGTTATCGCCTTCTTTAAAGCTATTTCTATGTTGTTCCATTATTTACTTATACTATTTAAGTTCCAGTGCACTTAGGCCCCTATTCTGCGGTTAATTTTACGTGTTGTAACGAGTAACTGTATAGTCCTACAAGTACGAACAAGTAAATTAGATCTATAGGTGTCAGTTCTTCATTAGCGACAGACAAATTCAAATTTGTTATCAGTATCTGTTGAAAATATTTTAATCATAGTCTAGTCTCCTCTCCTCCAGCGTCACCTTAAAGCGCATAAGCTGCAGTCACTTGCTTATTAGTCTATTGTCGTAAATGCATTCGAAATTATGTATAAGATTGCTTATGATACCGGGAGAATTTTTAAAACATTTGGTACTCAAAGAATATGATGGTGTAAGAAATGTGTATAAACGCTCTGAGTTATTTAAACCACGAACCAATATGAAGAAACGGAGTTTTTCATTTCGAGGAATTAAAGAATGGAATCGATTGTATAGGAATTTCAAAGAAATGTCTTTCATTAGATTTAAATTAAACATAGCTTTTGCTTAACGAGACTGTTTCCAGTGATGGACTCATGTGTTTTGTGAATAATATATACTTAGTATTTGTTTGTTTATTTTTACATAACAGTTCAAACGTAAATTGATTTTGCGTAGAGTAAGAACTGGGGGGGGGGGGTTTATAGGGAATGTGATTTGTAGCCTGTAAGCTCAAGTGTTTTTTTTTCAGTATGATTTTGTGTATTATGATGTTTCTGTATCATGTGATGTAACTGCTTTTTTTTTAAGATGCACGGACTTGTGGAAGTGACCGTGTGGAAATAAAATGAGTGAATGAATTATCAGACTGGAAAATAATTATTTTTTTTTCTATGAGGATTTCTTACACGGACGGACTACTGAAAATATTTTTTTCCTTGGCAATGGTAGGCATACTATGAACAGGCCAAGGAAAAAAAAAATATTTTGGTTTCCTCGTTTTTGACGGATATGTTTTTGTGTTTTGTTTTTTGTTTTTGCTTGATGGATTTTTTTGGACAGAAAAAAAAATCTGTCGGAGTCAGATTAGCATATTTTTGTCACTATATTTGCTCAGTGAATGATCGTAATTTGTCATTTATTCTATGTCTCGGATATAATGTGTAGAGTGTAATTCTGTGAATGTCATCTGTTTAATCATTGTATTCACTATAGTTCAATGATACTCCTATTGCACATCGGTAATTTTACTTCCCTATAGTTTACGGGCCGATTCAAATTACTGTATCTTTCTACTATATATAGCATGTGTTAATCGGAACTTATAAAAATCACTACATACATTAAAAAGTGACGTTCTAAAGATGAAAGGCATGCACTCACTTAATAAAGTTTGAAACAATATGACAAAATAGAACCAGAAACTACTGTTCACTAACTCTGCAACATATCTGTCATAAACGAGGAAATAATTATATAGAAATTGTCGAAATTCATTTTCGAAGTTACATTTCACTCATTGTATAAAAGAGTCAACCCATGATGAGCAGAACTGACATTCTAAAAACATAATCATTTAGACCGTTCAGATTACGCTAAGAACGACTCATGTACGACTGGTGATCCTTTCTTGGGCTAAAATATTTGAATGTCGACTTAAAGGGTATTTAATTTTAATAGCATAAGAAAGGATCACCAGTCATGCTTAAGTCGTTCTCAACTTTAAGAAAGGCTTAAAGGGGACAGTTTAGAAGAATATACTGCTCTTTGCGTTTGATTTACACGACAAACGCCGATGATGATGTATGCTTTGTAAGTTTGTATAAATCATACGAAGTAAAACATTTCTTCTAGAAAGAGCAAAAAGTTTAGAAAAGTTTTAATATTTCAATTTTCCTCGTGTACGTTACTTAATAACCATGTTGCATGAGCAGTAAAATGTTGCAATTTGTCATATTTTTTGTTAAGTGAAATAAATTGAGTGTCATTCATTTTCATAATTGCAGTCATTTTAAGTATAATAAAGCATGTACATCAAACTAGTTTTAACCATATTTTTATGGTCTATATCTCGACTAGATCATGCAATACACTGAATATATTACGGTTTCTTAATTCTATGTACCTTAAATACACCACTCCGAAAAGGGCCGAAATCTTTTAATTACGGCCGTTACAGACGGGTTTCATATGCTTTTAATCGCCATTTTTAATATAGTCGATGACAATTGATATTGTGACTTTATTAAAAAAAATCCCGTGTTTTAAAAAAATCAATCCCAAAGGGATATATTTTCGCTTTTAAAAGCATGGTGTTTGAGCATTACTCATCATGTTTTCATTTCCTTTCTTTCCCGAGGCAAAACATAGACTATATTGTTAACGTTCTAAAGGGGGGGGGGGGGGGGGGTCGTCTCCATTTGGGTTTTTATTTGGTTTCATTCCATACTACTATACACTTTTTTTCTTCCTCTCTTTAAATCCAGGTAGTAATTAACCTTCAAACATTAGATGCAATCCTCGATCGAGCCCCATGGCGGATCCAGAGCAACTGTTGGTGCTGGCATTTTGATTTTTTTTTTTTAAATACTTGCCTATTGTGTTGAATTTGTATGAACCGCATAATAAGTGTCTTGAATGTTTGCAAAGATTAGCAAAATTGAAAATTCTAATAAATACATATTCAAATTCGTTTAGAATTATAAAAAAAAATATAGATTTGTGCGCTGAATTTTGAATAGAATTTCGTCATAATTCGTCAAAGTAATTACAACACGTTTGCACTGCAAGATGACTTGTCCGTCCTCCTACATCGTGTACATCTCCCTTCTCCCTTCTCTGAGTTCTTCTGTATTACTTCTTCTCTCTCACCTCTTCGTATTACAACTGTCTAGATTTTTATCTTTAATTTCTCTGCTTGCCCTGCCACCGGCAGTCAGTATTTTTTCATGCCATGGACCTGGCGGGTGTTACACTATTAAGCCGTTCTCTATACGTTATGAACGATTTTAAGTCCCTTTAAGTACCTACGACTGGTGACCCTTTCTCGTGCTGCAAAAATAAAATAAAATTATTGGGTATATCTCATTCAGCACAAGACAGGATCACCAGTCGTGCTTATGTACAGTCGAACTTAGTCTTAGTGAAACATGAATGAAAGCATGAATATTGTGTGATGCAAATGTATGTTCAATGCCTCTTTTAATTATTTTCCATAATCAATTTCACATCTTTATTGTAATTTCTACATGTTGCCAAATGTGAATTTCTATGTATATGTTTATTCGTATGACCAATAAAGATGAATACTACAAATGTGTGTGTGTTTTATTGACAGTGAATGTATGTCATATCCCATTAATATGTGCAATATATGGTCTTTGATATTTACATTTATGCTAGTACGATGTTTGAACAATTACCTACCTTCCTTTTAATGTCATTTCAATCAAAATGGCTTTTACATATTTGTTTTTTTTTTATAGTAAAATAGACATGGAAGCAAAGAAAAGGGGGGGGGGGCTCAATCCAAGTGCTAGCTTATACATAAAGTCTACCAGGGCCAGAGAGGGGGGGGGGGAGGGCACTACCATTAATTACAAAATGGACACCACGCTCTGGGGGCTCCGGCATTGACTTTTAAAGTAGTACCTTAACACGTTCTCCTGTTTCGGAATATCGTCAATACCCTAAACAAATACAATATTGTGTTGCGATATTCCCTCCATCCTAAACAAGTACATGTAGAGCCCTTCTCCCTTATTTATTGCCATTTATGATTTTTATATACCCCCTATACCCTAAACACTGAACGCTTTTTCATATGTGACCGTGCACCTCAAAACGAACATAAAGTCGCACACACTGATTTTGCGTGAGGACTGAAAATAAGTGAAATGGATCAACCTAGCCGAACTTGACTTTTTCATATTTTCTGAAAGAGCGGGTCTTCTTTTACATTATGCTAAATTTTGGTATCATAAAACGGGCAGGAAAGTGTGTTTTTAGCAGTTTATCTCGAACATTTTTGGTAGAATAGTGTGATTAGGTGTGTCTTTAGAATCCCTTTTCATTTCTGAAAAACCTTGTCCACATTCTTCACTTTCAACTCTATAACTTTTGAAAGGATAGTGTTACTGCTTTGAAAGTTGGCATTAATTATAGACAGAATGTGTTAATGAGGCATGCTTAATTTCAGTTTAATCTGATAATCCCTTCATTGTTGCTACTCTGGTGGTTTATTTCCTGTTTTTGTCCCATTCATCGCACAGCCTGCACGCTTTGTTAAAGATTAAGCGCTGGAATAGTCACTGTACTTCAGAGCCTCTGTTCTCAGTTCACACTTTTCCCGAGTTTGTGCTTTATTTCCAATATTTAGATAGGTTAGGAGAGTCCATTTGATTTCAGTTATACATCATTTTTAATCTTAAAGTCTGTTCTTTCAGAATATGGTCTTAACTTAAAATTCATGTCTGGCGACTTTGTGTTTGTTTTGAGGTGCAGGGTCACATATACACGTTTTCTTACACGAAAGTGGTATTTAAATCCACCTTGAAAAGACATTGGTACGGGTCCCCCGGCCGCGCCCGGCCCCGGGTCACGTCACGTGCATGAATGCGCGTGCGTTAGCCTTAAAAAAAATAGCTAGACCTAACTTAACTTTTAATTTTGACTCCACTACCACGATGGAGACGTCGCCGATGCAGGCCCTAGATGTAGAACCTGCCATGAATCTTGTCAAAATATCGGTAATTTGCCTTAATTATCTGCCAAAGAAATAAGGTGCAGGACCTAGTGTCCAACATCAAATTTTTGTAAAACTGTACAATCTTGATAAGACGACTTTAAACCAAACATTTTCCGAAGTACACACTGATGGTGTAGATCTGAATTCATGAAGGTATAGTCCATGTATTCTAGACTATGCAGAAGTTAATATGGACCAAAGTCAGAGCCAGTGGTGGCGAGTTGACGATTCAGCAATACTCGACAATTATTGGAGTATATTAAAGAATGGTGATAGACACATGAGTATAAGGTTCACCTGCAAAAAAATGAACCACAAGGAGCGCCAACAGTAGCAACAGAGACAGAGACAACGTCAACGGGGTCCACACCCTTGCTGAGAAATGCGTTTGAGATAATGATGCAGAGCCAGAAAGCCAACAAAACAGTGCAAGTTTACCGTTAAAGAAGTAAGGTACATTAGATTTAGACTAAGTTATTAGTTTTATCAAAGATCTAACTCTATTTAGAACTTAGAATATTTCCCATTATAAAACTTTAAAAAAGGAAACGCTTTAAAACTTTAAAAGGGTCTAAAGTTAGATCCGTTTTGAACCTTCTGTATACTAGTCACCCTCTAGATAGCCTAAAGTAAGAGTCAACTTTTTATACGTTAAATATCAATTATCTTGCTATTAAAAAAGTAAACTAGTATTAATATTAATAATACGACTGAAACGTTAAAGTAAAAGTGAATGAGGCATGGCCGTACTCAGCGAGTCCCCCCTCCCCCCCCCCCGAAATTTTCAAAACAATGTTTTGTTTTGTTTGTTTGTTTGTATTTTTTCCATGTCTTTTCATTTTTGGTCTAGATTTTTCGTAAAATTTACCCCAAATATCCAAGAAATCGCTCAATTTCAGTTCTGAACATGAGCAATTTTTCTCCTCTGGCGCTTCACGCTCTCGCTTGTAGTGATCCAAGTTATTTTAGAAAATTTTGCCCCCCCCCCCCCCCACTCCCCACGGGGAAAAAAAAAATCTGCGTACGGCCTTGGAATGATGACAAGGCTAAAGACAAATTAAAGAACA
This sequence comes from Diadema setosum, assembly GCF_964275005.1. NCBI lineage: Eukaryota > Metazoa > Echinodermata > Echinoidea > Diadematoida > Diadematidae > Diadema > Diadema setosum. The sequence goes on from NC_092698.1 coordinate 8,998,057, forward strand.
CATCAAGATCTAGACTCTACTCACATAAAGACGATACTATAAAGTCTAGATCTGAGATTAGGGCTTAGTTTTAGCCCCATGGTCATAGATAATTTAGTAGTTTTTCTATAAAAGGTACTAAGACTTAAAAGATCCAAGTTAAAGTTTGTAAACTAGTGACATATATAGTGTACTCGGAATTTCGGTCTAGCGTATACGTGTAGAGATCTAGAAAGGTCTGTAATTGTAGGAATAATTATTCAACTGGTAGTGCATACAACTTCACAACTGCACGGCTGTATGCAGCCACCAGCTGTTTGAAGCACCTCTTCAATTCCCTCTTTCGTTTCCTTAATCAGCGTGTCGGCATTCTCTTCCTTCCTTCGTTCCATTTTTCCATCTATTCTGTCTAGTCGTGTCATATTGCTGTGTGTTTCCTATTTTGTTCCGTCTTGTCTTAAATTATACTTGTACTAAGCATATGCAAATAAGTATTTCATTAGATTTTTCTTGAGTGGTTCACAATCTACAAGCTTGCTTTTTAGTGGACCTCTCAGTTCTTTTTTCCCCCAACTGAAACATGACCTTGTATTATTTTGCAAGTATACATGCATACATATGTAACTTTATCATTGCATCATTTGCTATCATTTGCAAGTTGTATGTATACGATTGTGATATAATTCCTAATTTATACTGTGTTATGTTCTGTCGGAAAATAAGAGAAGAATGAAAATGAAATGAAATGAAATGAAATGAAGTGAAAAGAAATGAACTAACCTATTTAATAAGGCTGTCGCTGAATCTCAACAGTTCAACTATTATTATTTTATAGCAGTAAAAATCCAGTAAACTACGTCGCTGGATCTTCAACTAAACTCTACATTGTTCTGTTTTGTTTGTTTGTTTTTTGGCTGTCAGATGACCATTTTTTTTTTTTTTTAGTCCTAATCAGTTTCATCACGAGCGTGAATGATATCCAAAATGACCAGAAGTGCCCCTCCCGCGGGATTAGGTTGATACCTTAATTTGGGTAAAGCCAGTATGGTTTGGCTTAAAATTAGGTTAACTTTATAAACTAGTCTAGACTATAGATTAATAGGTTGAGGGATGACTTTAATAATTGAGCAAGAATTCAAATAAACTTTATTTTCACGTAGTCCAGGACCAAGACTTCCTGCATGGTGTCATCATTAGTCTTGCCGCATTTTTGCGGTTCATGAGGTGTGAAGTGTGATGTTCCGAGTATAATGTGCCCATGCAGTCGATTTGATTATTTCTTTTCTTAGTAGCACCCTCAGTGAATTAATGTTTTTTTTATTATTATTATATTTGAATAAAAGGAGTCTGGAGAATACAAATCACTCTGAAGACTCGGAAACAAGAAAGAGGATCACAAGGAAGGACGAGATGTATAACGTTGTCATCGACCACATGTTTGACCTGGGCGTAGAGTTCATGAGCCAAGAAGAGGGGATGTATGTGTGTCAGGTTTGTATGAAATAAAGTATGGAACACTTCTTTTAAGTATGTGTACTTAAAAATAATACAAGTATCAGGGGAGCGAATTGTGGTGGTGATTTATGCATACTGAAGTGATGAAAAAAAAAAAAGATTTGTGCATCCTGGTTCAATTATGGGGCGTGTGCAGTACAGATTCAGTGCATATCAGTGGCGCAAATATAGCGCCGACCCGGTCTCCCCCCTCCCCCCCCCCAAAGGAAAATAGATAAATAAATTAAAAAACTTTCATAATTAACATTGTTCTGATTTTTTTTTTTTTGGGGGGGGGGATGCCGGTGGCAATTGCCCCCCTCCCTCCCTTCCCCCCCCCCCCGGCTGCGTACGGCCACGGAGCTTTTCACCTTCCTGGTAGGGCCTGGTAGTCGATCTGCACTCGATCGTACTCCACGTATTGTCGGATCTATTTACTGTACTAGTTTGTAAACAAATAAAAGTAGAGGAGTTTTGATTTTCAAAGATGAAAAAAACCAAAACAAAACAAAGAAAATAGCCGATTTATTCTAAAAGTCAGAATCGGTGGCTGGCTGTTTTTGCCCTAACTATAGTCCTAGTATATGATTCCAACTATGTATGCAGTTTTGTATTTTAAAGCGTTATAAGTGCAACGTACTTAAAGAAGTCAAACAGAAATTTAAGTGAAATTAAGTGCGTCTAACTGGTCATGGGATGATCTGCGAACTGAGTCAGAATAAACAGTGGCGGCACGGGGGGGGGGGGGGAGTCAGAAGCTTTGCTCCCCCCCCCAATAATTTTTGGAATGAAAAACAAACAAACAATAAAAGGTGGAAAATGAGGGGGGGGGAAAGAAAAGGAAAAAAGGTCCGCTCTTGCCCCCCCCCCCCCATTTCTTTTGCCCTCCACTGCCGCCACTGAGAATAAAATGTGTCATATGCCATCAGGCTCAATATGGTTTGTTTTACTTTGTAATGAAATAAATACAAAGCCCCTGCGTCGCTAGGCTAGGTTCTGTGCGACCCTTTTATTAACTCTGAGAAAAATGACACTCCCTCCCGGTACGGCTAAACATTAATTCGTTTTTATGCGTTTTGTTTCATGTATAATGTGAAAAGTTATTGTATAAAAGCTGCACATTGTGTATTGTGACCTCAAGTGGCACAATGCATTACGCGTGAGAGCGCTGCGTAGTGCAAACATGGCATAAGGCATGGGGGAAAATCATATGGCTGGCCATCCATGCCATTAACGCCATGTACCGTACGTACGCTCAAACAGCCGTACGTACGCTTATTGACCAATCAGCGGGCTCAGTTAAGCACACGTACGCTTCTAAGCACACGTATGCTATAATCGTACGTACGCTCTAGCATACGTATGTTATTAAGCTCGCGTACGCTATTATCGTCCGTACGCCCTATGCATACGTATGCTCAGTACCGTCTGAAATTCATTCTTGTAAATCAACCAATCATATGGCGGCTTTCATTGAATCCTGAACCCAGCCTGTTCAGTATTGTAATTTTTTTAATGTTGAATATCTAAAGTAATGAATGACAGAGCAGATTTTATAATGACAAATAAAGTTTTCCTATTTGGTCCAAATTTCAATTAAAAATTAAATTACAATTAGTGTCGCATATTTCGTTCGGGTAAAACCAAGACTATACACGCTCGATCGATCATGCTATCCGGTGCTGGCTTGAGCTGCGGCTGTCGCGTTTACCTATCCACCTACACCGTATGCGTGGCGGCGCTAGCGTAGGGGTACATCTCTCCTGACTCTTAGGCCTGGCGGCGCGGCCTCTTCTCGGAGCGGATGACTGTATACTTCTAGCTGGTAGTGGTAGGTTAATGCAGTAGAGTCTACATGCTGTGAGTTATGCTGTACAACCATGGCGGAACTGTTTCTTCGCAGGTGCTGAGCTGTCATCAGGAACTGTCATCAGGAACTGTTAGAGACTATGTCCGCAGATAACTTGAATGAAAAGACGACAAGCTTTGTAATTGGAAGGTAAATTGAGATAATAGTTCTGGATTTGATTATATAAATTCAGAATTTGACCAGAATTACCAGGGTATGTGTGTACAAGACCAACCGCAACAAGACATGGGCTTCAATGTAAATCTGGATGAATTCATTCCTTATTTTGTGCTAAAGCCTAAAAAATCATGTTATCTTGAGGCAGAGTAAAAACAAAAAAATCAAGACTAATTCCTCAATATATGATCATATGTCACTTGAAATTTGGCGCACTTTATTGCTTAGAATGCAAAATTGCAAACTCCTTTCACCAATTGTCAATGCCATGGTGCATGTAACATTTTGATTATGGAATGAAAATTATAGGGTGCAGATTGAGCTTAGTAGTCAGTTTTTGAGGATTTTGTTTAGTGATTTGACACATGTCATTAATATGTGTTGACAATGTTGTCCAATACAATGCCATGTTTATATCCTTACAAAAATATAGTGACTTGAGCTACATTTACAATGTACACTCCCTCACTTTTTGGTAGGGGTATAATTCACAATCAATGACAGTTACCAATCATTTTTTTAAGCCATACACTCTAAAAACAGTCTAGTCAAATAATTAACTAGATTTCCCAGTCAAGTAAGATTGACTTGAAAATCAGTCAATTTCCAGTTACTTTGCTCCCTTTTACTATAATATCTGTCATCGATGAATAACTAAGTGCAATAGTTACGTTTGACGGGTTTCCTTTGATGCGCTTAGGGAACAAGCGCGGTCGCTTATTGGCCGATTCCGATCCTTTGCGCGCGATGGTTCGAGTAAAAGTTATGTTGATCACTAGCTGTGTGGGTGCGCTGCATAATACTGCAGCGCAGCAAGCTAGCTAGCTGGGCAAGGGCTAGAATAAGCCGTTTTATTTTTCGTTCGGCGATATGGATGATTTCGTGAGGCAAAGACTGCTGGAATGGGGGATGGAGGAATTGATAGACATTTTCAAGGGTAAGTTGAAACTGCATTAGGTCTACCGTGTATTGCAGTTTTGCACCTGCATGTGGTCGGAAGTGACCGTGAATGATGGCATGACATGTCATGAGTGTGACACTGACTGTATGAATTGATGGGGGGACCTAAAGTTTAAACGAAAGCTACGCACTTTGTTTTCAGCAGCTAAAAAAAGTCCCGGAAATCATTGGCTTGTGCAATTTCATTTTTATATCTTGATTCTACATATTCCAAAGTTGATAGAGAAAATTACGAGGGTTGAATGTTAATAACGCTTATTTTCAGGTCAATATTAATATTAATGCCGGTGTCAAATTTTGTTCTGAAATATGAAGGGGTCCTAAAGCTACGCAAAATGCATATGTATTTGAGTCATGCAAATCTTGATATTGAAATTTACTGTGTGTGTGTATCGCGTGTGTATTTTACCCTGATTTGAACGCGTCGCATTGCGCGTGTAGGCCTATGTTATTTGTATGGTGCGTAGCTTTAGGACCCATTATAGAATGGGTAGCGAGAATCCTGCGATCTGATTGGTCGAGAGCTATGTGTTCATTTTTACTGGCCGCACGCTGAGTCACAGTGGTAAACATGTTATCGCGCACTTAGCAATAGTACGCGTACTTGTAACAAAGGTTCGCGCACTAAAGCAAGCGTTGGCGCACTCAGCTTGGCCATGCATCCAGTAAAAACTGATGCATGGCTGGCCATGCATCCAGTAAAAACGGTAAGTACGGGTATGCATGCCCTTTACGGCAAGCCAAAAGGAAATGCATCCAGTAATTTTGTCATCGGGTAACACACGATAGAAAACTGGGTTTTGACAAGAAAATTACCCATTCTATAAATCAAATGACGCACATGTCTTTTCGTGCGTCAGTCGGAATATAGTGTGCATGCGGTAACTATGGAATTTAGCCTAAACCCACTCGGCTTCGCCTCGTGGGTTAAGCATTCCATAGTTACCTTATGCACACAATTCCGACTGACGCACTCAGACCTGTGCGTCATTTGTATACTGTAGGCCTACCTTTTGTGTGAATGTGAGGTCTAAACGTTATTGAATCCGTCGAAGTTCGCCCGGTGCGAAACTGGATGCACTAGCGGGCTGCCGTCTAGCGCCAATTAAACTCCATTATTCATGGTAGGCCTACTATCACTCAGACTCGGAGTCGGAGAAGCCCAACTTAATCCAGACTAAAGCGGGCTATAGCCGCTAGTACGTAGTAATAATCTAGGCTTAACTTAAGCCTAGCCTAGCCTAGGCTAGATCAAACATTAGGCTATTTAATAGGCCGATCTATCTGTGTTTGTGGACCTATTGTACTGTACTCTGTGTGTGTGCCCGCCCGTGTGCACGTGTGTGTGTGTGTGTGTGTGTGTGTTTGTGTATAATCGGCCCGTACTGTATCTGTGAGCTATGTCCAAACTTCGTATCTCTCACGGTCTAAAAAAATTGAGCTATTAAAATCCATCCTCATCGAATTGTTATAGGCATCAAAATTGCCGTTTCTCACATTTTCAGCGAATATAGATCCTTAGCTTCCTCATTCTCATCATTATTTTTTGTTTCAAATTAATTTTCTTTTCAAGTGTATTTGTAACTTTATGGCATCATTTCTATTTTCTTTGTTTGTTTTTTTTTTGTGTGTGTGTTTCTGATGTTCTGTACTTTAAATTGATTTTTTTTTTACATTCTCCTTACTCTGATAGATTATTTGTATAGTGTATGTATTGCCATTATGATGAAATCATGTCATATCTGTGTAGTTACAAAGTATTTTCAAACCGTGTTGGGTTTTTTTTTTTCCTGTAAGAATCGTAACAAAATGAGTTCATGTACTGCCAATTTTTATATGTCTAAATGGTCTTTGTATTTGTGATAGATGACTTGTCAGAAGAAGAATGTGCTTCAATGAAGACATGGTTGAAGTTTAACATTGAGCCAAAGGATACTCTAGTCAGCTACATGGTGAAAACTTGTAAAGCAAGAGCGTCATGGCTCCGGGAAAACCAGAAATCACCTATCAATGACTGGCCACGACTTCTGGACACACCAGGCATGGTACGTACTAAGCAGATTCATTAAGGAAAAGAAAGTACAAAATCAAATACACACACACACACTCACACACACACACCAACACACGCACTCACACACACACATACATAATGATTGGGGTGTCAAATAATTCTTAGGGAACTCTTCACAAATGTATATCCACGTGATTAAAAGACTGAACATAAACATAACATGGCTGAAGTAAAAAAAAACAAACAAACAAACAGACAAAAAACTTTCTACTAAAAGAAGTTACGTAGGTGAATGAGTCCGAAATGTAATAATCATTTGGGGCCTCCTGCTTATAGAAAGTGCATTTTAACACAACTCGAAATGTCCTGTACAACTTGTCTTTCAGCCAGTTCTGGGCCTGAGGCCCCTTCTCTAATAAGTTTATCTTACTAATTTTAAGTTTGCGATTATTGTGAAAACTCGTAAAGTCTAATTGCATTGTGGGTTTGACGAATTACATGAGAAAGGTTATGAATACATGTACATTTGGGCAATGATACATGTATATGTTACATGTAGCCTATTCAAAGATTAAAGTTTTGGTAAAGTGTCCACTTTTCTGTGGAATTACCCATATTGCTTTTTCCCTTTCAAATTGAAAATAGATTTATACTAGTACATTTTTTCATTTATTCCAGATTCAGCAGGACTTCAGGATTCGTTATCCAGAGGTTGCAGATAAGCTGTTCTTAGAGTGGCCAAAAATAGCTCCCCTGGTACTGAAGTATGCAGACCTCAATAACCCGACATGGCAGGAAGCGTTGACTGTTCCGCATCTCCGTAAGAGTATTTTTTAAAACCAACACATTTTAATTGAATAACATTTACAACATTGAAGCTGGAATGATGCAAATAGAGAAATGATATTTGGAATGGGGAAAGAGAGATTTCCAGGAGGAACAAAGAGAAAGGTCAATTAGAGAATATTAATTTAGTATATTCTAACTATATAGATTTCATTGGTATATGTTGCTTGTTTGCAAAACATCATTGGGGGTCTTGAAAAGAAATGAGCTAACTGTAATTTGAAATGATAGGTCATCATGCCAAACCATGAAGTTGTTGGTTATATGGCAATAGTCCATCTACTCGAAATTAATTCCAGTTCATTTTCTTTCAAATCAAAATTTTGTGTAGGATCATGAAATCATTTTATAAAGTACTTTTTTTTTCATACTATGATAATTAGCAAACCATTTGTCATTCCCTATGCCAAACTATGGTCACTCCGAATTCAGAATCATCCCATGTTCCGTTTTATTTCACCTCGGCCATTGGCCTTGGTGAAATAAAACGGAGCATGGGATAATTCTTAAGTTGTCATTCACCTAATGTGGTTTGGGGAATTCTATATTATATATTATCTAATCTTATTTAATTTGTTTTCTTCCTAATTGTGCAGCATCTTCTGCCAGTGTGTGTCCTGCAGCAGAAGTGGAGACCATGGCACTTCTTGCACTTCCACACATCGTGCCTCCAGGAATGAAGAAGGTGGGGAAGCGCAGCATGAGATGCAGCAGGGCAGAGGCGTTCAAAGCCTTCATCGACATTGGCTCAGTAAGAAAATCAATTTAATGAAATGCAAATCACTCAGCCTCGGACATAGTCTAAGCATGTTAATTTTTTGATTTTAAAGGTAACATGGAGTACTGGTCAATGGTGGAAAATTTTGCTTAAGTTTAATAGGCCTATGATTGATTTTCAGCCAAGAGTACTTCACATTTGCACTGTAGTATGGAAACATTTCAACACAAATCTACTGAATATTTTTAGAATCATACGTTAAAACATGCTTGATACTTTTTGACATCACCCAACGTCAAAAAGTGAGATTAACACCGTCCCATTTATGCATTTCTGTGTTAGTTCTATATCAAAATGATTTATTTGGATAATTGTTATATGACGAATGTTCTACTATTTCCAGCACATCTAATGTGCATCATGCATTAAATTATTAAGGTTCTGTGAAATTCATTTTATACCGCAAGTATTCCTATATACCTTTAAATTGGCCTTATTATTCATTTACTCATGAGCATCAATTATTTCACTTAACCAGTTTATTCTCTGTGGTTCATTTTCAGTTTGCTTTAGCTAGCATATATCATGTTCTTTTTCATGACATAATCATGAAATAAAAAAGATGACAAAATATGCATTTTTTGCTGTGTTGTTGGAAATGTCCCTACTGTAAAATCTCAAACAGAGGTGCAAACTGACTTGAAGGATTGTACTCTATATATTTCTGGGATTATTGATACTAATTCATTTATATATGAAGACTTATGGGATGTTGCAAGAAAGTTGCAATCGATTGCAAGTTGCAACTGATTGTTACTGGCCAATCAAAATCATTGCTGCGTGCATGTCTTCTTAAAAGGGCAGACCCTGAGCCAATCAGAACGGTTGTTTCAAAATTAGCAATTATTTGCAATTGATTGTAACCTTCTTGCAACACCCCATTAGTTTGCAAAAGGGGTCAGATCCAATTTTTATGAAAATTGAGTTATTGATATAAGAACATTGTTCAACTGTGCCTGTCTTTTGAACAAAAGTATTAAGCTAAATTTTCAGAGCACTTATGAAGAAATGCACTTCCTAATTTCACTTTTCCATAGAAGCCTGTACAAAATCTGGCAAACAAATGCGTTTTTCTCTGAAGTCACAAAAGTGGATCTAACCCGTTTTACGAACAAACTCTTCATATACTTTGAAGATATATTGGGCTGTTTTTACCAAGACAGATATTATTAATATTTACCCCCACTTTGTTTTTATGGAACTCTTTAAAAAGAGCAATTATGCGCCTCTAATCGAGACTTTACTATACTTTGTCCCATGCCTCATTGCCAACACACAAATGAATGGAAATTTGTTTTCTTTTAATACCTTCAAATTCTAACAACATTGATTTACACATGTCTTGAGATGACATGTACAAAACGAAAAGAAAAATAAATAACATTTCATATTGCATTTGTCAAATACTCTCCACTGTTTCTTGTCATAAGAATTCGTAATTGTAATAATGTGATCTGAAAAGTGATAGAGCACCATAATTTTCTCTTTCTTTCAGGTAGGAACAAACCTTCCAGACTACCTCGAAAACTGCAAGCAGAAGCAACCATTTGTGCACGCCCTTGGAGACATCCTCAAGCCGGAGCAAGTGTTTGTCATTTGTGATGGTGTTGCATTGGAGGCAATGTCCCTCATCCATGGAGTGGACCTTTGTTTCAAGGCCATCTTCGTTCTCTGGGTAGATTATCCTTATGACACTTATGACTTTCTGCAGCAAGTCATTTATAAGATGGATGGTGGAAAACCCACCTGCAAGACCACAACCCCATCCAGTACCATTTCCCTTAGGGCTTACATTTCTAATTTTTCATCATAGAGTCCTAAGAAATGTTAAAGGTAGTAGCCCATATTTGCAAACCCACAAAACTCGAAGCGGGATGAGATACAAATGTAGGTCCTTTATGACTTTGAAAGACAAGTTAAAAGTATCATAATTCACCTGTCGCCTTTTGTCAATGATATTCAATTCTAGAGAGAGAGAACCAGGGTTTTAGAATCAATTTCTAAACCTGTCGTCCCGATGCTTTTACGAATGGTGCAAAATTACTGTTGAACGCGGAGCTGATATGATTATATAACATATAATTTATATAATTGTTTTACAAACGGCACCTCATAGTATGCTCATAGTAGTGCTGCGCAGTTTTCTGCGAATTGTCAAATCGACGATGCGACATAACTGTTTTTTCCCATCGAAGACACCTTCGAATGACAATTTCAAGTGCCTGAGCGTATTTCTAAAGAAGTCTAGAAGTGATGTAAGTCAGAAATCTAATTCCTCCTATTTTACATCGATTAAGAAAGACAAACGTGCTGTTTTATGAGTCGTCCCTGGATTGGATCTTGAGCTTCGCACTCTTGAGTTACTGTTGAACAAGAGGTAATTTGAAGAAACATCATGTTACATTTTCATATGTCTTTACCAAAGTAAGAGGCAGATTGAAATGCTATTTTGTATATGTTTACTGTAATCATATCCAAACTCCATGCCAACTATACTGCTTGTTTTGACATATTTTGCAAATGTGGGCTACTATATACCTTTAAAGCCTTGTTCAGACAAGGCACAACAAAGCTCAGCAACATTTTGTGTACAAAGTCAATGGGATATGAGGCGTCAAAAAATGTTACAGAGGCAAGTGACCTTTTTTGGCGCAAGGCGACAAAAATTGCGGACCAATCAAATTCCTTTAAAAAGTTAGCGCAAAATAATTTGTCCAGATGATCTTTATACATGGTTATAGTTATACTATGTTATGTGTGATGATGCAAAATCCTGTTTGTGCCACTTTCATCATTTAACATAGAAACTGGTAAGAAGATCATACTGTTACTTGAAAGAAATTCATAATGTACAAGTAATCTAAATGATAAAAACATCACAAAAACATTATTATATGATATTCATACCTTAGTACAGGCTATTCAAAAAACTGTTACATAATAACAATCCAAGATTTCTTTGTTTGAAAATGGTCTGAACAATGACAACAGGCTACATGTAGAGGAATAACAGAATTTTTCACAAATGGGATTTCTCGAATTCCCGTTTAAAAAAAATTGTTTTTCAAAAACAGGGTCACTAAGTAGAATTTGATAAATGAAATTAAAAAAAGGTGTGGTTTCTTAGCTTTAGGTACATAGCATATACAACTAGATTGTCAATGACTTTCATCTCATAAATATATGTTTTCTTTCATTGTACTCTGTTTTGCATGAATACAATGTCAGCAATGACCGAACGCTATGGCCCGAATTCACAAAAGAGGTTTTTTAAGCGTACGCGTATACAGAATCCGGTCCAATTATGTGTTTAGCGCGTGCATGGGTTGGTGCGCTTATTTACACTTATTTTTCGTACGCGTAAGGAGGTTTAAACCACCCCATGGTTTAAACCTCTTTTGTGAATTCGGACCTATGTGTATAAAACGAATGGCAGAATCTGCACAAATGCGCAGAAAAATGTTAATATCTCAAAACGGCGTTACCAAATCAAATCTAAAAAATTCCTCTGAAAAACATATCTGGCTTTACAATGGTACCAGCCAAAAGTAGATTTATAATGAACATCATAACTGTTTTTGACCTTCATTTATTGATTTGGAGCAAAAAGTCTGATTCCATGCATAATTAATGAAATATATAATTTTTCGAAAAAGCGACTACACAACATAGTAGGTAATGTCACGGGCGACATGCGTGCCAATTTTTCGACAGCCAAGATCTCAAGCCCGGCCTATTAGGGTTAACCCTAAAAAGACTGGGGGGGGGGGGGGTCAAAATAGCCCAGTATTTTTAGGGTTAAGGGAGTTGAAAATAATAATTTTCAATATTTCATATTGTTTCATGGATTGACGCTCATGTAATATATGTAAATGAAATGTTCTCAAAATACTTTGATTAAAATGTTTCGTGATTAGACTATTAAATCAAATGCAAAGTGTATAATATTTGCATGTTGCCTTGAATGTATATGTAAGATGGTTTGCTATTGCAATTTTTAATGATTTGATTTGATGTTTGCTTGCAGCATAATTGAACTGTGATGACACGAACACCAAAGGCCAAGGAGGTGCATGAAAGAATGCAAGTGTATGCTGTGACTGTATGAATGGTGAAAATCTACGAGAATATCAGTGAAAGTGGAATGACTATATTTATTGTCAGTACTGACTGATAAAAAGAGTGAAAAGTGACTAGAAATGAATGGTGAAATGACTGAGATATCAGTGAAAGTGTGAGAACTATATAAATAGTCGAAACTGACTTGCAAAAATAGTGAAAATTACTAGAAATCCAGTAAGATTTTTTAACTGATTATCTGGTCAAATAAATATAACTAGAAATATATAGTCAAAATGACTAATTCAGTTGCACCCAGCTGACCCTTTTGCCTAGTCAGATTTGACTAGATATCAGTCATATTTGACTATACCTTTTTTAGAGTGTAGCTAAGGTTTAGAATTCCTTTTTAACACTTAATATCTTAGAAAAATATCTAATTCAGGTCAGTCAGCAATATGTTATTTTGTTTATGTATACATATTCATACCAATATACAGCAGTCAACATGAATCTACAGATGCCATCTTAAGGACTTTATTGTCTTTAATGTATTTCATGCTCGATATTACAGTTCGTATCTCAGCTACATGTTCTTGTTAGTTGGATTAGTCACTACATGGTGTGATACTGGCTACTGCTTGCAATCTTTCAATTTCCCTTCCAATCAAGCAACATTGTAGGGGTACTATCACATTCAGGTTTTAAAATATAGATTAATTTCTTTTTTTTTTTTTTATTAAACTCTACGACTTAAAAATCATTATACCTCTGTAAACTACTGTCTTGTAGGTCACATCAGTATTCATGCTCCTTGAATACCAGGGGCCGTATTCTCGAAAGGTCTTAAGTGGGGCACTTAAATATGAAAAATGTGTCTAAGCACCCTGCTAATTTGAGCGGGATGCTTAGATTGGTATTCTCGAAGGAACTAAGCACCCCGTTTGACTGAGTTGATTTAAGCATCCCAATTGTCTTAAGTCAACCTGATGACGTAGGCGCGTATACCAATTAATAATGGCCTTGACGACCAAAGAAAAAATAATTTTGTGCGATAGATTTCCTATGGGATTTTAAGTGTTAATTACTTATCGCAGAAAGTTTGAAAGATGGAGGTAAACGAAAAAAGGCGAAAGCCCAACTTCAGTGAAACTGAGAAGATACTTCTCATTGAAGAATTCAGAAAGAGGGAGGATATTCTCCGGGGGTCATTCTCCCAAACAATAACTTCGAGGCAAAAACATTCCGCGTGGGAGGAAATAGCAAACGAGTTAAACTGCAGAAATCCTTCCATGAAAAGAACTGTGCTGGAAATTCAGAAAAAATGGCAGAACCTCAACAGTTCAGCCAAGGCGGCAGCGGGCAAACGGAGGAAGGAGATGCGAAAGACGGGTAAGAATATGAATATTTCGAATTGTTTGTTTGCTTACTTTGTTGATATTATTATTTTTTTTTGAAACCCCGAACGATATATTTCTTTCTTTATTTACTTGGGTTTTCAAAGAATATGCTACCGTAGTCTCGCCCTTTATTTGACCTGAGTGAACTCAGGTCATGCAGCTAGTAAATGCTGCAGTGCGCTGCGCTGTCACCGCTGTGTTTTTAGTTTGGCAAGGCTAGTAAGTCAGGCTAGAGATGATGGGCGCCGACGTCTGGTATTATACGAAGAAACCAGCAAAATTAAGCCAAGTGTCATTATGTTTATACTTTGGATTATTTCATTGGTTCTGTATTGGTGCTTTACCGTTAAAGTCCGAGTTTAGCTGAATTTTGTAGAGATCTACAACAACCTTGTTCGACTTGTTTGGTGATTTTACGAGTGTACCGATAGATCGTCTGCTCGTGTGTCATGCACCAGTTGCACGCCTGCCTGACCGGCTGCAATCAATACGGGAATGACATACAATGACAAGGCACATCGGAACAGGCAAGACAGACGTTGCATTGGTGACGGCACTCATGATGGAAATACACTCTGCGTATGATTCGATTATAATGCCAAATAATTGCACGAGCATCTTAACAGATATAATTTCAGCTTCAGTTTAATCTACATGATATTTTTCCAGTTCAAATTCAACCTGTCCTTGTTGGCATGGACTTAATGCCAATTGCCATGACATGGCTAGTACGATAGGCATAAGACGGTAACTGGATAGACCCCACAGTTTGCCGGCGGTGCCAAACACTGAAACGGAAAGTTTTGTTATTTCTGCATTCTGGAACTACACTGGTGTAAGAGTTGGGTAATATAGATTCTAGCAGCATGTATTACGACACAAGTCAGTAGCATTTAAATTACAATGCTTGATGAAAAGCAATACTGTTACATCCAGTTTAACTGTAGCATTGCTTTTTCAAACAAAAAGTGTATTGCAGATAAGAACACTGTGTTCTACACTGACAAACTACAGACAGTGTCAGAGTTACGTTATAAAGTGAGACTGTGAGGTACAAACTGGCATGAAAATTTCTAAATGCACCTGTCAATTGAAAGTCCCACCTCCTATTACCCCAGGGAGATGTGCGTCGGTATAAAATTGGGGAGTCGGGGAGCTTGGGGGGGGGTGGAATTTGATGGTTAATGTCAGTCTCTTTACTGGGTGGGTCGTAGGTGCGTAAATGAGGTAAAGTCCAAAACTTTGACAGAGGTGTGTACTTTCATTGGGCGGTGGCCAGTGAGTCCAAATTTGCGACGGAGGGTGCGTCAATGGCAAGAAGTGGTCCCTCCTGTGACAACGACGCACCCACAAAGTACATCTCCCGGGGGTCAGGGGGTAGGTCTAACAATTGGTCGGTACATAAGGGAGTTGATGTCACTCCCTCACAATATAGAGCATAGTAACAAATGTGTATTTCAGTATAGATGTCAATCTAATGATTAGTTTAATTGTACTGTCAAATTGAATTCATCAGTTTTCAGCATTTGATTTCAAACAGTTTTATTTCCTAATATTAGACCTAGTTCACAGAGATTTTCCATTGTAAACAATGACTTTGTCCATGTTCAACAAATGTGGAATTCCATTTCAACCTGCCTGAAACTCGCTTTCCGTTTCAAAAGGTTATTTCATTTCATTTCATTTCATTTTATTATATTCTTCTCCTTTTTCCAACAGAACATAACACAGTATAAATTAGGAATCATATCACAATCGTGTACATACATCTTGCAAATGATATCAAATGATACAATAATAAAGTTACATGCATGTATACGCAAAAAAATACAAGGTTATGTTTCAGTTGGGAAAAAAAAGAAGAACTGAGAGGTCCACTAAAAAGCAAGCTTGTAGATTGTGAACCCCTCAAGAAAAATCTAATGAAATACTTATTTGCATATGCTTAAATAGCCAAGTATAATTTAAGACAAGACGGAACAAAATAGGAGACACACAGCAACATGACACGACTCGACAAAATAGATGGAAAAAAAGGAAGGAAGGAAGAAAAGAAGAAAGAGAATGCCTACACGCTGATCAAGGAAACAAAAGAGGGAAACGAAAGAAGAAATTGAAGAGGGAATTGAAGAGGTGCTTCAAACAGCAGGTGGCTGCATACAGCCGTGCAGAGATTATGATGGCTATTTCATTATAATAAATTCAGAGATTAATTGATTGATGGTTGGATGATGAACCCTGTGGTTGTTGGGACTTGGTTAATAAAAGCGAAAAATCAGAAAGGGTTTAACAGAAAGGATTTCAACTTCCGCTTAATTTCTATTAATTCTGTCCATTTTTTTTTCACTCTCGTGGAAAATAACTTTCCCCGTATATTTCTGGTTAGATATATTGTTACACTTTTTTATTGTGGCTGATCCTCCTTGCCCACTGATAGATATTGACAACATCCTAGGCTACATTTACCAATATTGTAACATCTTCTCTGAGAATACCAACTCTGATTTAGTCCTTTACAACACAACATGCAATCAAGCATGCCTTCTACTTAATTTAGTATTTCCTAAGATGATGTGATGATTGCTCTGAAATTTGTGATGATTCAAGCCTTGCATGAAATTAACAAGAGCAGATTTTTTTTTTCTGTAACCCATACCTAGGTGGCGGTCCCCTTCCCCATGACCTGAACGATGTTGACCAACAGTTATTGGAGATCATCGGGTTAACTTCCCCAACGATCGCTGGCATTGATGGAGGTGTTGATTCTCTAGGAATATGGTAAACTAAAACATTTTTAGTTTGCATGATTATAGGCATTGTAATTCATCCAGTACATGGGGGGGGGGAACAAAAAATAAATTTGTTGCCCCTACCCCAATAATTTCAAAACTTCACAAATTTTCATTTTTTTTTTTTGGGCCTGCTTTGGCCACAAAATTAACAATTGCAATTTTGTGTGCCAACAATGTTGACATTTTTCTTCACCCTCCCCCCCCCCCCCATTGAAGCATGGATCAACATCTCAAGTACCCATTCCTGTATCCAGGTACGAAATTCTGTGTCCATACCCCATACTTCCATCCATGATCTCATGCCGTACCTCATACCCATACCTGTGACTTTGTGAAATGCTGAACCTGCACCTATATATGTACCCATGCTTCTATCTGATTCTGTATATGTGTACCCATATCTGTACCCATATCCGTTCCCATGGCCCTGTACCTATACCCATGACTCTTAATGACAAATGCTGACATCCAACTACATAAAACCTCTCTCTTTCTCATACAAAAAAAAAATAAAAAATAAAAAAATTAGATGAATCAAAATGAAGGCACAAATCACTAGTACCACAAACCAACTAGAGGCAATAATCACAAAACATTCATTCAGTTTCACAATTGGGTGGAAACCATGCTGTTACTGTATACGCCATATATTTCGCGTAAGTAATATTTCGCGATTTTGCTTCAAGACGGGGAATTCGTGAGAGTTTATTTTATTACATTTTCATTCAACGTGTATAGAAATATCTGGAAGTGAAAATGTTCACTTTGTTAAGTCGCGAAATTCGTGAAAATTAAACCATGAATGACTTAAATTTTATTTTTGCAGGTTAGACTTCGCTCCTGAGAAGCCAGTTACCATCTTGGGCAAACTGTATACCTTCACAACATAGTAAGTAAAGCAGATTCGGGTTGCTGCCATAGAGCGACTCAATTTATATAAAGTCAATATCCAGAATAAAATAATGTAAGTAAAAGGACAGTGTTGCTAAGATTTAAAATTAGCTTATTTTGAAATTGAAAAATGCTCAGTATAAAAGGATTTAGATTTGATCTAAAGACGCACATTGGTCACAAGTGCGGCTGCCCCAAAGCGACTAGCACACCTACACTGCTTCCCCAGATAACGTATCAAATGTCATGACACTGAATGCAAATAGTGCGGGGTCAAAGGGCAAGGGAACATGACGTTGGAGCAATTACGCCACAGTCCATTTACACACAGTCCTGTGTGAACAAATTCGTAGGGTATTGGGGTGTAATTCTCCTTGGTGCAGACTCACTTGTGACAAGTATCAATGAAATTAACAATTTTTAAAAATCATTTTCCAGAAATGAAAAAAGCGTTTTTCTTTCTTTTATTGTGAGGCTTCGTTTTACAAGCAACTGCACAATTTTGCTAATATTGGATCAGCTTCAACAAGGAATGTATGAATATTAATTTTGTTGGCTTTTTTAGCATTTTAGTGGTGGAATAGCCAGATGTAAGTGTTTTTGCCTGATACATGTAATGAGAATAAATGAGTTTTGCTAATTTCACCAAATAAAAAGAGATGTTTTTATAGTTAACATTTCACAAGTTGAAATAGGAAATTTATGTATAAAAATGAACCAGTTAGACTTTCTTCATGGGGTTTAATAACTAAGCATTACCTATGGTTTATTTGCTGGTCATATTCGTTTCTTAGGGGGCAAGTTAACATGCAAGACTAAACGCGTATATCCTCCCAACAGATGATAAGTCAGATTTTGTCGTGCTTTCATTTCCTTTTGAATTAGTTAATTCATGTAAAGTTCATGTAAACTGAAGTAATAATTGTCTGTTGGGATATGAAAGTTAATCCCAGCAAATACTAAATTTCAGGTATAACAGAAGAAGTTTGTAACAATCATGTGTAAACCTCAACATTCTTCCCCCAAATACTGGGAAATCAAAGTACCCATAAAATTGATAAAATCACAGTTAGCCCATCAAACCCAGGCTCCCATTTTTTTTTTAGGGGGGGGGGGGGTGGCGTAATTTCTGTTATAACTTATATAGGTGAATAAAAATTAAGGAAAATTGCTCCAAATAGAGAAAAAAAAACTACCCTTTGAATTGAGCCAATATTACACTCCGATGTACGAGCTCATTTCTTTTTTTTTTTAATGAAAAACCCTCATGAGAACCTCAAATTAGCAATGCTTTTAAAGGTTGAAACATCATTACTATTGCAAATTTTCACTTCATGAATTTGTTAGTAGTTTGTTTGTTAGGCATTACATAGTGTTTACATATCTTTTCGGAAATGTCTTTACTGAAATTTATGAAAAGAATACTGGATATATTTAATCTTTTATTATTTTGGTATTTCCTGATTCTTTGCCTGGGACAATATTCTGTGACCTCCCAACCCGAGCTGACAGACTACTGCCAATTTCTCCCACACGACTAATTAACCAACAAGAGAACTTTGATAGCAGCTTAAATCATTATCCCTTTATCATTCCTTCTCCTCCATGGGAAGATGCACATGCTTTCTTTAGAGGAAGGAGCCCATATATTTACCGAAGAACAACTTAACATCAACACCACAACTTCTTAACTAAGCATTCATGAATTACATGTATATAGGCATTTAAATGAAGCTATCAGTTTTGGAATAAGTATATGCCAAATAGGTGCTGGACCTTACTGTACTCCACTTTTCTTTTCTTTTTTTTTTTTGTATACAACTGGTGAGGTATGTAATTCATTCCATCCCAAAGCTATTTTATCGGCTGGTGTTAGACGCTGCATTTCTTTAAACATTAATAAGTTCCAATTTAATATTAATGACTGACAATTCAGACAGGTGCTAGTATTCCCTGGAGTGTATAAGAACAACACTCTTTACCGTCCCTCATTTCCCCCAATATCATGCAAAAGGTAATGTAGATGCTTTATTTCTTGTTTTATATTTTTTTTTCCTCAAGGGGGGGGGGGGGCACACGAACAAGAAATTTTTCAAACAAGGGGGAAGTTTTAAAAGGGTTGTTTCAAAGGGGGAGGGAGAGGGCCGGTTATACCCCCTCTAAATCTGCCAGCGGACTGTATGTCAGTGTGCATGTTAATATAATACATGGAAAATTATTTGTGAAGAATCCTGTCCAATCCTACTCATACTCTCAGTGATAATTGCATCGATGCAATTGTTTACCAAAACGATATTTCTGATTTAAAGATGAGGGAATTCCTGTTCTGAAAAATTGCAGATTTAGACTTACATTTTCCTTACAGTTCAGTGACACAGAGTTTAAAATTCTCTTCCAGGTTAATCTTCATTTGAAGAAATTTCAGAACAACAACTAAAGAAAGTGTGTGTATCTTCTATACAAGGTAAATGTAGGAGATTTTGTGTTGCGCGTACTTACATTGCTTCCCAACAATTTACTTAAAGGTACTGGGTAAGAGTGTTGGCTTGTGCAAAACTAGGTAATTAATAGAAAAATTTTTATGTCAGTTTACACGTGCATATATATGGAGAATTATCTGAAAATTTTAAGTCAAATCCTATTCATGCTACCAGTGATACTAATGAAAATATAAACAAATAAAATAAAAGGAAATATTACAGTAATGCTCTTACAGTTTTACAATATATATATATATATATATAAAATCATAATTTTTTCAGTTGTTTTTACAGTATTTAGCCTTCTGTGAAACCTTTTCACATTTTTTTTTAACATTTCGCTTAACATAACTCAGCACTTTTGTATTCTCCTATCCTGCACTCTTATTAAGTACCTCTAATGTAACTGTAAACTTACATTTCTACTCGGGTTCCAAACCGTATAAAGGATGAGAATTTTAAAGAGAAATAAAATTTAACCACAATTGAAGGAGTTATCTATAATCTTTTTTAAAATGTAGCCTTCACAAGCCATACATGATAGAAAATCAATGATAGGTGTAATAGACGTTAAGCGCTCACAATGAGCTGTGTGGATAACTCATTCAGGGGGATTTCTGGGGCATCCAACGTTACATGCTTTACACTAATATGAGCAAAATTTTAAATAGATTTTGAATAAAAGAATAGGTTGCTTGAAGTTTTATTTATTTTAATACCCAGATGGAGTATCTGAATCATCTACGTGACATCGAAAGGAACAGAGAGATTCTTCAGCATGTCAGACCAGTGAGGGGTCCCCGTGACAGAAGTAATCCATTTGAGATGTACAACGATGAAGAATTCAGGGCAAGATACCGTTTTACCAAACAAACAACAATTGGTATCATCGACATGCTGAAAGGAGACCTGAGAAGAGACACACAAAGGAATGCTGCACTTCCTACAATGCTGCAAGTGTTGACCGCTCTTCGTTTCTATGCTGTTAGTGAGGAATTTAAATTGAAATATAACTTGGAGTATACATGTCTAGAAATTTTGATTGTTATATAAATCATGGGATAAATTATGAAATTTGTATAAATTAACTTTCAAAATTTCCACTCTGAATGCAATCTGGCTTAGACTAAAAAAATGAAAACATTGTGATAGGTAGGCAATTTGGAACGACCAAAGTGCAGTTTACTAGAAGTAAAAAGAATGAGAATGATGTTGAATACTGTCTAGTGCTGAGATATCAAAGTGAACATTAATGTAACTCTTTTCCCATTATATTTCTCTGATTTTTTTTTAGCCTGAATTATCAGAGATTGACTTATATTTTGAGGAAGTTGGCCTGTTGGTCCAATCCATTTTCCATCTCTCGAATGATTCGTAATGTATTTCACTACATATTGTGTGCAATGTTCTCAACAAGTCAAAATAGGTTTTTCCATGAATTCAAATCAATATTTATTTAACCACAGCAATCTTGATTTGTACATTTAAGAACTCTGAATGAAATTTGACCATTGTATTTCAAGGTCATGTTCATCATTTTTTTCATATGTGAGATATTGATTGATTTTTAAATAAATATTTCTGCATTTACATGAAGTATTGTTTAAGACTGACTTTTTTCCTCTTCTATTTACTGGGAAAAGGATTTAGTACAGGAAGATAAAAAAGGAAGAACAATAATCAGTAAAAATAATTAACTTGTGTAGCATAAATTGCAAACTTAAAGCTTGTGGTCGTGTAAGTTGTAAACTGTTCTTAAAGGATTGGAAACACTGTGTGTCATGCTTCAGAGGTACGCTTACCCTTGCCGATATGGAGACATGGTGCGATTCTACGGTCGTTCAGTACCTCAACTCTCTATGATCTCCAAGTGGATGACAAATTTCATCATCAATACTCACAGACACCTGATATCATCACTAGATGAGGATTGGTTAACACCACCACATCTCGCAATATTCGCAAATGCGATATACCAGAAGGGTGCCTCACTTTAACAACTGCTGGGGTTTTGTCGATGGCACTGTTCGCCCAGTATGCGGACCTATCCACCATCAGAGGATCCTTTACAACGGTCACAAAAGGGTACACGCACTAAAGTACCAGTCCGTTACTGTCCAAAATGGACTGATCGCCCATCTCTGTGGTCCAGTGGAAGGACGAAGGCACGATGCCTACATATTGCGCCAGTCAAGACTCTTGCCAGAACTTGAGGCAAGATCCCACGATCCAGACGGCAATCCACTCTGCCTCTACGGAGATCTTGCTTACCCTCTACGACCACAATTGTAGGCTCCATTTCCAACAACTAACATAACAAGACTGCAAGAGAATTTTAATGCAGACATGACAAAGATCAGAATAAGTGTCGAGTGGACATTTGGAGACATTGTCAACCATTTCAAATACACGGACTTCCGAAAATCGCAGGTGTTACTTAGCGCATGTGGCAAAATGTACATCGTCTCTGGGCTTCTCACAAATGCCCACACTTGCTTGTACAGGAACAATACCTCCACGTACTTTGAACTCGACCCGCCATCATTGGAGAATTATTTCTCAGGGGCATGACTTTAATGTCTTTATGTGATCGTTACAGTTTCTCATTTTGTCATATATGAATATGCCATCGATATAATGAAGTCATCAACGTGGACCATATGTCATCACATACTGTAGTACATATGTATAGTGTATTTTCAAGCTTTTTTCTAAATACTCAACTCTCAACAAATACTTTACGTTTACAAACATATTGCAACTTTAAAATGCTAGTAGGCCTACATACATGTAAGTACTACCGTAATTCCTGAGTATCATTTCCTGTGGCCATTTCCATCTCAGTTTTGCTTAATAAGCCAGTCCGTGGTTCCAGATTGAGCATTAGCAGAAAAAGGTCATTTGTATCGAGAGACAGGTTGGTTTTTAATTTCACTGAGATAAGCATTTTTAATGTTATGATTATTCATGTAATCCTTGTAAATGGTGCCTGCCAGTACATCCACCTGACAGCAAGCCTGGTACTAGTATTTGAGAATGTTAACAGAAAAAGTTTGTTAATATATTCAAAACAGCACAATGAAATGGATGCTTCCCAAAGTGTTGATTTACGAACCATTCTGTCACTTCATGTACACAGGTTCATTTCTTTTTTTGAATACGTGTTCCATAAATTGCAATGTGGGGCAAGCTGCTGCATTATGTCGCTTTGAATAGTGTGAAGCGCCTAACAAAGTAGAAAAAATGAAATTTGTCATTTGTACCCATGTGCACATGAGCTATCTCCGAACTGGCTTATTTTTTCTCGTTTGTATTTCCAATACAAATTGATTCAATATATGGGCAAATTTGAATAACTGTCTGACTGTATTTTAGCAAATTCTATACTTTCATCCGGTAAATGATTTCACACAAGTGTTATGTATAAGTTATAACCCTTTGAAGACGGGTCCCACTTGTATAGTCGGGCGGATGAATATATTATGTGAAGTATGTGTTACTTCGCCTGTAAAGTAATAGTTACTTCGCCTAAAACAAAACAAAAAAAAACACAAACAGATATTCATTCAATCACGTTATAAACAATTTGAAATCAAATCTTGTGATAATTTATGTAAACATGTACTATTTCCTGGTAATAATCAATAGATGTAGAATGTATCTCAAAGCAGATGTACTACAGAGATTGCATATTGAACCGAATGAGTGGCTCATTCTTATGTGTTTGTAAATACATGTACGTATCATTTTCTGTTGTTACTCAAATCCTTCAATGAAGTCGTGAAAAAAAAATATGTTGATTTAATATTTGTAACTTTGTAGCATACATTTGATAATTTTTCCTAAATGTCTTTTAAAAGCTGATGACCATTCTTTCTCAATTTGACCAAAAATGGATAATAAGATGTTATCTTTACAATTGTAATGACCTCCATCATCACTTGAGCCAATTTTCAAATCAGTTTTTCTCAAATGAAATAAAACAGTAGCATGAAATTTGTACACTGTAAAAACATGGGTGTTAGATTTAACACCACGGGTGTTAAATCTAACACCGATCAAACTTCAATAAAGGACCACACCCACAGGTGTTAAAAATGCACTGTGATGGTGTTGAAAAGTGTTCACCTGACACTTCGTGGTGTTAATTTGACACTGTACCTGGTGTTATTTTTACACTGTACTGGTGTTAATTAAAAAATGACACCACATGGTGTTGATTTGATACTTGTTGGTGTTAATATCAATGGTTTAACACCCGTCCAGCTTCAATAAGGGACCACACCAGCTGGTGTTACTTTGGTGTAAAATAATTTTCACATTTTTTCAAAAATCTAGTATTTTAATGTAAAATTCTTGATCGTCTTGTTTAAATTAAAAATCAACAAGAAGTGCAGTTACTAAGAAACTCTTCAAAAAACAGTTCAAAATTTGGAAATGACACCCGGGGGTGTTAATTTAACACCATAAATGAGCACCGAACATTTAACACCAGCTCGGTGTTCACTATTTAACACCGGACTTTTTGCAGTGTATGATTGCATGAAACTAGAATATGAAGATTGTCAATTTTAAAAATGAGTATCATATCCACGTAACTGCAATATGTAAGCAAACGCATACATACTATTTCACATCTCATTAGCATGTGAACAGTACTTATTAAAGATTTCTGAAATGGTGTGAATTTCTGAAATATATGTATTAATGAAATTGATCATATCAAATCATTGTACAACCTGCATTGCATTAACTTGTACTGTTTTGTGCATTGTAGTGTATGATGAAATGCACTGTGGTCTGTAGGTGAGAGCAATTAAGGAGCTGAGGTTTATTTTGTTCATTCTAAAATTGGAATTTATTGTACAGTACAACATCAATGGAAAATCTAATATAAAATGACAAAGTTAAGTAAATCCATGATTATAGTTGATATTTCTCGAAATCTTTTTATTGAATATGGGTCCGTTTCATGAGAGTCGTATCAGAGACTGTTTGCTCTTAACATAAACGTGAGAAACTTCATGAAATGGTTTACTTCTCTTCGTTTTGAATGCCTCATATAGCTACAGTAGAGCCTAGATGTGAGCAACTTCGGCCATTCTTTGGTTTAAAGGCTTTTTAAGATTCACTATGTTATGACTTCATGAAATGGCCGTATAGGTGACCATTTCATGAAATCAGCAAATAAAATTATATGCATACATCTCACAGTGACCAAAGTCTGTCATATGTAGAAAAGTATAATTCCGTTTCATCAAGTCTCTCATAATCAGAGCATTACTTCTCATTTACTTATATTCAAGTGTACTGAATAGGCCTACACAGATTTGCCCCTCCCCACTCATTTGGCAACACATGCCACAGTATGTGGGACTGATATGTACATTAGCTGAAAAGGGTAGGGTAGTGAAGAGTGGTAAGGAAAACCGTGCGACCGTGTTAGAAAGAAACGTTAGTTTCTAACTTAGGCCCCCTAGGCCCTACTACTAGTAGGCCTAGGCCTATGTTCTAGAACCACCTACTAGGTTTCTAGAGCAGAGGTCTAACAGTTAGACACATAGGTCCTAGGCCTACTAGGATCTACTTAGATATCTATAGATCTAATGTTATGGTGTCTAGATCTAACGTTAGACTAGGTTCCAACGTTAGGCCTAACGTTAAGACTATAGGCCCTACTAGAATCTAACGTTAGAAGGGTCTAGATCTTAGAGATCTAGGATGTTTCTAGGCCTTAAGTCTAACAGTTAACTAGTTAGATTCTATTAGGGTGCCTACGTCTAAAATTATTAACGTTAGGCCTAACCTGTGTTAGAGATCCTATCTCTAACCATGACGTTACTTCTAACGTTACTCTAACGTTAACAGTTAGAGTGTATTATTTCTAACGTTAGATCGTTTACATTAAAGAAGTCTACCGTTAGCGTCTACGTAGATTAACAATTGTTAGAGTAGACATAGAATTGTTAGAGAGATTCTTTTGAAGTTTTGTCGAATAACCTCTTAACATTTTGTTTTTTACATTATAGACTAGATCTAACGTTAGGCTAGGTATCGTCATCAGGCACTAGATGGCGCTCTTGCGCATGTACATCGTTTTGTACGTAAGGCGTGCATAGGTTTTTCTTGCTAGCTCGGTGCAGGTTTTGACAAGGGTGGAATGATATCATTATCTTTCAAAAGTGATTCGGTCTTCTGTACTAAAACATGTGAATCAGTAACTTAAACTACTTTCCCCTTCGTGCGAATCAATTGCAATCTGTTTGTTTACTCACCTTCACACGTTCAAGATCGTCACCTTTCGACGGAGGTAAGTCAAAATTTCGCCATAACTTCGTCATAATAATAGTCTATACTTAATCCATATTGCGCAAGATATGGCACTCTTAAGACATTGATTTTTTCAAAATTGACGTGTTTTTTTTTTTTTTTTGAAACCCAAATTGATCGGCCCCGCTCGATCCCAAACATCATTTGCAGTACACGAAATGGGGCTTGCAATGGCTAGTTTGGGCGAAATCGCCTGCCTGATCGAAGCGCGAAAGTTTGTTCGTGGGTTGCTGCCGCGGGAGGCGATATTTTTTTTCCCAGGATGGGAAAGGCATTTATTTGTCTTGGTGACTTGGATAGAGAATAACTATCAAGTCTTTGACTTTATTACTCTCTCTAAGCCTGACGGAATAAACCGTTACAAACTTAATATACTTTAGAAATTTAGAGCAAAAATGAAAACAAGATGTTGAGCAAAACCCAGCTTAGGGTTCGAACCACCGTCCATCATTTAAACATACAGCTCTATGATCAGAGCACTAACATATCGTGCCACAGCGAGGTGCTGCCGAGATTGGTGGTCATTGTGATCTTGAAGTATGCGAACACAATTTGTCTCCCTATAGTCTTAGGTTTCAGACCTTTTTTGTGAGTAGACTGCCGTAGACTTTACACACACTAGTGACTTTCCCATCCTGGGAAAAAAAAATGTTGCCCGCGGGGAGTCGCTATGGATTTTGTGCTGTATAATGCACAGTGCGTGCGTGTAATTATTAGTCTCTTCGAAGACTTCGTGACTTCATGATTATCAAATGTAAAGTAAATTGTGTATTAATAGACTAGAGTCTTATGACATTTTAGTTTTAAATTGAATGATTATGTAAGTGTTTATTCTCTCTGTAGAGAAATGTGATATTTTGATATAACTAAAATTTCTAATGTCTAAATCATGTCTAAGTAAGTTAGTGAGTCAGCATGATTCCATGGCTTGAACAAGTTAAGAACTAAGAATTCAGGTTAGAATTTTTTAACAAAGTTAACTTAGAATTTTAGATAGATAGAGTGGAGAGACCTTCCTTGCTAATTTGTCCTATTTTTTTTTTTTTGCTCGATTGCATGGGTGTATGCAAGGGGGGGGGGTCGGGAGGGTCGTACGACCCCCCCCCCCCGATTTTCAAAAGGTATTTTTACCCTATACAACATGAAAAAGGTGACCAGGTGGTGTTCCAGCAAATTGTCAAAAACCTCATAAATTTCGTAACTTAGTTTTAGTATGCCATACCTTATTTCTAAGCCGCACTGCCTTGCCGAAAAAGTCACTTTTGTATGCACCAAATGGCCCCATTCTAAGATATAAAATTCAAAAACTCCCTACCGTGGGGTGGGGGGGGGGCACCCCCCTCCCACACCGTCCCCCCGCTCCCTCGCAAAGGTAAAGGTCCAAAAATTTTGGTTACGACCCCCCCCCAAAAAAAAAAAAAAAAATCTTGGATACACCCTTGGATGCTCAAACTGTTAGGTAAAATTTTAATGCTAGGTCTTGAGTCTAAACTTTTTAAGAGTCTATTTTCAAGTAACAGACTATTGTCATTTTAGAAACCAGAATGTCTTGCAGGCGGTGGTGTAATTTTGTGTATCGCACCCAGCATCCCCCCCCCCCCCATCAGTTGACTCACGAGTCACGGTACGCCACTGCTTGCAAGTTGCAGGTTAAAGTTTCAAGTAGACGCTGCTCCAGTTCCAATGACAATGGGACCCGTGGTGGGCAGGTGGGGTACGGCCGGGGGTATTTATCATTCTGTTATCTCTCGCCTCATCTCTGACACCTTCATTTCTAATCATGTTGGGGGTTTTCCTGGGCACGTGTTCACTTCAGACTAAGTAGACAAGTCGTCCGTCTGTAACACAACAAAAACTTCAGCTGAATAACTATTCAATTTCAATCAAACATGGAGGGAAGAGTGGTTTATTATAAATATGAAGATCTATATAGATGTATGCAGTGGCAGATCTGGGGGGGGGGGGGGCTGAATTTGGCAGCGGCCCACCCTCTTTGTGGCTGATGACCTAATTTTTTTCTAAGTTTTTTTTTTTTTTCTAATCACAGTCCTCTGGCAAATTTGGTCGCAGCCACCCTGTTTTTGTTGATCACATTTTTTTTCTTTTATTTTTCTTCCTTTTAAGGGCCCAATCAATGTTAAGTTTCTGTGGTGCATTAATTCCTAATATGGCTCATAACTTTTGATCAATAGTTGTGTTAGTGACCAAACTTGAATAGATGTCCCATGTCGATGGTCATATAAAGGTGAAAGGTCAGAGGGTCAAGAAACTTTAAGGGTCAATTCAGTGTTAAGTTTTTTACGGCGCTTTCTATTACAGGAGGCTTATAACTTTTGATCCATAGATATATGTCTGTTAGTCTGTTTGTGACAAAACTTGGATAGGTGTCCCATTGGGAGTTGATGGTTTCTACAAGGTCAATGAACTTGTAGGACCAAATCATTCTTGTCGCGCACTTTCTACTGTACGTTGTGGGCGAGACACATTTTGCAATTCCCTTGTTCTTTTATAATGTTTAAAATTTAATTATTTATACCTCTTCAATACATGTAAACAATTTAGCATTCAAGCACTTTACAGTTGAATACTGAACGTTGAACCAACCCCCCTTTGCGACCCCCGTCCTACCATGATTTTTTTTCATGTAGTTATTCTGAAACATTCGTTTTCATTCTCAATGTTAAAATTTTTTCGGTATTTATATGAATTACATACATGTACATATTTATGGCTATTATACTGAATTTTGACATTTACAGTTCATTTATTATATATTTTTCTTTTTGTATTTTTCACTCAACTGACCCATTCTGTGGTATCTGGGTCCAATGTCTGGTGTTGGATGTCCATATAATTTCAAAATGGATTTTTTTTTTTTTAAATTCCCGTTTTATTCTATACATAACTATATAGTTCATGGTCATATTCTAACACATCCCATGTACTGGTTGGCTAGCCATAGAATTTTAGTTTTGTTTATCACTATCCATGACAGGAGATTGGTGTTCCTGAACACAAAACGAGCGAGGCCATACAAACAGTCACTGAGACCATTCATAAGAAATCCCTCCAAGAAAAAGATAAACTTACTCTCAAATACGATGGTACAACCAAAGGCAGACTTGGGCACTTGACGAAAGTTGAACTGGCAACAAAGGAGAAGATATTCATGGTGGGTTTCTCGCAACAGGTTGGGGGAAGTGCTGAGGAATATGTGTCGTCTATTGAAGAAGCATGCAATGCCATCTCTCCGGAAGTACTCTCTGATGTCACAAACACGATGACAGACAGATGTGTGACTAATGACTCTGTAGATAAAAAGCTTGAAGAGAGAAGGAACATTAGTCTGAACAAATTCAGATGTGCGATGCATCCCTTGGACAGCTTTGCGAAGGAAGCCAATAAAGCACTGAAGAAGATGGATGCCGTACCAGAACGAAGTTGCAAAGTGCCTTATAATAAAGGTGGAGAGTGTAATGTGCCGGCATTCATCCGTGTTGGAAGCAAAATCTTCAATAGTGAAAGTTGTGGGGACAGCACAGAGTTGCGGACCTTCCTCAAGAAAAGAGGGCACAATATTTTGCAAAGATGGGTAGGAAACCAATCTAATATCCTTTTGTCATCAGCCGCCTTGTTGTTTCACATCAGAGAATCTGTCTTAGAGTATTTCCGAACTGTGAGCAAACCAAACAATGACCTTCACAGAGCGTTCGTCAACGCATGGAACACACAAAACCTCTGCCACCTTCGATGCCTTGGCCTCTTGGGATATTTCATCACCGAGCCTTGGATGAATGCTGCATCTAAGGAGATGAACATCCTAGAGATGAATAAACCTGTATCATTCAGCTATCGAGATGTTGCAGAAGTGGGCAGAAGATCCAGCCTCAATGCTCAGCCATGGATGCACCGTCTTTCACACTGACCGGGCAAATGATGCAATCTTCAACTCACTGACTTCACCTCCTTTTGAAGAGGACATGGTAGAGCCTCTGAAAGGAATGCTTACGGTCATCATGGAGGTTGCAAGGCGTCAGCTGGAGACCCAATTGCCTGGTGGACAGTTCTGGGAGGCATCGGAGGTTAGGGAGCAAGCTGCATCATGTGTTAGTAATAACATTTGTGGGGAACGTAATTTTGCATGCTTGGATGCACATTTGCACCATACACCCAATAGTTCCATAGGGAAAATTGAGGGCAAGGTTATGTTCAAGGCCAATGACACAGGATTGTGGCTGCAAAGTAAACCCGATGCACTTAGGAAGGGTTTAATTTCCAGTGCTCTCAAGGAAGGAGTGGCCGAAAGAAAGAAAAGAAGAGGAAACACATTGAGAAAGTTCAAAGGTGAGTCAGAGAAAAATAACAGAAGCTCTCTGAAAAGGCAGAGAAAGAGAGGAACAAATTAGAACTAATTGAAAGTACCCTGAAAGATGGATTATTTGAAGATCGGAAAGAATGTGAACCCCTTCTGAACAATATGTCAAAGACCAAGATGACAAACACTCTGAAGAACCAAATTAACTTTAGAAAAAAGATTGTAGGGCAAGACACAGGGAAGTATGCCATATCTAAATGCTCTGTAGAGGAGTTGAAGGATATTCTCTTCAGTGCTTCAGGACCGATAGACAACGATTTCCTCAGAGATGTTCAACAACCCAGACAATTTATCAACAGACCGTTCGTACACATGTGGGAGGAGGATGGAAAAGAAAATTGGTATAATGGAACCATAACTTGCTTGAAAGATGGAGAGTTTGAACTCTTGTATCAGGGCATCTACGAATTATTCGCCATGACAATTGCAGAGTTCTTTACAGACGTTCATCTTGGAGACATCTGTTATGTGTAGCTTCAAAGTACATTCACTCTGCAGTTCAAATATCGAGCACAAGTACGGTGAAATCTCATTATTAAGGAGTTTGATGTAGCCCTGTTATAACAAGGAAATTGTATTAGTTTCAGCTCTTTGTATTCGTCTTTTGACACTGATATAACAAGACACCTGTGGTGGATTTCACTAACATCTTACTTGCGACACGTCGTAAACCTTCCATATAGGCATACCTCGAGTTATGAGGGGTTCAAGCCTTACCCGTCGTGAACCAGTTGTATCTTGCTGAACCTGTCACAACTTATGTGCTTTGCCTATTGAGGTTTACAACGCGTCACAAGTAAATTTAGTGAAATCGACCACTCATATAATGAGGTAATTTTTGTGGTCCAAAGGACTGTGTTGTCACAATGTTTCACAAAATACATTGTACAAGGAAAATTCTCTGAAGTACTGTTATACAGTTTCAGCTCTTTGTATTCAAGTACTGAGAGTCATGCGTTGCAGACAAAAAATCAACTTACCAGTATACACTCTATATGGCAAGAATCTGGAGATCTGCTCTTCTGCCAAATACCTGGGTGTGACTGTTTCTTCTGATTTAAGTTGGAACAAACACATTGATGAAGTTTGTACCAAGGCAAACAAGACCCTTGCCTTCCTGAGAAGAAACCTTCGTGTAAAATCTCCTAAACTCAGAACACTTGCCTACTTCACTCTAGTTCGTCTACTGGTAGAATACAGTGCTCCTGTTTGGGACCCCTATACAGCTAGAAACATCAATAAGCTGGAGATGGTACAAAGGCGAGCAGTGCGGTATGCCTGTAATCGCTTCCACAACACCTCAAGTGTAAGTGACATGCTGCAAGAGCTGAAGTGGCCTAGTCTTCAACAGAGACGGTAATATGTGCGCCTCATTCTCTTCTTCAAGATGCACTACCAATTAGTCAACTTTGATACAAGCACTTATATCATTCCAGTACACCGAGTCACACGGCACATCCATTCAGAGGGCTACAAAATACCAGTTAGCCGCACAGACTACCACCTATATTCATTCTTTCCACGCACAGTGCGAACATGGAATGCCTTGTTGCCACATGACATCATCTGCCCCACCTCTGCAGATGCCTTCCGCCAACGACTGGTGGAGAGGCTGACAGCGGCATAGAAGTGGCCAATCTGTTTTTACTCGCACCCTGTTACAGCACTGATGCACCCCAAATGAAAGTTATTATGTTTATATGCACCGAGAGAGCATTACACCTGTCCTGCACACAATGCACAAGCCTACAATAATCTTCAAGTGTGAAGGATGTGGGCGTAACCCTAAGAAGAAGAAGAAGAAGTTTATTGACATAAGGCAGGGTGACTGACACTGACAGGATTGTGCGTGCATATTGCATAATCACAGTGATAATAGAAATGCAATTATTGTGTAACTCCTGTTTCCTTGACAATGTAAACACACTCTTTTGGATGCTCTGGTGCAAAATTGTATTGTACTTACATACAATTAAACCGTCGGCTTCCAAGATTTTTTCAAAAAGGAGAAAATCCCTATTTCATCATTCAACTTTGCAATAGACATTTCAAAAAGAGGTGTACAGTATAGTGGAACCTTGTTATAAAGAGGTCGGATATATACAGGGACTATAAATGCGGTCTTCCAGCTCATTACGTGTTCATGTCCGCGAGGTCCATGCATACGCGTACGATAAATGCGAAGGCTTTTCAGGGTGTTGCGGTCTGACTGAGTATAACATGAATTGCCTGCGACTAGTGCCGTGAAGTCATAAGATGGAGAACAGATGCCGTCGTGGGCGAAGATCGAGAACGGAATGTAGTACTTGCACTTCTACCACTCCTCCTAAAGTTGGAGTTAGACCAGTTGGCACTTGCGGCATCGGCAGTACCACCAAGACTTCCAAATCAAGAGCTCGTCGGTGGAATCCCAATACACCATTCGATATTCAGTTGGGTAAGGAGTCAAGATCAATCATTTGGAATCATCTACTAAAATTTACAGTTTACATTTATAAGCCCGTCTGTTTTCAATACCCTGCTAAACCCACTTTTATTTCTAATTGTTATAGAGTCTGTCACAAACCAGTAACTATAAAGTACAATACGTTGACGTTGGTTACACTGATATTGGCATTGCTATTAAACTATTAAATGGTGAAGTCTGTTAGCGAGCGAAGACTAAACATTAACATACAGGTACGCGTCTGCGTCCGCGTTAACAATTTGCATAAGGCCAATCACAGATATACAGCTTCACAACTAATGAATATTAAAATCTCCTGATCACGCGTTGACCCTCACGCGACCTCACACTCCAAAGATATTTAACCTATGCCATAGAGAAGCACGGAATAACACGTAATTACTTCAGTGTGTAAAGACATGGCCCGGCTTATGAACAAATATTTACTCAGGCTAAACTGACATGGTTTATGAATATTGAAAAGGTACCGATAGCGAAGTTTCACGAAATTCCTCCAAACTCAGTATGAATACACGTGAGTATTTGCTACAATTCACTATGTAGGTGCATTGCAAAAATACAACATGTATGGCAGTGAAATAGCCCTCCCAAAACGGCCTTCAGGCTCACAGTTGGCACACCGCGCCGTCAATGTAAAATTGCGTGTCATCGATAGAGCTGATTGCGTTTGAGTGGAAAATGACACCAAATTTTCAACTCCAAAGGTACCGATGTAAAATTTTCACAAAACTCTACAAATGAGGTATGTAGAGCAAGCTTGAAATCTAGATTTTCATGAAAACCAGGTGAATTTATGCAAAAAGACACATTCTGGGAGGTATGAGTTCGTAAAGTCGAGAGTCCGTGTAAAAGTCCTATACCTGATTGTGCGCTCTGCGCGGTGCATTTAAAAACGCTCGTTTCCTATGGAGGATGTCACCGCACTTTTTGTAATGTATTCCGCGGAATAAGGTTATCCCCACAGAAATAAATACTAGTAGGTAGAATGATCAAGCGGCATCTCAAAGAATAGCCAGCGTTCGTTGATCACGTGATCTCCGCCATTTTGGTTAGTCTTTTGTTACGTCACGGCTTGCATTCGATGAGCAGGGTTTGCAGGCGTATGGCTACGCTGATTTTTTTTTTTTGCTTTTTTTGTTTTGTTTCGGTGTGCATTTTTTGCTGAGCTCTATGCCGTATATTGCACGACATTTAGGTGTAACAGTCGGCTGAAGAAGGGGTGTGGAAAGACATTTCACAGGTTAGTATTTATTTTAGTGATAGAGACGTGGGGAAACGAATTGATTCATTAGAAATTATGATGTGTGTAAATATCTATGTAGAAAATCATTAAACATATCGGTTGCTATGAACATCGAACTTAATTCATATCATAATAAAAATGAAATTAAGCACACTTGTAAAACTCCATCAGACACATACTTTAATAACCACATACTTTTAGATTCAATCAAACACACAAATTCTAACATTCAAATTTCGCGTCAATCTAAGGAAAAAAAACCCGACCAATTAACAAGTAGGTTAGTAATCTAGATTCATGATTCACTCACACCAATCACACTCACGCAGGTAAGCTTGAATTGATATAACATGAAATCTTATAACAACTGTGATATATATATATATACATATATATATATATATATATATATTAGTATGGGCCTATGTGATAAAATGAAACAATTTATTCGGCTGTTATTGATTCGTAATAGTAAATAAAAATCAAACAATGGCACTGAGGCGGCATTCTAGCAGTCATAATCTACAGCAATAATGTCGCCGCCTTGCAATACCCCCACTGCCGGAGCTCGCATAAATACGTCATTCAATGAGCAATAAGCTAGTATGAGAGTGGATCGTATCACCGGACGCTATTTTTTTTTTTTTTTTTGATTTGATTTGATTTGATTTATTTATTCTCTGTATGCCATTTTTTTTTTCAAATACATCAACTTTCTGCAATTTCATTAACAAAGTACAAAATACCGGTAGTATACTTTATACAATTTTCATCATTTTCATTAATTATGCAATACATCTGTAGTATAATTACATGAGTAACGTGTTAATAATTTGCATACAGAACGATTGCCAATAATAAGCACAAAGCTTGACTGTTTGGCAACCGATAACAAATAACATTATAGTGAAGAAAAACAAGAGGGTCCAACATGATGCTCGTGGAATAAGGGTTAGGGAGAGGGAGAGAGAGAGAGAGAGAGAGAAGAAGAAAGGAAGGGGAGGAGATGATAAAAACCTCCGGATACTAGTCTCGCCAGATCAACTCGACATACCTCTATACTTAGACACATACATACATGCACATACTGTATTTAAACTAATAAATTACAGTGATGTATTCACATAATAAGTGTTGCTTTTGTCTTGTAAAAGTTACATTGAATGAGAAAGAGAGAAAAAGAGAAGAAGACAAAAAGCAATCATCTATGTACACAGCATAAATTTCTACGTGCCCTTTCAGGGCATGACGTTATAGTGAACCATGATTTGCCCGACATAACATGAATAATGAACAACAGAGAAGGAATGAATCCCAGTGGATCAGAGGAGGACAGTATACTGCAGGTGCATCCGCACGTGCTGAGACTCGGAGAGAAAGAAACATAATAGATACAATGAACAAAGAATGAGTCATCAAGTGTTTCTATACAGAAGGTATCACCGGTACTGTGAAATCAACATTTTCTTTACTGCTTTTTTAAATGAATGAATAGACTTAATGTTACGTAATTCAAGTGGAAGTCTATTCCAGATATCTGGGCCAGTATGTCTTACTGATTTGTGTGCTAGGAGTGTTTTAGGGTTACTCAAGTGTACATCCATTGCTTGCCTTGTAGGATAAGAATGGATTTCTGAGTTCAGCTGGAACATATCAATAAATGAAGAGGGTAATAAGTCAGTATTAAAGCGGAACATCAAAAGTGCATTTTGTAAAGTGTGGATGTCGTTCACCTTTAAGATCTTAAAGCAGAAGAAAAGGGGATCCGTGTGATCATTATAACCAGCATTTGCACATATACGAATAACTTTCTTTTGCAATTTTAATACAGTATTGTTAGCAGACACCGAGTTTGCCCATATCATATTACAATAAGAAATATATGGTAGGATGAGTGCATTATAAAGCATAATCAAGATATCAAAAGATAAACAATGTCTGAGTTTACATAATATTCCAACATTACGAGCAATAGGAGATGGAATATATTTCACATGATCATTCCAAGTAAGAGTTTCATTAATTACAATTCCAAGAAATTTAGTGGATGTTGTCCTCTCAAGAGGAATGCCATCTATTTTTAGAATACATTCAGTGTCACTACAAATCAGTTTCCTTGGATGTTTGAAGTGCATATAATTTGTTTTCTTTAGATTCAAAGATAAAAGATATTACTTTTGAACCACTGAGACAATTTTGGTAATTCATTATTTAAAGATCTAATAAGACATTGAAAATCTGAATTTGAGAGAAATACATTGGTATCATCAGCAAAAATAACGTACTGTAATAAACTTGATGCATTAGGTAAATCATTAACATATAACAAAAACAATAATGGCCCAAGAATGGACCCTTGTGGTACACCGCATTTGATCAACAATGTATCCGAATTACAGAAATCAAAACATGTAAATTGCTTTCGATCATTTAAATAACTTGCGATCAGTTTCAGAGCAGTTCCTCTTATACCATAAAAATGTAGCTTTGATAGCAAAATAGAATGGTCAAGAGTATCAAATGCCTTGCTTAAGTCCATAAAGACACCAATAACATGCTTTCGGTCAGCTAAGGCATTTGATACTCGATCATACAATTGTGCAAGCGCCAGGTCAGTTGAATGTGATTTTCTGAACCCATACTGATCAGGATTCAAAATATTGTATTTGGTTAAAAAACTGTCCAATCTATTATATATAATTCTTTCAAGTATTTTAGAAAAGGTAGGTAATAAAGAAATGGGTCGGTAATTACTAATATTCGAAGAATCATCTTTTTTATACACAGGAATAACTTTGGCTATCTTGAAAGGAGTAGGAAATACTCCAGATAATAAAGAAAGATTGAAGATATGAGAGAGGGGGATAATAATCGATCCGATGATCTGCTTCAGCAAAACACTGCTGATTTCATCACAACCAGTAGAATGTGTTGATTTCAAAGATGACGTTATATGCATTTTGGTGGCTCTTAATTTCGTATTCAGAGGGTGAAATTTCGGCCAAAAATAGCACCAGTTATTCATAAAGTCCTGAAAATTACGAATTCAGCAACGTATGAAAATTATTCACTCCGATTTTGGGAAATTAGACTTCAAATATAATAAGTCAATAATATAGTCAGTAATATATTAAGTCAACGATATTAGAGATCTAGATCATCACAATATCACTGTGATACTTAAAGTGAGGCAGTCCTCACGAATTTAAAACAAAAAATATGTTGTTGGTAACTCCAATGAACTACTCTCACCAAAAACAAACTTTAAAATCACCAAATAAGCTCGTAAATTTTGGTTGAAAAAGTGTGAATCTGCATGGTGAATATGCTAATGAGCAAGTCTTGGCGGAGAGTCAGACGTCACCGAGGCACAACTCTTCCCAGCCGTGTTCTTCTTGTTATCCGTACGCTCCCTAGTTACCCGGATGCATAACGAAGTCGATGGCCACTTCAGTAGTATTTGACATTGTTTTTACGTACTGTGTGTGTGTCTGTGTGTGTGTGTGTGTGTGTGTGTGTGTATTGTGTATTGTATATTCGCATAGTACACGTGTGGACGGTACTACTAGATCTACGGTAGATACCCCGGTTTGCCCTTCGCACTTTTCCAGTCTATCACAGCGCAGCTGCAGCCCTGTTGCCGCGCATGCAGTTTAGCTACCTGTTTATGTGTATAGTACGTACAGATTGTAGGTAGAATCGGTTCTACACTAGTAGGCACTAGAGGGGCGACCGCATTCAGCGTCGTCTGGTCGGGCTATCTTATATCATGCCGATGTGTCAAGCAGTAGTCTGCTCGAATCGTGCAGAAAATTGTCCAGTAAAACCGTTTTTTTTTTCCGTCCCAGACCCACAAAAGTATCGTGAAAGGTGCGCTGTATGGCTGAGAAATCTCGGTACAACGAAGCCGAACATAAACTAGAAATGTCGCTATGGCGACTGACATGCCTCCACCATATTGCATGATTCTCCTAATAGGTCTATAGTACATGTGGACAATGTGTGATTACATTTGCACAAAATTGGCAAAATATTGAAATGACATGTTTGTCACAAATGTGTTGAATGTTCACCTTCCTTGACCTATGTTTAATTGGATGAATAGGAGAGCATGTATTTGGGGATTTAAAAACTTTAACTTGACTTTGACCCTTTCATAAGTTTATGCATTGAGTAATTTTCAAGGTATGGAGAAATAGTGCAATTTCTGTATTGAACAGTAAATTGTTATCATTTTCATCTGGCCTTTGACCCTAAGATTTATAAGAGAATCACTGTCAGGCAGAACATACATAAATACACACTAAGTTTCAAGATAACTTGAGCCACTTCCGAGATATGGAGAAAGAAGTAAGTTTAGCACTTTCACTTGATCTTTGACCTTTTGACCTTTGACCTTCTTGGCAAAAAAAAAAAATCCCAGAGAATCTCTATTGGGTTATACATGCATACACCAAGTTTTAAAATAATGATCCTGCTGGCATTGCATAAATATAAGGGAAATAGTAAAATTTTGAAGTATTGCCCTTGACCTTTGACCCCTGACCTTTGACCCCATGAACCCCAAATTCCCTAGATAACCACTGCCCGTCAGTACATGCGTATACAGTGTATACTATGTTCCATGAAGATAACCTTGAACGATTTCTAAGATACGGAGAAAAAGTGAAATTTTAACATTTTTACTTGAGCTTTTGACCTTTGACCTCATGACCCAAACTTTCACCAGAGAATCTTAATTGGGTAATACATGTAAACACTAAGTTTCAAGAAAATATCTTCAGGCATTGCATAGATATGGGGGAAATAGTGAAATCTTAAGCATTTGACCTTGACCTTTTGACCTTTGACCATGAGCATGTGCACCCAAAAGTTGATAGGCACAACTTCACCCCCAATACACATACATGCCAAGTTTCATTAGGATACCTCAAAAGATTTTTTTAGTTACGCTGTCCACAAAATTCATTACGGACGGACGGACGGACGGACGTAAGGACGGACAACCCGAAAACATAATGCCTCCGGCACCACTTCGTGGCGGAGGCATAAAAACTTAGGGCCTACAAGAATTCTCGATATCGTGTTATGCGTGGACCATTTGAGAAGCAATGTTTTTACGTGGACAGGGAGGCTGTGGCCCTCGGTTGTAAACCGAGAAAACTCCTGAAACCAGATGCAATCCCGACCATATTGCTCACATGAGTTATAAAACAGAAACAGCTCGAGCATCGACTTCGAAGAGAACCGAGGAAAGGAAGCGTAGAGAGGTAAGGAAAGTGACTAGCTATGTTTCATTTACGGTGGGGCTGCAGCCGGGGTTGGACTGCAGTACAGTGCCACTGCGAGCTAGCTGCTGCCAGTGCCGACTGGACATGCACGGCAAAGTGGAGCGAAATCATATTCCTGCGGCCCCCTGTGTTTACCCTGCCCGGCAGACGTCATATTTTTTTTTCGAGGAAAGGCAATATCTGAGTACTTATAGAAATATCGAGATACAAACAATATTTTCTTTGAAGAATTCGACTCTCTAATGCATGGTTATCTTCGGTTTGAACGCCAAACTCAGCTAGACACGGAGTACTGTGTACATTGGTATGGTAAGAATTCGCGCGCGAGAGTGGTTTCTACGGAAAGTAATATGCAACACGGACGGAAGTTAGAAAAGGACCGTGCCTATATTGATGTCAAGTACATGGTGCATTTGATTTTAATATACAGTTAAACTCGCATAAGTCGATCTTCTCGGGACTGAGCAAAACACATCGACTTAGGCGAGTTTCGACTTGTACGTAAGTCGAAAAAATCGACTTAAAGTTACACCACACGTATGTATAATGTACATGTATGTTGTCTACTCTGGAGCCGAGAGCTGGAGCGGTGTGCCCGATATTTGCCCTTCAGCAAGACACTTTATCCACATTGATGCAGGCCAGGGCTCCACACTATAACTTTTATTTTGGTGGCCCCAAAATTATTGATTTTTATTTTTTGGTGGCCCGAACAAAAAAAAAAAACAAAAAAAACAACAACAACAACAAGCAAAACTAAATCGGTCCTACGTTCGGTCCGAAAGTTACCGTTATTTATTTCTGATTGTAAAAGCAATCATCCACCATTTACAAGTATTTTAACACCTTCCGGAGCCGAATGTTGCCGTTAATCAGTTTCAAATGTAAAAACAAGCAACCGACATTCATTCTAGGATCTTACGGAGCTGAATATCATCCTTATTCATTTCCGAACGTGAAAGCAAACATCCGCTTTTTATTTCATCATCTAAATGAGCCGATTGATACCGTTAATCATTTCCAAATGTAAAAGAAACAATCTGTTACTTATTTTAGCATCGTACAAAGCAGAATATTACCGTTATTCGATCTCCAAATTCAAAAGCAAACACCCGACATTTATTTTATGATCGTAAGGAGCCGAATGTTACTGCTGTCCACTTCCGAAAGTGAAATGAATCATCTGACATTTATTTTGGCATCTCCAGGAGTCGAATGTTACATGCTATTTACTTTCGAACGTAAAAGCGAACTTTCGGCAATTATTTCATCATCGTACTGAGTTGAATACTATAGTTATTCATTTCCGAACGCCAAAGCAAACATTCAACATTTATTTTAGCATCTTCCGGAGCTGAATGTTATTGCTATTTACTTTCGAACATAAAAGCAAACATAAGACATTCATTTTATCATCGGACGGAGTTGAATACTATTGTTATTCATTTCTGAACGTTAAAGCAAATATCAAACATTAATTTTACCATCAAACGCAGCTAAATGTTACTGTTATTCATTTCGAAATTTAAAAGCAAACATCCGACAGTTATTTAGCATCGTATGGAGAAGAATATTACTGCTATTCACTTCCGAACGTAAAAACAATCATCTGACATTTATTTTAGCATCTTCTGGAGCCGAATGTTATTGCTATTTACTTTCGAAAGTAAAAGCAAACACCCGACATTTATCTCATCGTCGTACGAAGTTGATTATTATTGTTATTCATTTCCGAACGTCAAAGGGATAATTCGACATTTACTTTAGCATCTTCCGGAGCTGAATGTTAATGTTATTTACTTTCGAACGTAAAAGTAAACATCCGACATTTATTTCATCATCGTACGAAGTTGATTATTATTGTTATTCATTTCCGAACGTCAAAGGGATAATTCGACATTTACTTTAGCATCTTCCGGAGCTGAATGTTAATGTTATTTACTTTCGAAGGTAAAAGTAAACATCCGACATTTATTTCATCATCGTATGGAGTTGAATATCATTATTTTTCATATCCGAACGTCAAAGCAAACATTCAACATTTATTTCAGCATCTTCCGGATACTTTTTTTTATCCTTATTCATTTCCGAACGCAAAATCAAAGGGGCTACGTCGTCCTTTCACCAGGTCTCGTTACAAAACCAAAATCTCGCGTGAGTTCTTGCGTTACCTATCGTTAATGTTACCGAAACATCGTTAATTTGCGCTAGGGATCGTTACTCATCGTTGCTACAAACGTTAATTTTCCCGATCGTTAGTTTGCATTACTAACGATTCAGGTGAAACCGCTTGCGTTAATGAAACGTTAATGTTTATTTACGCAGTTTCTTTTGGTATATACTGTATGTAAACAAAAACTGGCGTCTCGTGATTTTGACAGTGATTTATTACACAGTAAAATCTTATTCGACTTAGGCACAGTGAATTCAATGGTTTTTCCGTGAAAGTGTTCTTGGAATTTCATCGACTTAAGCGAGTATTCGACTTAAAAAATTCGACTTATGAGTGAATTAATACACGTAAGTCAATGGGGAAAAATCGGGACTTTTTAAAATTATCGACTTGCGCGATTATTCGACATATACGATGTCGACTTAGGCGAGTTCAACTGTATATATAAATTTATGTTTACAATATTAATTTTTCATGAATTATATATAACTAAGCTTGAAATATTTTGTTTAAAATAATAAAATCACATACTTTCACATTTTATGATAAAATTACAACTGATCATTTCAACACCTAAATTGGTTTTTAGAAGCACGGCTGTCAACTTGGTGAGTAGGGCATGAATGACGTAGCATCTTTTTGCAGGCTCTTACACGATCGCTTGCAGGAATTATTTTTCAAAAATCGCGTAAGGAGACAGTTTTTTTTTTCATTTCCACGCGTATAAACTGGTGAAATGTTATATTTTTTTACTCTTCATAATTATCAGTACAGTGAAAATCTCAGGACTGCCTCCCTTTAATACTTGTAGTCCATCGAGAGCTG
Organism: Diadema setosum; assembly: GCF_964275005.1. Lineage (NCBI taxonomy): Eukaryota > Metazoa > Echinodermata > Echinoidea > Diadematoida > Diadematidae > Diadema > Diadema setosum. The sequence goes on from NC_092698.1 coordinate 9,040,480, forward strand.
TGCAGTTCTCCTCCGTCCAGGCTCCGAGTCAGACCAAGCCGAAACCGAGTCCGGCGTTGTCTCCCTGATGTCTCCCTGTACAGACGTCGGTCTAAAGTGTGTCCAGAAGATTCTGGTAATTTCAGAACCTCTAACGTTACATGAGGAATTATTAGGTCTGTTTTGTGGTAATCTAATGGCACTGCCTCCAATGGTGGTATTGATAATGCTCGTGATGGTGATATCTGACTGAAGTCGCACTGTAACGGTTAGATCTACTCACAGTCACAGCAACACGTGTGATCATCGCTGCAAACCTCGCATCATGATTAACGTTAGGCTTAGCAATATATGCCCATACTCGCCATAGCTATATGCCATACCACGCGGCCCGTCCATAGCGAGGCACATGACATGGGTCCAAGCTGAAATTGATTGATTGAAAATGGTGAGGGACAGGAGCAACCAGATGTAGGCGTACAGTAGACTCGAGACTGAAACCGTCTAACGCAAGGTCTGGCTGGATGAAGTAGAAAATATCCCGAAGTATGTAGAGGCCGATGAAGACTGAGTCCATTTCACATTTACATCGCCCTGGACTAACTTCGTCTTTTCGGTTTAACGTTAGTATCCTCAACCTCGATCCTCAACTTCAGGTCTTTTACATATTTCGTTTTCTAGGAAATCTTGGGGGGAACGAGCTTTCGCTCACGCTGGACCAACACTTTGGAATTCACTTCCTCGTGAGCTGAAAGACTCAAGCTCTATAACATCTTTCAGGAGTAATTTAAAATCCTATTTGTTTAGCAGTGCATTTTGAAGACCAGTGCCTATTGAAGACAGACTTTCATGTCTTTTTTTTTCTTCTGCTTCTTCATCTTCTTCTATTACGGTGATGTACTTGTATCTTCAGTCTGTTTGCTCTGATGTACAATTGTAAAGCGCCTTGAGCATTTAATCAAAGTGGAGAACGGCGCTATAGAAATTGTATGGCCATTTTTACAATCAGTGGTGTAAAACACGGTTTTGGCACTAATTGGTGTATAACTTTCTTATACACAGACAGATATGCATTATTTTTTCTCATAAACTTACCACCCACAGTGTCTACCTTGGGTACCTTAATGAACTTTCCTCTCTTTTTCTTTTAGATATGGCATGCATTTACATGCTTGAAATCCAACACTTTTGGTGTATGCACTCTGACATGGTTTTTTTGTCAGACCTAGCATATTAAATTGTTTATTCCTTTTCATTATTTTTGTTGTTGTGGTGATAGACAGGTATCCAAACTTAAGAACTATTATGTTTACCAGGTTCTGCTTTGTCTTCTTTAAAGACTGAAATTGTCCAAACTTTATGTTTCGGAGGTGACATTTTCCGTTAACAGTTAACCCCTCTTTTGAGTTAGCTCTTGCTCACAATTATAAAATTCAACTTTGCTAATTTCCATCAAAACAGAATAGTAATCAGTCTGACTTAACTTCGATCCAAAGATTATTTGATTCAAATAGCTTATCATTTTTTGGTGAGTGTTTATAAATTTATGCAACTTTTCCGTTAACTTTTCTGTCACCTCCGAGACAACAGATTTATGTATTTGATTTTTTTTATTCTTGACATCAGTTATACATTACATCTACAAAAATGTAACATATCCCCTCACATTATCTCTGGAGGAAGGTAGTAGAAATATAGCCTGTTGTTTTCATTTCGGAGCAATTTACAATTTTCCGTTAACACTTGTCACCTCCGAAACAATTGTCACCTCCGAAACAACAAGCGTATTATATTTGATAATTTCTCGAAGACAAAGCAATTTTGTTTGATTCTGTGCAATTGACAGGAATCTCTTTTGGATGAAAATAGTAATATGGCAACAGGAAGTGAGAATTTTCTAGAGATTAATAAAAGATCTGATAAAAACTAAGAATTACTGTTTCGGAGGTGACAAAACACTGTTAACAAGAGTTTTTGCTCATTTCTATGGAAGAGAAACCATATCATGTACACCAATGGTTTCATTTATTTTAGTAACACAAGTCTCAAAGTGGAGAAATCAACTAACACACTCTCACTCTTATTTTTATTACTATACTGTACGTTTTAGTGCAAATTTACATTTTTTTCACTTTTTTAACAAAGAGAATGCACAAAATACACCCATCTGTTGTATATATAATATTGTAATCAAGATCAATTCTCCTGCTTTAGTTAAGTAAACATATAGATGCTTTCATCTTAGAAACTTGATTTCCAATTTAAGCAATTTAGTTGTGAAGATTTACCAATCACAGTTTTCCATGTAGGTTGCTTTTTCTTGTGTTTCGGAGGTGACATTGTTTGTTAACACCATATTGTTATGTGATAGTGAAAGGCAAGACTTCAGTTCCTTTTCACTATCTATTAACATTTTCAAATACATTTAATATCTACAAAATCATCACAGTAGAAGTGACTTTTGTATACCTAACTCACCAGAATTCCCTTGATACCAAAGTGATACATGTGGCAGTTCATGCATGCCCTAGTCCACAATCTTAAAAAAATCATAAAATAATCACACTCCACAAAAAGGCCACATGCCTATAGCTGGTGCACAACTTGTTCTTGAATTCTTAGTTGTTGTTTTTCCATGTACAACGTGGTAAACATAAACAAAATTATGTGATTTTTTTTTTAATATGACAATAATTATTACATTTTCCAAGTTGAACCAACTGTTTATGACATTGTATTTTTAAATATTATTGAAGTTATCTGACAACTAAAGTGAACAGAGGAACAAGTCCCCAGGACTGGAAAGGGAAAGATCCAAAAACAAGATTTGTAGAACATCTATCTCAATATAATTTTGATGACGTGTTTACCTTGTTTTGTTATTATGTTTTATCTTAGAATTTGGCTTTAAGTACTGGAATTTCAAGGAAAAGAAAATGGTTTCTTAAAGGACAAGTCCACCTTCATATACATGTGGATTGAGTGAATGCAACAACATTAGTAGAACACATCATTGAAAGTTTGGGAAATTGGACAATCCATTCAAAAGTTATGGTCTTTTTCAAATATCGATGCAATCACTGCTGGATGAGACGACTACGACAATGTATGATGTCACATGCATACAACGATAAAAAGAAAATATAAGTGAATTTCACAAAACTTTACTTTTTGAAAAAAGTGCACATTTCTTCAACTTGCTACTGATGTATGTTAGGGCAATATTATTCACCCTGCCTTCCAAAAGAGAGAAGTCAAGTGTTCTTTTGTTATGCAAGAAAAGTGAAAATATGTTGAATTTTCTTGATACTTTCTCTATATCCTTGTACACGTGTGACATCACAAGCTATAGAAGTCTTCTCATTCAGCTTTGACTGAGCAGAAACTTCAAAAATTCATAACTCTGGAACGGATTGCCTTATTTTCCTCAAACTCTCACTGATGTGTTTTACTAATATTGCTGTATTTACTCAACTCTCGTGTCTATTGAGGTGAACTTGCCCTTTTTCGGTCCCTTATAGGGTTATTTGAGACCAGTTTGTGTCCGGGACCTTCTGTGAAGTTGATGGGTAAAATTACTGAACTAAAAAAAATTTCCCCATAAGTTCACACAAACGCATTATGCTGCTCTCTTCAGCTGGGAAACACAAACTGTTGTCTTAACCAAACTGTAAAAATTTGCTAAAGATTAGTATGAATTACAATCTAAAACAAAATTTCAGCTGGTATCCACTATCATGAAAGAAAATAACTAAACAAAATAACAAGTAAGAACTGAAAGAAAGAGCTAATATTTGAAAATTAAAGCCATGAGGAAAGACATGAATGTTCACAATTGTATTAGCTAACACCTGAGAAGTTGGGTTGTCTCTGTGTTGTGTCACCTCCAAAACAATAAAATGATTTTTTCTTATCTTATACTTTTTACTCTCAAAAGTGACTAATATATATGATTTGCTGTTAATTTTCAAGCAATTCAGAAAGATACATAAAATATATTTTAGTAATGTCAACAGTTTAAATGAATCTGGTATATAGAAAATTTATCCCAGATGAACCAAACACCTTTCACCAGTATTATAACATTTGTATGGTGGCTATCAAGAATGATGAAGAATTCATGAACATCCTTGAATTAATCTATTTATAATACTATGTGCAAACAAAAACATAATACAAGTCAAATAAGAATTTTTGCTTTTGGCATTCATAACCTATGTCCCCACCAAAAAATTACAATGGTACCCTCCGCAACGATAACTTTAAAGATAGTGAATCAATCTAAAATACAATTTGAGGGATTGAAACTATAACTCATTGCCCACACCTTTAATACAGAAAACCCCATTCAATTTGCTTCAGAGGTCAAAGACAAATAAGGATTTTTGTAGAGCATGTCAGGAATCCCTTCCCTCCAAGTTCTGTATATTGTGTTTACACATTAATATGCAGTTCCAAGAGCATCCAAGTGCTAAACTTGGAAGAATCAGACTCTTGACATCCTTAGCTGATTTAATCATATTGGGTGCTATCAATGCAAAAGTCTAATTGTAATTTTTTTTTTTTTTTTTTTTTTTTTTGGGGGGGGGGGACATACTATATGAATACTTGAACACAATGTTAACATTGAATGTCACCTCCGAAACAAAGTTATTCTTCCCTGGTGTTGTGGAATAAAATGTTCTGAGAGCAAAGAAACATTACTAAAATGATCTTACACACTCATTTCAATTTAAGGTAGAAAATGGAATGCCATGTTTCTTCAGGTTACAATATCTAGCTTTAAATATGTCCGTCATATTCTTACTGTAAATGAATATTTCAACACAATGTTAACATTGAATGTCACCTCCGAAACGAAGTGATTCTTCCCTGGTGTTGTGGAATAAAATGTTCTGAGAGCAAAGAAACATTACTAAAATGATCTCACACCCTCATCTCAATTTAAGGTAGAAAATGGAATGCCATGTTTGTTCAGATTACAATATTTAGCTTACAACCTTCGTCCAAATGGAAGGCAAACTACCGGTGCCCATGCTAATTAATGAAGTGTAAAAAAACACTTGTTCTGTGTGGTGTATCTGCTTGAAACAGGAGTTAATTTTTTATTCTCGAGTTATAATTATCAAAAACATTGATAAAAAGAAGAAGTTTTGTGTTATTGTCACTTATTCTCAAAAAAACTGAGTGTTAATATTAATGTCACCTCCGAAACATTCTATTATGTTAACTGTCACCTCCGAAACATCCATGTGTGAAAAATCCAAGATTTAAAGAAATGATTGGAATTTCATTTAACCTACATAGGAAGGTAGCCCTTCTTAAAGACTTGTTATATTATAGAGTTTGACCTGGCTTGCCCTCCAATAAATAGTTAAAATCTTAAAAATTGCATGTCAATTGGTATTTTTACCAAAAATTTGTAAATCTCATGTATTTTTTTTTAAATTCACTTTATATTCAACCCCCAAATAGTTTTGATTCACAAACTATATATTGTTGTTAACCATATAAACTTTGCATGGTGAAGTTTGACTACAGAGTTTTGTCATTATGGTGCAATTCATGAAAACAAAATTTTGCTTAAATTTACTTCAGGTGCCAGGGTTTTCCTTAAATTACACCAATAACTCTTCAGCTTTAAGGTCTGAAATGTTATTTTTTCAAAAATTTGAATACTTTCCAACAGGAATCAAACAGAATAATGAAAAAATATTTTGTTTGAAATTTTGACCCTCTGAGTACAAAAGTTACACCACTGATCGTAAAAAAGGCCGTATGTATGTATTATCATTATTATTATGCAATGCAATGGCTAAGAATCGACGATGAGGCGATGAAGAACACATCTCCTCGCATAATTTCAAAATGTATGATTTCGTGTAGTGACGAAACGAAAAAGTCAAAATGAAGCCCTTCCAAAGTTTGCAGCAAGTAAGAGATTGCTATTATTAGAGTCCACGTCTGAAACTAAAGTTACTCAGTATATCATAATTTAGTATCGTTTTCAACGTACGAGCTGCCGATATCGCGTATCGAGGATCGATCTAACTCTACGCGTATCGCGTACGCGCAGCGTAGGTACGTCCTGTCCGTACCAGGATGAGTCAAACTGGTTGCGTACGCGCGTACACACTTCCGTTCACTGATATTATACGAGGCGGGAAAATCGATGATTCGGCGGTCGCAATCAATCAGAAGACGAGAAACAGTCGTGAGTCTTATGAGTGGAGAACGGCGCAAACAAATTCATCTGGAATCCAGTTGAAATTATTATTCTTTGTCCAATTCAATCTGTTTTCACCAAACCATTCACATGTAACACAAACCAAAACCCTTTGTGTGGACAAGTACCTTGTTTAGTATAATGAAAACAGGACCCCATTTCATCAAATGTTTGGATAGCAACTCTATCTTGCTGGAATGCGACTTCCAATAGCAACAGTCAATCAGGAAGTTGGATTCTTGTCGTTACAATGACAATTGCCATCCCAGCAAGAGTTGCTATCATATAAACTTTTTATGAAACGGGGTCCTTGTTGATGTTTTCATGGAATGTTGTGTGGGATCTTGAAAAAGTACATCCTATTCAACAAGGTCCCCCCCCCCCCAAAAAAAAAAAAAAAACAACAACAACAACAACAAAACAACAAAAGAAATATTACATGTACATGAGTGGAAATGATACACGATGTATTGCAAAATAAGTACATAACGGGGTGAGGTGAGAAGCAAAAACAAGAGGGAGGCGGGGAAAGAAAAGAAGAGAAGAAAATAATAAAGAAATAAAAACGGAGAGTATTGACATACCGTACAAGTAGGCGTAAATACACACATTAGTCTTTAATTAAATGTCGTATTATCATCATCAATAAACACAAGATACAAGAAGGTGTTTTATAGTAAATCAGTGATTGAATACAGATAAGCTGTGGGCAGATTTAATGTCACTGGTAAATTGTTCCTAACTTATGACCAGACTAAATGACAGGGTTTTTTTCTCGGGGGGGGGGGGGGAGGGTTAACATAAAAGCCCACACCACCAGTTCTGTTGCGTCTTTACTTTTAGCTATAAAATCATATTCCTCCATAGAGTAAATTAGTAATTCACCAAAAGATATTAGGGTAGGAACAAAGGAAACCATGAAGTACATAGTTTCTCTGACTACACACCCGCAATGAAACTACAGATAAGAGGGTTGAAAAAGAATTGTAGATTGAAAAAAAAAATGCTGTAAATAATGCCGATGCTAAGCGCTATGTAGTACACAGTGAAACGACTACACAATATACTAGTAAAAAAAAAAAAAAAAAAAACGAACTATAGGCCCACGTGCTTGTAGTGTATAAAGTGTAACGCACTTTGTAATGAAATAAAAAGAAAATGTATTTATCGGCGATTTAATACATCACTCTCCAAAACCGGAATACGCCATATCATATCAATACATGAGAATATGTAATTTGAATTTCCTGCATAACCAAAGGCAGATTTCTAATTTAGTTACTTGTAAGTCTTCGAAGGACACCTTTTTATTATCATATTAAAGCAACCATGCATACAGTACATCATACATGTACATAACTACTAGTGTGTTGTGACAAGAGCCAACTTATTACAACTTTTTTAAAGAAACTTGCCCACGGAGAATGAAATCGCAGTACCGTATAGCGTATTAGTTAGTCTATACATTTTTAGGGCCTTCTTGCTTACTAATAGGTTCCATACGCGCCCTTGAGAATCTTTAACCCTAACCCACACAATAAATATTTGGGAAACTTGAAACTCCAGTCATGTCATTTTAATTCTATTTTGTTTAAACTTTGAAAAATCATTTGACTCTATAATTAAGGCGGATTTTTTTTTTTCCTGAAATTTGAGATTTCCAAGGCGTGATCAAATTGTCCTCAAGAAATGACCGGAGAACATGAGGGTATAACCAACCAGACCACTGGACGCCAAACAAATATACAATCCTAATTTATAGTGTTCCGATCACTTCGTAGAGGAGTGCTTCGACCGGACAGGTCAGACTACCCGGCTCCGGTCAGATGCTATTCCCACACTGTTTAACTTTCCACAGCAGTTATATCCATACTATTGTATATGCAACTTAACTTCGGATTCAGCTACTTCAAAATCGTACAGCAAAATAATTACAATAATGATGATAGATAAATAAAAAATCGGCGCTGTTTATATATTTTCTGCTTCATTTTGAAAAAGCCATGACTGATTTCACCAAACCTGGTATAGGTAGCATGCCTATATGAGGTGATAGGATCTCATTTTGCTTTTGAAATGAGCAGAAAATTAGGCTCCTAAGTACCAAAATTTAGGAATCTTTAGGATTTTGTTCCCTGCATCAACATCTCAGAAAAACACGAGTAGGCCTTTGCTAAGCAATTGGCAACACTCTATAATGGTGTATAGTTTCACTGGAGCTTTTCATCAACTTGGAACTCCAAATTGAATTTCAGCATACTTACCAAGTATATAGCATTCTTACAAGGTGATAGGATATCCATGAGATTCTGTTCGAGCTCGCAGGCAGCACCCATCAGCCCTTCCCCTTTAGGGAGGGTGGGGGGGGGGGGGTGGGTGCAGGAAGCCGAAAGAACCCAAATCAATAATATTATTTGAAATATTATCATGAAACACTACATGATATAGAGCTGGTTAGTTAAAGTAATTATACACGGGTATAACCTCATGCTGTCTCAAACTTGTTCATGCCAGATCCCCATGGGGGCGTGGGAATTTTATGCCTATTCTTGTACTCTTCATTGTATTGTGCTACCATCATTCTTTGTGTATCTAGTTGGGTTTTTTTTTTCTTCTCTCTCTCTTTCTGCCTTCTCACTTAAGCAGACTGTGACACATTGCAAACCCCTATTCCCGAGAGTTTCTGCAAAAACCACAACAGGAGCCTTTACAAGACGATCACAAAAACCACTCGAAGAAATCAATGGATCTAAACTGGATCAAGTCCCCAAAACTCCGAAGAAGAGGTACCATCAAAACATGATCATACATACTCAATCCAAGCCCCCGAAGTGTAAAGCGAAAGCTTGAAAAGGCGTATGATCAGCTGTCATTCATGAAGAAAAGACTCAAGACATCTCAAGCCAAAGCTCGGAAATTGCCTGAGTAAGCTGGCAGATGTAGGAATAATGGTTGAGTTTCTGACTTGTGACGGACCGTCTTGCCACATAAAGATGCTAGAGACGTTAGGGGCATGCATGAAAGCACCTGACATGATTCCCTCTTTCCCCCTTCCACTCAACCCAGATCATGTCAGTGTCTTTTTAGACGTGTGCCACATGCTCAAGTTAATGAGAAACACCCTTGGTTCATACGGAATCCTACGAGATGATGTCGGAGAGTTGATTAAGTGGGAGTATCTCAAGGAGCTCCATAAGTTGCAGGAAAATGAAGGTTTAAGGTTAGGCAACAAACTGCGCAACGCCCACATTCAGTGGCAGAAGCAGAAAATGAAAGTCAACATCGCTGCACAAACTTTGAGCACAAGCGTCGCTGACGCGTTAGAGTTCCTTGAAGACCAGGGTCTTCCTCAATTCAAAGGCTGCGGTGCCACAGTGCGTTTCATTCGTAAGATCGACAAACTATTTGATCTGCTCAATTCAAGAAACCCTCTTGCACGTAGCTCCAAGGCTCCCCTTCGTCCTGAAAATGAACATCACTGGAGACCATTCATGACTGAATCATACACATACCTAAGTTCAATCACAGATGTTGATGGAAAGCCCATGTACCTCACACCTCGGAAGACTCCATTCCTCGGTTTTTTGGTCGGTATCAAGAGCGCAATTTCCATGTACGACAAATTAATAGCTTCAGAAAATCCCAAGCTGAAATACTTGCTCACATATAAGATGAGCCAGGACCACCTAGAACTGTTCTTCTGTGGCATGAGAGCTTCGCTTGGAAGTAACAAAAATCCAACAGCTCTCGAATTCACAAACCGTTACAAGAAAATGATCTGCTGCCATCAAATAGAGGGGTTTGGAGGAAACTGCACGGCACAGGATAGTACATCTGTTCTCCATGTAAGCAGTGAACATAACAATCATATCACAGACTGTAGCCATGAAGATACCGACTTGCACGTAATCAGAAAATATGACCTGGCATTTCGAAATCCTTCTACCTCAGACCACGATTATGCTGATATTCCTAATTTCAGTTCACTTACTATCTACAAGAAATGAATAGTCCATTACATAGCAGGATACACAGTCAAGATGGTCAGGAAACATTTCAGATGTGAAGAGTGTGCTGCCTCCCTTACAACGGGTGAAGTTCTGGAAGGCAGTTTTCTCGAAAAGAAGAACAGAGGGCTTGTAAGACCTTCACGAGATGTTGTTAAGGTGTGTGAGACCAGCGAAAGATGCCTGGAGCGACTCATGACAGCAACTGGTGGTAATCTTCCACATTCACGTCACCTCCTGCGTGTTTTTTGCACTGCAGTCCTTCAAGAAGTTGATCATGGCTCTATCTTTTCTTCGTTAGCTACTCACATGTTCGATTCACCAGCAGACTGTAATAACATATTTCTCCTAGCGAAGCGAATAGCTGCTGCGTATCTCAAAATTCGCATGCATATGGCAAGGCAGCAAAGTGAAAAGATCAGTGGACATGCCATCCGGAAGGAATTGTCAAAGTTGGTGTTGTTTAAGCATCAAAGACTATGGATGTGAACTGCATTGAAGAATCCTTACTTTCTTGTTTGCAATTTCCGAAAATGCTGAGTTTGTACTGAACTGAATCGTGGATTCCAGTGGAATGTAACCGAAGTTTCAGCCCTTGTACGAAGCTTCACTGCACACAATGTTTTGTCATGACATTGTATACAAATTAACATTGATGTCCAAACCTGAGAATACCCTTAGCATGATATAAGTTCTGCGTGTTTATAATCAATCTCAATTCATTGATGATCAGCATTTTGGGGGTTGATCAGTTTGATATTTTCCGAGAGCGTATAGAGTTTGCTTGTTTATATTGATGATATGATACTACTATACATGGTTACAGCGAATAATACGAAAGCATAAGTCTCTACGTGTTTCACATTCATATAACATATGTATTATCATGCTAGAATGTTTTGATTCAGATAGCTTGAAATGAACCCTCATAATAACATCATTATTATCTCATGCTGTCTTAAACCATTTTGCAGGTGACTGAAATTCATTACAGTCATGTTATTTGATCAGTGTTTTGAGAACTGACCACGAAACACATTAAAAAAGATGTCAGTAAAGTTTGATATCAGTAATGTCCGACAAAGGCAAAAGTCGAAAGGTCAACGAATTTTGCTCATAGGCATTGTTTCTGCAATATGTTGGCATCAACAGAAACTTCAGCATGGAATCGGTGTTCCATTTCATAATCTATTTCACCGCTTTACATGTTTTTTTTTTCGAAGGGAAGATAACAAAACTACCCACTAAATGAATGAGATGTGCTGTGGTGAAGAAGTTAACAATTTCAGCACCTGCGTGGACAGGAATACGCCGGACACTCTCATCTAATACAAGATGTGCTTCCCGCAGTATTTTCCTTTACTCAGGGCGCAGATGGGGATTTCTTATATGGACACGTTTAGAAACAAAGAGATACTGAAATAAGCCTTGTGTATAATGATACTATACAATAGAATTCGGGGAGAACTTATAATGACAATCATGTCGACCCTTATACACAGGTCATGTCGCATAGTATACTGATATCTGACAATAATTCTTGAAAATCGCATGGATCCCGCGGGCATATAGATCATAAAGGTGTGAGTCACACCTTTTAAGTGTATTTCATATGGAGCGCATAGTCAACTGCGCAAAAACGTGGAAAATGTTTGTACCTATGCAACCAAAGCCTGCTGGGAACAGGCAGTGGTATATATAGGACCAAATGTCCTACATCAAGTGAATTCTCTGACAAAGACGAATTTTTAAAATGTTAATTTTTCAGTGCATACAACAAGTAATGCATTTTGTTAGTAATACCAAATATTCAGAAAATAGAAATATATCTTTTACGTTTATCACCATTATTATCATTATTATTAACATTATATTGTTCGTGAGCAATATGGCACAATAAGGAGCTTTCGATTGAGGACGCAATGAGATCTGCGACGTATATTGTGCATGTCGTGTGCAAATTTCAGCCGCTGGCATAGTTACAAGCTTGAAGTCCTGCGTCCATCTCGAATCTACTTCGGTATTAGTCCAAAATAACGTCGTTCTAGAATCACGGACGTAAGCCACTTGGTAACTAAGGGAGTTAGCCAATCAGAGACAGACGGACCTTATTTGGCAAGTCCCCGTTTATGAATCAACCCCCTGCCCGCCCGCCTATCGCACACTACAAAACACAGCTAGCTAAACAGCAGCAAACGATTGAACCATTTCTGTATCGCTTGCTACAAGTAGATGCTTGCAATCAGTAATGCCGGTAGCGCTATCGGTCGGTATTCGCGTCCACTTTTGGGATCGACAGTCAGTACATATACAGTGTACGTGTACGTACGTGTATGGAGGAGTAGAGTGGGCTGTCACGATCATCACTGCATCCATGCATCGCGTATCGGGGCCGCCGCCGTGTGACAAGGACTCGACAAGAATGCCAAAAAAAGAAAGAAAAAGAAATGAAATCATTCAAACTCAAAGTCTAACGTTGCTACAACCACTGAACCAGTAATTAAAAAAAAAAAAGGGGGGGGGGGTCTACGTCAAGACCTAGCGGAAATTGAAGAGAATGGGGGAAAAGAAGCATGAGTAGTTTCTCAATTTTGTTTTAAAGAGTGTGTCTGTGTTTTTTTATTATTATTATTTTTTAACTGTTTTTGCAGTTGTATGTACTACTTTTTATTTATTCTTTTTTTTTGGGGGGGGGGGGTGACAGGGGAAATAACGTCTTTAACTCAAGTTGACTTGCCGAAAATGCCAGTTCTAGCACCACATAGTACACATAAAGTCTTACTGTACACTTACTGTACTTTTTTTTTTTTTAATCCCACGGCTTTGGTAATCGCGTTACACTCCTCTTAGCATTAAGTACACAATGGTCTCATCAACAGATTCTATTTTTTTTTTTTTTTGGGGGGGGGGGGGGTGGGGGAGGGGGATGGGTGAGTAGGGTGAAGCTTTATGAATTTCCGTACTTGTATGCATGCATGTGACTTGGTGCATATTAATTTTAGGGTGGTTTTTATTATCTACTTCGAATGGTCTTTGTTTTGGCGGGGCTTAATTTCACGTGAAAAGAATAGATAGGCCTACGCAGTTTTCAACTGTTTGCACTCTGACCCAAATTAAGGAGCGTCCACGGTTTAAATTGAGTGAGTCAACAATCTGTACCGTAAACTGGGGGGATAGTGGACAGGCGGGTTACTTTGGACAGTTCAGACAGCTTCACTTACATTATTTTGCTGCTTACAATATACAAGAGACGTGCAGCCATTCAAATATTCACTTATCCTCCTTTCATAACCTACAAAAATATTTTCAGAAAAACCAACAGCAAAAAAAAAAAAAAAAAATGCAAGTGAAACAATTTTTGTCCAAAGTCCCCCCAGTTTACGGTACTTAGCATGTTGGATGTATGTACATATTTTATTTAGCATTGACTAAAATACACACATAAATACAATACCCCCCCCACACATGCACAACTGATAATAACTACAAAACAAGGCAAGTGCCATAATGTGTCTCGCCCATTCGCGTACAAGAAATTGCACGCGAATGGGATATAACAGATAAAAAAAGAGATATAACAGATAAAAAGAGATATAAAAGGGTAAAAATTTATGGCAAAAAAGAAACGTGCCATAAAATCTTAACATTGGGCCCTTAAAGTTCGTTGACCCCTGCCTGTGACCTTTGACCTTGTGGTGACCATCCACTCCCCAAGGGACATCTACCATCCAAGTTTGGTCACAAACTGACCTATGGATCAAAAGTTATGACCCATAATAGAAATGCGCCATAAAACTTAACATTGGGCTCTAAAAGTTCGTTGAACCCTGCTTGTGACCTTTGACCTAGTGGTGACAATCCACTTCCCAAGGGACATCTACCATCCAAGTTTAGTCACAAATGGAGTTATGGATCAAAAGTTATGACCCATAATAGAAACACGCCATAAAAACTTAACATTGGGCTCTAAAAGTTCGTTGACCCATGCTTGTGACCATTGACCTTGTGGAGACCATCCAATCCCCAAGGGGGATACCATCCAAGTTAAGTCACAAATGGAGTTATGGATCAAAAGTTACGACCCATAATAGAAACGCGCCATAAAAACTTAACATTGGGCCCTAAAGTTCATTGACCCCTGCCTATGAGCTTTGACCTTGAGGTGACCTTCATATATGGTAAAATGTGAAACTTTGTATGACCCCTCTTCCCTCGAAGTTTGATTGCAATTGAAGCCCAGATTAAAGAGTTATTGAAGTTTTTGTAGCGTTACGGACAGACGACGGACGGACAGACGCCGCAGGCGATCCCTGAGTCTTCCCTCACCTCCGGTTGGCTCGACAAAAATCAGTTTTACCAAGATCATAGGCTATAAAGTGTTTGTACCGTAAGTATGTGCGCGCGTGTATGTGCGTTTGTAAATGAAATTATATAAAGAGATACAGAATGAAATTGAAAGACTTCTTGGATGGTGGAAACAAGTGGGATTTAACTGTTATGGGAAAAGTACTTTTACTTAAAACTTTTTAGTCCCCAAATTTAAGTAGACAAGCTAGAGCACATATATAAAGAAACAATTGTGTCAAGTTTCCAATGATATACAAATAGTGAATGGTCACGAGTCCACAGTACGAGATTTCGCACGAGGTGAAAGATAGAGGCGCTCTATTCAACTCGGCGAAGCCGAGTTGAATAGTGCGCCTCATCTTTCACCGAGTGCAAAATCTCGTTCCATTGCACGAGTAAAGACCATACACTATTTGTTTTATACAACGTCCAAGTAGATCTTTGTTATTTGGTTGGAGAATTGTTGGGTAGGTCTAAGTAGGCCTAGAAGTCTATATATGTGTGAAAAAGATAGCCATACTTACATGTGGATCCACTGCGATTCTCTTTCTGGCTTGTGCAATCAGTGTAGATACAGGTCACAGCTATCGCTCATACACGTACACTAATTGGCACTACGTAGGCCAACATACGCGCATGCATGTACCGCACACGTACACTGCGCTAGCTGCATGCGATCCTCAATATGCAAAGCAACAGACAGTACATGCAGTACTATACAATTTCTCGAACCGTGGAATAGAACGAAAAAAATTGAACCAAGTTGCACGCAAAAATAGAACCAAAATTGCACGGCGCGTTGAATAGAGTACTTATTGAATATCACGTCACCAACAATCCTCCAATCAAATTACAAGGATCTACTTGGACGTTGTATCATTTATTCTATTTATACATCATGTACATGTAGGCCTACTAAACATAGTTCAAAGGATACGGTTTAAAGTGACTCTGTTCCAGCAATTCAAACAAAAACCTTTTGGATGTATAGGACATAATGTAGGACATGTCCTGTCCTATATTATTTACATAACGAAGAAAGAACGTATGAATGGCACAACGTGTGTTATTCCTTAACATAATTAATCTTAGACTAATTCAGGAAATACGGTGTTTCATGAAATGATCACGGAATCAAAATTTCAATGATATGGCATTTTCAAGCATGGTTTTTTTTTTTTTTTTTTTTTTTTTTTTTAAGAAGGGCAGTAGAGTATGTTTGCATAGATATTAGTGCTATTATTATTATTATTGTTATTATTATCATTGTTAATATTATCACTATTATCATTATCATCATTATTATTATCAATATAATTATTATTATTGTATTATCATTATTATCTTGGCGTTATTCTATTTGGAATATTTTTTATAAGATGATATCAGAACATGCATTATTTTCTAATCATGAAGTGCCAAAAATGAGCCATTCCGCTTTTTCGGGGGCACCGAGTATATTTCATTAAGCTTTTCTTAAAGTACTTACTTAATGTGTATGTGTCGCCAATTGAGAGTGTTCCAAATCATTAAATTATTTTAAATCAATATTTCGTCCTATTATACATATATTTGATTTGTTGTGGGTTTTTTTTTTTTTGTGGCATTGTTATAATGACGCCGATGACCATAGTTATAATTATTACTACATGGAATATCTTGTGATAATGAATATGATATGTCTAATGTACAACATTATTTTCTGCAATGATCTAAGCTGTAGAATAAAATGAAAGAGAGAGAGCAATCAGTTGGCAATAAGCGATGTATACAATACTACACATCATACTTTTTATTAACATAAACACCTGTGACGCAAGGCCTAAAAATATTATCACATTTGTACTTTTACAATTTCGAAATTTCCATGACTCTCAACAGAAAAAGATATTTCCCAGCGCACCACCAGTCTACGAACGCAGTTTAGCCGCCTTCGTCGTCAACCTTCAAGTAGATCTTCGGCCAAGCAAAACACCCCTCGGCATGGATAGTGAAGAACCTAGCCTTTCTGGAACCACACATTAAATCACCATCTTCTGTGTGAAATCTGAAGGTAACATGTATTTCCAATAGAAACTTAAAATTAAAGCACAAAGATAGTTTTGGTAAAGAAAATTTTTAAAAATGAAACTTGTTCTAAATTTGATAAAGACACTGCCCAATGTATTTCTGAACAACTTTCATGCTTTGAACCGAAGTTTGCTTACCAATTAGATTATAAATACACCTTCCAAAGTGTATTCATAGCGTGTATAGATTTGTTCGGAGCCCATCCGAACAATTCGAAAAAAATTCAAATAAATCATATAAAAATAAAAACAAGCGATCTTAGAGCAAACCATTACTCTTTGATGACTTGCATTCATAATCAGGATGAAATACTCTATTTTCAGCAAAAAATTTTTTGAAAGGATTTCAGATTTACCAAAACTATCTTTGAGCTTTAACGTCAATAATTCTAATCCATGATATGATAGAATTTAGCACAACGGTACCTTGAAACATACACATGTATTTCCGATCTGAATTTAGTTCAAATTGTACATCTCGCCACAGAAGTTACATAAAAATTGTTTAACAATACAATTTGGCTTAGTATGTTTGGGTGCGTCAAAACACATTAATGCGATTGCAATGATCGTAGAATTGAAGCAAGATACAATTAAACCATATCTTGTTGCCATGCAACCGCTCCATCAGCAAAATTGACATAGTCTTTCAGGGTCTCTCGGATGGTCTTCGAAGCAATGGAGACATTCGTGGTTCTCCCCACATTCCTCTTTGGTAGTGTGGCTGAGGAACGCCATGTTCCCGGGATGAGGGTGTGAGAAACTGGGTTTTCAGAGTCAACTATGTCGGGTGGCGAGTACACGTGTTTCGCTGACTTGTGCCTGATAAGGAAATTGTGTAGGGCACATGCGCAAAGTACGATGTTGGTCATTTTTTCAGGGCTGAGGACGATAGGGGTTAAGAAAACTCGGAACCTGTCCGCCAATATGCCAAAGGCATTTTCGACTACTCGGCGCGGCGGGCTGAGTCGGTTCACTTGTAGTTAAATATGCGCTCTTCTGCAGTCATGTTCCGTCGTGCGTATTAAGGTTTCATGATGATCTCCCTCAAAGGAAAATCCTCATCTGCCACGAAACAGTACGGCACTTGCACAGCATAATTGCCTGGAAGGGTTGCAGCATCAGGGATGTTCAGGAGATTTGCGTTTAATGCCCTACAAAGAGAGCTTTGAGCAAACACACCTCCATCTGACCAGCTGACATTCGCCCGTTTGTACCGACATCCACATACAGAAACTTGTAGTCTGGCCCTACGAGTCCAAGAAGCACAATGCTGAAGGAGTGCTTATAATAAAAAAAAACATAGAGCCGCTGTTAGCTGGTGGTCGTAATTGCACATGCTTTCCGTCGAGAGCACCTAGACAGTGCTGGAAGTTCCACCGGTCTTGAAAATGGTTAGCGATCTCTTCCTACTCTTCCTGTGTTCTTGGTACCTGTAGAAGAAGAAAAAATCAAACGTTCATTAATTGTTCTCATTCTTTTTACATACACATACAGTTCAATGAAGAAATGTTCGACATCCTTGATGAGGTAGAATCGCCACCACCTGAATGCCAAGGTACTCAAAGTACTGCGTCACAGTCACCATTACCAACTCCCCCTAAAAGGAAAAAGGAAAAGGAAAAAACACCGACGATGAAATCATTTCAGAAATAAGGACTGTTATGAAATCAATAGAGTCTGAAGAGGACCAGGACGTCCTCTTCGGACGTTGCATTGCTGGTGAATTAAAGGAAATAATTGACAAAAAAGTTAAATTAGCGCTCAAACTGAAAATAACTAATGATGTAGCAAAAGCCAAGTTTGACCTCCTGGGAGGGGCCATTGAGTTATAATTAAGTCCATCAGACTTCTTGAGAAAGCATTGTATATTTATTGATTGGAAATGATTTTTGTTGTAAATCTCCAAAACAAAGTCCAATAAACCAGTACTCTTTATTAATCCGTCTGTTGAAGGCTGGGAATTAAACTAATTTCTAGTAATGCTATGTGTGGAGAGTTAGTGTGTCGGAGTGGTTTAATTCAATATTCTGTTTGCACTGGACTTAAACCTATAGCACTCTTTGTCCATCTGAGATAATCGTATTTCGCGTTCTTAAAAAAACAAAACAAAACAAAACAATTAAAAGAAAAATCTGGAACAAAATTTTCATCAATCTATTTTTCTACGCATTTCATTTGTAGAAAATGACACACATCTCATTTTCAGGTATGCGAAAGTAAATCTTACCTCTTTGATCAAAATTAATGAGAGATTATGCTTGTTCAGACATATACAGGGATATATCTTTACCTCCATCTGCAAAAAATATATATTTTTCACGATTTCATGTATGATATGTGTGATAAATTGTGAGGATATGAAATCATCACCTCGCAGTCCTCACTTCATATGAAAATCATATTGACTGGTCAAGAAGATTTTTCTGGAAAAATAGAAAATTAAAAATGTATAACTTCCTTATTTCTTATCCGATTTTCATGATTTTGAAACATTTTGGTAGGGAAAATTTTTGTGAAATGAAAATTTTGGTCCGGACTTGCCCTTTAACATGACTATTATTTCATATTCAAAGAATATTGAGAAAAGTACATGTACATTTTAAAAAGTCTGCCTTATACAGAGTACATAGCCCGTGGGAAATGCGGTTAATTTCGATATGTTTACAAGTGACAATTTATTTATGATATTCATGTCATTGTATATTAAAGCACAAAGATAGTTTTGTTAAATCTGAAAACCTTTCGAAAACATTATTTGCAGAAATTATAGTGTTTGATCATGATTATGAAGGCAAGTCATCGAGTAGTAATGGTTTGCTCGGAATATCTTTTATTTATTTTAAAAATAATCTATTTGAATTATTTTCGAATTGTTCGGAGGGCCTCTGAACAAATCTATACATGTTATCAGCTTTACTAGGGGTAGTTATGATCAATCGTAAATCTAATTTCGGCTTAAAGCTTGAAATTTGTTCAGAAATACTTTGGATAGTGTCTTATCAAATATACAAGAAGTTTTATTTTCAAAAAAAAAAATATTTACCAAAACTATCTCTGTGCTTCAGTGCATTTCATGCTGAGATCATGGATTTGGTTAAATGGATTTGCATCTATACGCTTCTTTAGAAAAGTAATTTTTTCATTGTTTTAAAGTAGTGTCTACGCGTCGTGTAGAGAACACATACAAAATAGTGATAAAAATTAAACAAAGCGGCAGCGGAAGAGATCATACCTTGAGATGCTTTTCCATCAGTACATCGTATATGGCATTACACGTTTCTTCAACGATGCCGGAAACGGTCCTCTCTCCAACCCGATACTGAAATGATAGGCTGGTGAAACTTTCACCTATAAGAAATAATTTGTAGAATGTATTTGTAATTCTTTGTACATAATATTCCTTTAAGAAATTGCTCATCTTTTTGTACAACCGCGAAGTGAATTTAAGTTTGGTCTAGTATATCATCAGTCACACACTACAATTTCAGTGAGAAAAACAGTGTGACCATGAAAAATGGGATATTACTGAACGAAGTCTACTCATGTCTACAAGAAATGTACTGTTTTCTTAAGTGTATTAATTCACAACTAGAATTACAGACATCAAGTTTTCATGTTAATTGTTCCTGTGTTTATTTTCTTCCAAATTACATCTTATTTCCTAAGTCGACATACTTCTACTGTCACAGAGATATTCATTTCCCCGCGATGCACTAAAGGGTGGCCAAGAAAAGCGGTACTGGGGGGGGGGGTGTCGATATTTGTTTTACGGGAGTTTATAGTCTTGAAGGAAACTTTTATCGGGTAGCCTATTTTCATAGAGAAAAAAGTGACACCAAGCTCATCGATTTTGGTAAGAGGTTTTGTTTTGCTTCTTTTTAGCGAAAATATGTCACTTTCGAAAATCGTCGCATTTCAGTCTGTCACGAGCAACAAAGATGTATAGAAAACTATGCCGTCGGGAAGTCTCATGCGTTTGAATTCAAATACCGCTCGGTGTGCGCAGGATCAAAACTTCAACAGATTCCCGCTTTGTAGCTCTCTCGAGTTACGGAATTGTTTAAAAATGACAAATTTCAATTAAAGAATCGTTGAAGCAAAAACACTCGACCAAAATGGATGACCTTGGTGTTATTTTCTTTGCATGAAACACAAAACACGAATTAGCTAGAAATCAATTAGAATATACATGTAATATGTCAAAAATGGACCGTGCCTCTTTTTTTTTTTTTTTTTTTTTTTTGGAGGGGGGGGGGGGAACCAACCTGTATAGTGAGAACACGGCCAGTGAAAAGAGGAAGACAAGATATCTGTTATTGTATTTATCAGACACACATTTTCGGTGAACTCGGTTGTGCTTGTGCATATAAATTTCTTACAAAATTATCATTTTCTTCTAAATACGTGAGCATGCCAAGTAACATAATGACAATTTAATTTTCTCAATTTTTATTAATCTAGCAACATGTGGTTAATATACCTTACAAGTCTATTCTTCAATACTGATTTTATTACATGTATTTCAATTTCTTTCTTTTTTTGATGGTCAAGTCTGGGACCTACAGTTACACAAGCTTGCTTTTATGTAGGTCCCGTCATATTTCTGTTACTTTTTTAAGACACTTTCAAATGACCATAATAATTATTTTTTCAAGTGCAATCCAAGTATGTGGTTTTATGTATTTGTATTCGTATCATTTGTTTTACCTATGTCATGATTTTTATTTCTTTATGATATATGGAATTATGAGAAATACATTGAAATTCAGAAATAATTGGCGGGTGTACTCTTGGTCTGCATCTGTGCTTGTGTGTTATATGCATGCTGTGTGTGTGTGTGTGTGCGTGCGTGTGTGTATGTGTGTGTGAAGTCTTAAATTTCATGATCGTTATTTACATGCGCATGCGCCTGGAAAGTGATAGATTAGAAAAGGTCAGTGTCAGTACAGGTCTACAGGATCAACTGTCTTCTAATGATTCTTAGAATAACTGGTAGCGTTCATCCCCTATTATTGCAGGCTCACATGGATGTGGCTATTACCGTCTTAAAAATACAAAACAATTTTGAACTTGCTAGTAAATGAAGAGCACTTATGTAGTTCGTATAATGACCTACCCGTTGCCAGGAACCTCAAGATTATGGCGAGCCTCTCCTCCGCGCATATGCTTCTTCGTAGTTTTGTATCCTGCTTTGAGATTGTCGGCGCAACCACTTCCAGTAGTTCTTTAAATGCCTCCACATTCATCCTGACAAACTTCCGAAAGTCCTCGGAAGAGCCTTCTAGTTCTTTGAGCAAATTGGCATATGCTCCCTTTAGTTTTCGATTTTCGATCCATTGTTTTACCCACATGCGACGTCGTCGACGCCTCCGACGTTGCCGGAGAAGCAGCAGTGCATGCAGGAGATGCAATAGGTTGCGTTTTGCCGTCATTTTCTGTTGCTATGACAAACGTCATGTGCACATGCGCCAGTCACACCCCCCCCCCCCTCCCCTCCCCAAGACCTCAAGATCGATCGCATAGTGTGCGGTGTCCGGTCTTACGACTGGTCTTAAGACCCAGCTTGGCTTAAGACTTTAAGACCAGTCTGATTGTGTAGTGTGCGGTGGCCTTAAGACATTATTTGTTCCTCTTTTTCAGGTATAGATGATGTACCCAGTGAATGGTTTGCTAACCATCACCCTGCCGAGCAAGCCGAGTTTCCTCCTGATGCTGACGAGATGATGGTTGCCTCTACATCACATGATCCTCAGATCGAAAGGTTTGACTCTCTTTCTTTGCAGAGGGATCTTGACAATAATTTCCTTCACAGAGGAAAGAACACGCGGTCTAAGAGCCTTTCAACCAAGCTTGAGGATGTGTTTCAATCCTTACGTTTCAAACTTCAAGAGGACGAGGAATCCTTCCACACTCTACTCACTAAGTTCGTTGAGCGGTTTGAACAAATCGTTGCTTATACGGCAAAGTGACGAAAACCCAAATTTTGGTCAGATTTTCGATTTTGAGTTTTTGTCATTAAAAGATGGCTTTTGAGGTACTATAAAAACTATCAAAATTTGGTGCCATGAAAACTCATATTTTTTGAGCAAAATGTAAAAAATCCTGACCTTGGCATATCGAGAGTTGACGAACTGACGAAAAGCGTGTTCGTCGCTTCGCCGGCTTTTGTTCATGCATGGAGTGAATTGCATGTATGAAGTTGACGAACTGACGAATCAAGTCCCTTCGGTATTTAGTGTTCAGTCAAGCTCCTTCATAGGAGCTTGAACATTTGCCACTAGAGTGCATTCGCTTCAATACAGCTGTGCCGTATTAAATCTGTTCTTTTAAATTGGAAAGATATTTACATAAGAACCTTCAGAATATTTTCAACATCTTGCCACAGTTAAAAGTTATTTGGACAAAGTTTAGGACCAACGAAATGGGCTTAAAACACAGGAAGCTGTTAAAACTTAACGGCTCATTTTTCTCTTACAAATCGGTCGCGTCACCTGTATATTTAAACCACATCAAGAAAATCCTCCTTGCACACGAAACCCGCCTTTGTTCATGTTCGCACTGGCGTGAATTTTATTGTTGGATCTAGAAAACCTGCCCGTTGAAGGCAAGGAAAGGGCACGTCCAAAAGAAAAAGATTATGAATACGGAGTAAAGTTCTGGCTTAAAGCACGAAGATAGTTTTGGTAAAGAAAAATTCTAAGAAATAAAACTTCTTCCACATTTTGATAAGACACAATCCAAAGTATTTCTGAACACCTTTCTTACTTTAAACCGAAGTTATATTAACGATTTGATAATAAATACACCTTGCAAACTGCATTGATAACATGTATAGATTTCTTTGGAGGCCCTCCGAACAATTCCAAAAATAATTCATATAAATTATATAAAAATGAATAAAAGAGATTCAGAGCAAACCATTACCGCTTGATGACCTACATCCTCAATCAAGTTGAAATACTTGAATTTCTGCAAAAAAAAACCCAAAATTGAGAGGTTTTCCGATTTAACAAAACTATCTTTGTGCTTTAAGTCAGATCTTCTGCTTGGCTAATACGTGTATATCCTAGTGCTGAGAAATTTTCAGCTTGTTATGAATGTAGCCTAGTATATCCATGGAAGCCACGACCAGTGCTTCCACGGCTTGAATATTTTTTTAGTTCCCGAAATTCATTAAATTTGGAAAGAAATTCCCTGATTCGACGTTTGAGCCAAATTGTCTATAGATATTTGTGAGATATGTGTTGATATCACAGAGTATTATGTGTACGGGTAAGGTAGTTCCGCTAGGCTGAAATGTATTCTTTTGTTGCACAGAAAATTTCACATTTAGGTTTTGTCATCATAATTTAATTATTGTTTTCTTTTCCCTTGAAATATAATACTCGTCTATGAATTCTACTCCGATTTCCTGATTCAATCCAAAATTTAACCAAAATTAGCATACACTGTAAATGCAATCTAGTCGGCATTAAAGCACTAAGATAGTGTTGGTAAAGAAAATTTCTAAAAATGAACTTGTTCTATATTTGATAAAAACACTGTCCAATGTATTTCTGAACAACTTTCAAACTTTGAACCGAAGTTAGATTATTACTTTGATGATAAATGCACCTTCCAAAGTGTATTGACAGCGTGTATAGATTTGTTCTGAGGCCCTCCGAACAATTTGAAAAATTCAAATAAAATTATATAAGAATAAAAACAAGCAATTCAGAGCAAACCATTCCTCCTTGATGGCTTGCATTCATAATCAGGATGAAATGCTCAAATTTATGCAAAAAAAATAAAGAATTTCGGATTTACCAAAACTATCTTTGTGCTTTAAGCCTAATTATTGGCAAGCAGAGTCAACATCATTGCAATCATGATAAAAATATGCATGTTTTTTTATTTTATATATAATAAAAGGATTTACCTTCAGCAACTTAAAATCCTCCCTGAAGAATATCAATTTCAAATTGACCCCACAGTGTACGCATTTAAAATACACTGATTGTCGTATTAAGGAAAATAAGGATTTACTCTCAGAAACTTGAAATTGTTGTTGAAACAATTTAAATTTGCATCTGCTGGGTCAAGGTGGATTGTGGCCAAAAACTGTCTCCTGTTTTTCTCTTGTGGCCACTGATCTCTATTATGGTGAGGTATAATCTATTCGCTTGTTCCGTTTTCCTTGGTACTTGTCATTACAGATGGAGACCACGATGGGTGAACGGAAACCTATGTATACAGTACTGTTCTACGGGCTGTTCGCTTTAATAAGCACGTGGGGGCGTATAGATGGTAAATTGATAACTCCCTGGATTTGCTGCTAATCTTTTGCTTTTAAAATCGAAAATGTCTTCCTGGGACCCTGTGAGGGGTGATCAGTCCGGATTCGAAGTTTCAGATCTGTGCAGCTAACCGTCTCAATTTGCATAGCCGTACAGAGAGACAGACGTCCCAAATTTAGTAGTATAGATAGATAGAAAGACGAATAGTGAAATTTGTTTATTTACATCTCTCTGGGTGGCCCATATGGGCCCTGTGGCAGTGGGGTTAATATGCTGGAGGAGATACCACCTGGGGAAATATGTATTTTTTTCCATGTACATCTTCCAAGCTGTTTTAATTGATAACATCCCCTCAGGTGCCAGAGAGAACATGCACCAGATGTGAATTGATCGACCTTAGCTGAGGGTCATGCCCCTTCCCCGGGCTTAAAAAAAAAAAAAAAAAAAAATAGATAAGTCTGAATCAGCTATTTACTGGGGTGTGCACATTTCATTCCTTTTTAGGGTTGAACTCTTTGTGTCTGTTACAAGTTCAATCGTATTTGTAGGGGGGCGATGAGGGCGGTTGTTCATTTAAAAAGGTGCCTTATGTCAAATGAGATAGTAAAAATATATGAAATGATGAAATTGCATAAGTATTCTTTTTCATGTGTTTGATTATTTAGGAATTGTGGCTGAACAAGCTGAAATATAAATTTCAGAACCGTCCAAGGCGTGACGATGTTCTTCAAGGTAGCCTTGAAGTGAAGAATAGAAAGAGGAAGGAGCCTGTATCAGCCGGCACCAAGCCAGCCAGTCTCATGAAGGATTTGAAATTCCCACCAATGTTTGGGATGGAGAATTACTTGCCATCAAGAAAGTGCTCAGAAGACGAAACCTCCATCGCAAATCACAAACAATGGCTAGCTGTAGAGGCCACAAAAAAGCGCCCAAACTTTCCTGAAGTCTCCACCCGGATGACCTTGACATTTGCAGAACGCAGGAATGATATCATCAATGCCATTTCAATTCAGGACGTTCAAACCAGCTACCCCTGGTTGTTGTCGAGCCCACAGGAGGTGCGGGGAGACTAAAGGATCGCCTGCGGCGTCTGTCCGTCCGTCGTCCGTCCGTCGTCTGTCCGTAACGCTACAAAAACTTCAGTAACTCTTTACTCTGGGCTTCAACTACAATCAAACTTCGAGGGAAGAGGGGTCATACAAAGTTTCACATTTTTACCATTTATATGAAGGTCACCTCAAGGTCAAAGCTCACAGGCAGGGGTCAATGAACATTAGGGCCCAATGTTAACTTTTTATGGCGTGTTTCTATTATGGGTCATAACTTTTCATCCATAACTCCATTTGTGACTAAGCTTGGATAGTAGATGTCCCTAGAGGAGTGGATGGTCACAAGGTCAATGGTCACAAGCAGGGGTCAATGAACTTTTAGAGCCCAATGTTAATTTTTTATGGCGCGTTTCTATTATGGGTCATAACTTTTGATCCATAGGTCCGTTTGTGACCAAACTTGGATGGTAGATGTCCCTTGGGGAGTGGATGGTCACGACAATGTCAAAGGTCACAGGCAAGTGTCAACAAACTTTAAGGGCCCATTGTTAAGTTTTTGTGGCACGTTTCTTTTTTGCCATAAATTGTTACCGTTTTATATCTCTTTTCATCTGTTATATCTCTTTTTTTATCTGTTACATGTATATCCCATTAATTCGCGTACAATTTCTTGTACGCGAATGGGCGAGACACATTATGACACTTGCCTTGTTTAGAGATGATGGTGACGAGGTAAAAATCACACCTTGTTTTGCCTTGGTGGAGATATGGGACTTTATCGCATAAGTGTTAATCAAAAACTGTTGCCTTTGATTTTTAAAAATAAATTAAAATACAGATCAAATTCAATCATCATAAATATATCCGAAAATGTACATCCTAATTTCAGTTAATGAAGGAAAGACAAAAATGTAATATTTTAGCATACTTTCTAACTTTGGAATCAGTTCGTCGGCAGTCACACGAACGGACGAACCAGTCAAAATGATCTGTGTAGAACACACGCAGAAGGGACCGATTTTTGTGTGGCCATCAATGAGTTTACCTATTTACAACTAAGGCCTCATCTACAGGGAAGGTTCAGTAGTGGTTGAGAGGGCGCCGTAGCAATAAAATTATTTTGTGATTTGAACGGGAAAACTCTAAGAAAACTGAAGCAGAATAATCAAATTAAAGTATCTATAGAGTTAGTTTGAGAAAAATCAGTCCAGAGACGACATAATTATCAAAAGGAAAAGTTCGAGTAAAAGACCGCGGCCTGCGGTCTTTTACTCAAATTTGAAAATTGACCGTTATTTTGATTTAGCAACACATGAATATACACTGAAAGACGGAAGGGCCTTGAGAAGGAAGGGCCCACAGTTCTTTGTATGTTCCGGGGGGGGGGGGGGCTCCCCTAGCTATCAAAACGGAAAAGGAACCTTAAAGAAGTATGAAAGTCAAGCTTTAACATTCAATAATCTAATACAGAGACAAATGAAAATATTGTTTGTAAAAGACGCAGTTTTGTCCTTCACAAATAAATTTACAAGGCATAAACAGCGCTACGCGTCGTCTGCTTGTGCAGCACAAAGGTATCGCCATTTCCACGACCGGAGATGAGACCCCCTGCGAAGTGGTGACGTTTTTACGGAGTACTGCCTTCATACCCAATCATACACTGCTGGGCATGAAATAAACAGTTTACTGGAAATTTTGCTTTAAATAGCTTAAATTCAATTTCCACTGGCATCAGATTAATGTAAAACAATCTATATAATCATTTGGTTAAAGATTTGGTGGAAAGTATGAAAATCATCGACTTAAATGCATCAACTACCTGATCAGTCTTAATGAACCAATCAGGCGCAATGATCGCGTACTCCGCAAAAACGTCATACCCCCAGCGACGAGCAGCGGAGCGTTGGAAATAATGGCTCTGCACAGTGTGCATGAGATCGCTTGGCTCGTGGCAGTTGCGCTCCCGAATTTTCCCTTCAGGAAAATTATTCAGGAGATTCTCCTGTAGAAATGCGGACAGTTATGCATTATCTTTGATATGAGAAAACATTGTCTCTTGGGTTTCTTTCCACTTTGATTTACAGGGAAATTGCATCAAGTGTATTGACTGCGATACTCTGGTGAGCGTCTAGCCTCCCGGGGCTCTTGTAATATTCAGATCATATCACAAATGCATGACAGCTTCCAAAATATTGTTATCATTGGACGAACCCACATTTACATTTTTGTTACCGAAAATTGGTACTCAGGATGTCTTTTTTTCATAATTATCCAATTTGCGCTGTGTCACACCTTTGTGAAGAGTCTCCACGTATGGGCCATGAAAGGCAATTTAGAAAATCAGAAATGGCACTGCATTATTGCGTAATGCCAGATATTCTGCAGCTCTAATAAGGGTATCCTTGTTACCACCATCATATAGAAACACAACAATTAATAGGGTTGATGCCACATTTGGATTTAATCAGTCCCATCTGATCTTGTGTCTCCTACGTATTGATAAAGAGGATGCCCTCATCATGGCTGCATGATACATGGCATTACATGACAGTATTAGTACTGCACCAGCATTTTTTTATTTCCTAAATTTGTCTTACATGGCTCATGCATGGGGACTTTTAACAAAGATGACCATGACATATAATGACCTGCAAACCCCATAGTGTAGCAAAGATTAAACCAACTGCTGATTTAAAGATATTTTTGTCCTACTCAAAATAGAAAGAAACATAAAGATAATCTTTTACTATTATAGTATTACTGTATATCTCTTCAGCATAATTTGGGGTCTTAATAATTTTATCACAACAGAATACGTCTATTGTACAGTGGATGTAGTGGGTGTTAACATGCATGGTAACATATTGAATTGCTTTATTATACATGTGTATTTTATGATGAATTAAGAATTATTGCTGATTTATTTTGCATCTGCAGTCCCCCATATCCTATGTATTTAGATACAGCATGTGAATTGAGGGTTATCCTGCTGTGGACTTGTTGATCGATACAGAGTCGATTACAAATGTTAATTGTGCTTTGATAATACATGATATAAAATCAAGATTGTTACAAAATGATTCAACAGCTATTATAAAAGACATTGTTTACCTTCGCAGAAGTTGGTTGAAAACACTCTGAACTTTGATGTCTATTGCACTATAACTGTTCAGATGGATCCAAAAACACCCAGAAATGCAACAAAATCTAAATTTGTGCTCACATGCTGGAACATTTGAGAAATCTATGACTGAAAATCGTTATTTGACTGAAAGTCACAAATGGAGAATGTCATTGATATATTTTTACTTTCTCGAAGCATTTAATGGTGCTTTTGGGGTAATCTTTTCAAGGCTTCATTTATGCATATAGATGCAGAAGACATTTGGAACCTTGCAGCTCAGGCTTGTTAAGCTAGTCTTGAAGCAAGATTTGAGCCCATATTTGGTACAATTGATCATTAAAGTTATATAAATTTATATTTTCTTATTCGGATTTATGATGAGCAATTAGTTGGATTGGCAACAGTTATATTTGATATTGTCAGTTATTTCATTCATTTAAGATTAATGAAATCTTTATTTTTCTTGTGTTGTGCAATATCTTAGTTTACAATGAAGTACAATATATTAGTGTACGAAATGATATAAACCGTACAAATTGCTAGTTGGAAAGTAGGATTTTTTTTTGTTATTCCTTATTTCCCCCCTGACAAAATCTGTTCCGTCTTCAGCAGTTAATCGAAATGTTGAAATGTTAAAATTAGGCATAATTTGTGAACATCAATTTTACAGTTGCAATGAAAGATTGTTAAGAATATGTTTACATAGACATTCCTAAAAATAATGTATACCCGGTGCTAGATGTTTTTCCACAATTTGTATTCCTCATTGTTATAAAAATTCAAGTAATTGAATGTGTATGAAATGATATAAACTGTTCAAATTAATAGTTGGAAATTAGGATTTCGTTATTCCTTATTTCCCCGTGACAAAATCTGTTCCTTCTTCAGCAGTTAACCGAAATGTTAAAATGTTAAAATTAGGCATAATTTGTGAACATCAATTTTACAGTTGCAATGAAAGATTGTTAACTGTATGTATACATAGAAATTTCCTAAGAATAATCTGTACTAGATGTTTTTTCCAGAATTTGTATTCAACAATGTTATCAAAATTCAAGTAATTGAATCTTTACAGTTTTCATTGCTCTGTTTTGACGGAAATCTGCTCGCCTGATAATAAAACGGTTGCTGATATTATTTCTAATTTCATGTATGAATTGATTTTTGTGCCAAACAGTATTCCCACATTGTATATTACTGTAGGTATTTGTTTATGCGTGACAAACGCATAATCATACTCGACAAACTACTGCACGACAAATTAATTGTATTACACATTCATTCTTTGCATGACAAATGAATTTTTATGCATAACAAATTAATTTTTGCGCTCTACAAATTAATGTTGGTGCAATACAAATTAAATTTCTTGCATGACAAATAACAAATCAAAATTTGTCAAATAAGACCACTTTTCACGACAAATAAATATTTGTCATGACTAGATGAAAATTTGTCAAATAAAACCCATTACACTACAAATTAAAAGTTGTCCCACAAATTTGTCAAGTAAGGCCACATAATGACAAATTACTTAACAAGTTATTAGTTTGTCAAATAAGACCACCTGTATGACAAACTTTAATTTGTCAATTGACTAAAAGGTATTTTCAGTGCACACATGTAATTATATAATACACAACTGTATAATAGTTTTGTATCAATTTATAATCTTCAACGTATAAGCCTATGCATGGAATTAATGACTGGTTTTTATTTTTTGTTTTTTTGTTTTTCTTTATTGCAGGTTAGAAGTTGAAGATGGAAATATG
Organism: Diadema setosum; assembly: GCF_964275005.1. NCBI lineage: Eukaryota > Metazoa > Echinodermata > Echinoidea > Diadematoida > Diadematidae > Diadema > Diadema setosum. The sequence goes on from NC_092698.1 coordinate 9,071,332, forward strand.
TGTCCTATACACTTCTCAATCCATAAATGTATGAAATTGGCATATTGAATTCCTGTTAGCTAAATATTATCCACTGTTTTTATACTAGGTGTTTCAAAAAACATTTCCCACTTTTGATTCTTAATAATTCAAAAACTGTATATCAGATAACATTGTCATTGATAAGAGTGATAGCTGAATAGTGTACAATTTGGTTGAAGGTGGTTTAAATATGAAAGCATAAATCAGTTTCATGAAATCCATGATTAATTTCACAGTTAGGTTCCAGATTTTGCTCTATTTTCAACTCTCTGTACAAAATTTCACTTTGCACAGGGGTCAATGGGTGTGTATGGGTGTGTGTGGTTAAAACCCTGACAATGGTCCTGAACAATAGCCAGGGTTTGAATGCTTCATTATTTATTCATGAGAAATTCCACTATCACAACTAGTCTTTATTCAGCATCTGGCAGCATCTGTGTAAAGTCAAACGCCTGCCGATACTGTCGTTGAGTCGTGACAGTGCTCTCCCTACTTATAAAAAACGAAATTACAATGATTACCTTCTGTTCTATCGTGAACATGGTGACAGGAAGCAAAGAAAATCAATTAGAGTATACACTTGTGTATATGGAGCCTTAAATTAATCTGCTGTGAAACAAATCGCCCCAATGATAAATGCTGCTGAACTCTTTACCAAAAATGATCTCTTTTTATCGAAAAAACGGACTGACAACGGTTGGAAATCTAATATCTTGAGACTTTTCCCGAGATTTCAAAACAAGCTGGTGCACATAAAAATATAAGATACAAAAAAGTCCTTCCATATTGTAGTAAGTTGATGGATTCCACTCCATTTATCTATAATTTGATTTTATGTGTTTGCTCAGAAAAAAAAAAAGTGTTGTATTTGGCTTTGTCAAAGCCAACAGAGATAATAATTTATGTTGCTGCCTTTACCATTCTGTTCTTTGTTCGATATAGTGCTGAGTGGTCTTTGTAATAGTTTTTGCCTTTATATTGAATTTATTTTATTACGATGGCTGACAATGACTTGATAGATTTGGGAGTAAAGTATCTTGTTTGAAGTCAACACAAAATCATTCTTGTAATTTCCTCTTCAAAGTCAACAAAGTTACTAGCAATTTATAATTGCCTTTAACATTCATTTTTAAATTAATCAATGATGGTGTGTGGTTTTTATACTGATCTTTCTCTTTAGAATTGTTTTATTATTATTTTTATTTTGCATGATGATAGTAAACAGACTTGTAGATACAGATTTCAGTCTGAAGTTATTGGTTTGAAATCATTAAAAAAAGTATTGTGTTTTGGACTTTTAAAGGCAACACAGAAAATATATAGTTGGTTTTGTTATTTTGTGCTTTGCTTGATAATGTTGCGTGGTCTTTATAGTGGTCTTTATCTTGAAACTGATTTGATTTTCGATTATGATAACAGAATTACAGGCACGGATTTGTTTGTGAAGTAACTTGTTTGAAATCATTGCTCAGTAATGTCACGTGGTCCTTATAATGGTCTTTATCTTCATATTGATTTGATATTTTATAACAGCAAACAGAATTGTAGTTTTGATTATTGAGTTAATTAATTCGTTTCATATCATCTCAAAAACATGTCTCGTATTTGGCCTTTTCAAAGTGAAAGTTAATGTATAACTGCCTTTGCCATTCTATACATTGGTAAATAATGATACGTGGTCTTTGTCTTTCTATTGATTAGATTCTTAATTATGATAGCAAACAGAATAGTGGAAATAGATTTGTGCGTGAAGAAACTTGTTGAAATCACTTACAAAAAAAAAAAATCTAGTACATGTACATGTATTTGGTTTGTTTGTTTTTTTCAAAGTCATTCACGTTAATGTATATGTCTGCCATTGTGTACTTCGCATGATAATTAATGCTGCGTGGCCTTTATAACGGTCTTCATCTTTATTTTGATTTGATTTTTTTATTATGATAGCAATCAGAATTGTACATTTAGATTTGTGTGTGAATGGACATGTTTGAAATTGTTATTTGCCCAATATACCAAAGACTAGTGTATGAACGCTAGTGAATTCAGCGCTTCACATGTGTTTTTTTTTCCTGATGCATTGTAAATACTTGTGCTCATTCTTTGATTGATGTAAATGGATAAAATCTATGCGCATGTTTATCTACAAGATTCTTGCCATTGTTCTGAAATATGATTCATAAATATCATTTATGAATGAGTTGAAATGAAATAAATATGAAAATCTTATGAACAGTGAAACTTGGCTCTGTGAAAAGTATTTATTGAGTGAATCAAAGCAGCTATTTGAAAAACGCACTTTGATTAGCCAATCTGTTTTCCCTCTTCCATTATTTCTATCATTTGTCTTTTCAATTCATTTCTTCTTTCTTCTCCGACAAATATCCACTGCATGAAAATTCCGAAAACAACAATAAAAAATGACTGTGAAAAGCTTATTTAGTGATGGTCATAATGATGAATATGATGACTTTAGGAAAGTGAATGTATTTCTCTTCATGTATACATACATTGAGGCAAAACAAAAATGTATCCATATGATTGAACTATTCAAATAGCAAAATAGAAATGAGAGCAACTTATATTTGAAAGAGACTGATCTTCAAATCAGACAAATAGATGAAATAATTGTCGTTAATATCAAATGCCATTTAAATGATGATTTTAATGATGGTTATGTACAGAAAAGATAATGGTTAAAGCATGGCTAGTAACATGGGCATTAGCTTCGAAAATGGTATTCACTGCTAACAATACTCACAATCACAGTTATACTGAAACTACGGTGCATAAGCATCATGATAAAACAGCATCTAATATGAAATTGACAAGGAGAATGGCTTAACACTTTTACTTATTGGAGTACATAAATGTGAGATTTAACGCACACGAATACGCTTTATGCCCTTTTACAAGCTTGGATCTTGCGCTTAAAGGTACTAGCCCACATTTGCAAACCCACGAAAATCAAAACTGCATAAAACAGGTCCAATATGACTTCAAGTACAAGTTATAACAGTAACATACCTCACCTGTTGCTCTTTGTCTATACCATTCGATAAAAGAGAGAAAATCATCGTTTTAAAATCAATTTTCAAACCGGGTCAACCCGACCCAAAATCGAATTACGAGCGCGGGCTAGCTACGTACTAACTGCGACCAGCCCCAATGTGCAGCGTTGGGGCTGTGCCGTTTTCGCATTCAGATCGAGGAGTTGTACAAAACGGGTGCCGTTTCGGCGCTATATTTCCTTAATTTTTCAACAAAAACTACTAGGAATACTTACATGGGTCGATTAAACCTAAATGATTATTTTCGGCGACTGTTTGATGCATTCCATTGCTTATGATGCAGAAAATGTTGTCTTATAACGCAAATATCTTCAGCTCACCGATGCTCACTGAAACTCACAATCACTTGCACAGGCGCACAGCATGCATGCAGTGCAGTGCATTGAGAGCATGCGTAATGCGTACTAATTGATATAGCAGCAAGTCTCTCCACTGTTGCACTAGGGCAGGCCGCTTATTACTCCTAAAAAAATGAAGAAAATTTTGCAGTTTCTAGATAAATGGGTGAGAAAAACCAAGTCGAAAAGGTAATGTATTAATTGTCACTGTGTTTATGATAGAAATTTAGACGTGCTTTATTTGTGAAGTCGCCGTGAATGTGGCAGTGATTTTTGCTCCCGCTCAGCTGCGAGGTAGCCGCCAGGACCGCGCCTTGAGGCGCGGTCTCCGGGGCTAGCTACTAGTACGTACATGTAACTTACACATGTATCGCATGCAAGTAGTACGTACGTGGACCGGAGCTAGCGAGCGTTATACGCATGCATACGGTGCATTTTCATTTATTTTTATGAAAGTAATGGACTAATTGGAACAAAATTTTGCACAGGTGTTACTGCAATCATACCCAAACTCCATGCTAACTATGAGACTAATTGCTGCAGGTTTACAAATGTGGGCTAGTACCTTTAAGCACTATTTTGCTCTAGGTAAAAGGGCGTTACGAGCTATACGCCCCTTCCCCCAGCGTGCGCGTGCTAGTTTGAGTTAAGCAGAAGGGCGTTACGAGCTGCGCGCCCTTTTGCTTTACCGCGCTCTCGCTACTGTGAATTGAGCAGAAGGGCGCTGGCAATAAATCGTGTTTATCTTCAAAATTATCGCTTTATTTAGTTTCAAAAATGACAGGGTTTAACTTTGTGAGTATTTTCATCATCATGCACAGTTCCAAAGCAGTTGACCATATTCTCACGGAAATATACAACTCTTAAACTTCAAACGCGATTATCTCGAAAATGTGTTTTCGGGGCGCGCGCGTGCTAACGCCCTTCTGCGAGCTGCACGACGAATTCATGTCCCATAGCGTTTCCATGTACGGAAAAAATATTCGCCGACCGGCCACCCGACCTCAAGAGTGATTCCTATATACCCCCCCCCCCTACACACTATGTGTGGGTGGGGGTATAAAAAATCTTTTCTATAAATCAGCAATTAATAATGTCTGGTGTCATCCATGGATTATGTCTACGTTTCAATATACATTGTTTAATCGGAGCATGCTTATTACATATAACTAGAAATATCACTCATTGTGATTAGTATACCCCCACCCACAACTGAGGGAATTAGCTCAACCAGGATTTTTTTTTTTTTTTTAATGGGAAAAAATGTAACCATGCATGCAATGCACTTTTCAACAGTGAATAAAGGTATTGCTCACTGTTAGTCAAATGTCCCACATCTCAGATTATGCTGTTACTGTGGAAACGCATTGATCAACAAAAACAAAAAGTTAAAGTGAGGCAGTCCTCACGAATTAAAAAAAAAAAATATGTCGTTGTTGGTACCTCCAATGAACTACTTTCACCAAAAACAAACTTTCAAATAACCAAATAAGCTCGTAGATTTTGACTGAAAAAGTGTGAATCTGCATGGTGAATATGCCAATGAGCAAGTCTTGGCGGAGAGTCAGACGTCACCGAGGCACAACTCTTCCCAGCCGTGTTGTGCTCGTTATCCGTACGCTCCCTAGTTACCCGGATGCATGAAGAAGTCGATGGCTACTAGTATTTGACATTGTTTTTACGTAGTGTGCGTGTGTGTGTGTGTATGTATTGTATATTCGCACAGTTCAGGTGTGGACAGTTACTGGATCTACGGTAGATACCCAGGTTTGCCCTTCGCACTTTTCCAGTCTATCACAGCGCAGCTGCAGCCCTGTCGCCGCGCATGCAGTTTAGCTAGCTGTTTATGTTCTAGTACGTACAGATTGTAGATAGAAACGGTTCTACACTAGTAGGCACCAGAGGGGCGACCGCATTCTGGGTCGTCTGTCGTCTGATCGGGCTATCATGCCGATGTGTCAAGCAGTAGTTTTGCTCCAATCGTGCAGAAAATTGCCCAGGAAAATCGTTTTTTCCATCCCAGACCCACAAAAGTATCGTGAAAGGTGCGCTGTATGGCTGAGAAATCTCGATACAACAAAGCCGAACATAAAAAAACTTAGGGCCTAACGTTACAAGAATTCTCGATTATCGTGTTATGACCTATCTGTGCGTGGACCATTTGAGAAGCAATGTTTTTACGTGGACAGGGAGGCTGTGGCCCTCGGTTATAAACCGAGAAAACTCCTGAAGCCAGATGCAATCCCGACCATATTTGCTCATATGAGTAATAAAACAGAAACACCTCGAGCATCGACTTCGAAGAGAACCGAGGAAAGGAAGCGTAGAGAGGTAAGGAAAGTGACTAGCTATGTTTCATTAACGGTGGGGCTGCAGCCGGGGTTGGACTGCAGTACAGTGCCACTGCGAGCTAGCTGCTGCAAGTGCCGACTGGACATGCACGGCAAAGTAGAGCGAAATCATATCCCTGCGGCCCCCTGTGTTTCCCCTGCCCAGCAGACGTCATATTTTTTTCAAGGAAAGGCGATATCTGAGTACTTACAGAAATATCGAGATACAAACAATATTTTCTTTGAAGAATTCGACTTTCTAATGCACAGGTTATCTAATATCGGTTTGAACGCCAAACTCAGCTAGACGGAGTACTGTGTACATTGGTATGGTAAGAATTCGCGCGCGAGAGTGGTTTGTACGCAAAGTAGTATGCAACACGGACGGAAGCTAGAAAAGGACCGTGCCTATTTGATGTCAAGTACATGGTTTATTTGATTTTGATATATATATAAATTTATGTTTACAATATTATTTTTTCATGAATCATATATAACTAAGCCTGAAATATTTTGTTTAAAATAATAAAATCACATACTTTCACATTTATGATAAAATTACAACTGATCATTTGAACACTTAAATTGGTTTTTAGAGGCACGGCTGTCAACTTGGTGAGTAGGGCATGAATGACGTAGCATCTTTTTGCAGGCTCTTACACGATCGCTTGCAGGAATTATTTTTCAAAAATCGCTTACGGAGACAGTTTTTCATTTCCACGCGTATAAACTGGTGAAATGTTATATTTTTTACTCTTCTTAATTATCAGTACAGTGAAAATCTCAGGACTGCCTCCCTTTAAGTTTGCACATCTGCGTACCATAGTGGTCAGGTGTGTCAAATTTCAAGCTAAATGCTCAAAGACTGAGGGAGCAAGCTGAATCCACAATATCTTCATGTGCTTTTTGGTGAAAAAAATGCTGTTGCCATGGCAACGCATTGTTCAACACTAATTACAGATTAAAATTGCACATCACGCGGTCACATGTGCCAAATTTCAAGCCAAATGCTCAAAAGACTGACGGAGTTAACTGAATCCGCAATATTTCCGTATGATTTTAATTCAAACTATGCTGTTACCATGGCAACGCAATGATCAACAATGACGAGAAAGTAAGTATGCACATCTATGTACCATAGTGGTCACAATGTGCCAATTTTCAAGCCAAATGCTTAAAAACTGAAGGAGTATGGTTAATCCACACATTTTTGTATGATTGGTAAAAAAAAAAAAAACTTGTTGCCATGGCAACAGATTTATTAACACACGCATCAAATGTATTTTGCACAACTTTACATTACATTGATCGCATATCCCAAATTCAAATTGAATTGCTACAAAACTGAGAGAGTATAATTTGATCCACATTTTGTAGAATCTTTATGAAAATCTGCCGTTGCCATGGCAACGCATTATGAAATGCTCATGAATAAGGTGCCTTGCACATCTGCCTGTGATAGCGGTCACACATGCCAAATTTGAAGTTAATTGCTCAAAAAATGAGAAAGTAGTTCGATCCACAAGATTTTATTAAAATATGCCGTTGCCATGGCAACGCATTATGCGATACTAACGAAAAAGGTGTCTTGCACATTTACCTTTGATAGCCGTCACACATGCCAAATTTTGGGTCAACTGCTCAAAAAATTAGAGGAGTTTGATCCACAACATTTTGTAAGATTTCTTTTTTAAATTTGCCGTTGCCATGGCAACTCATTATGCAATACTAACGAAAAAGGTGTCTTGCACATCTTTCTTTGATATCGGTCACACATGCTAAATTTGGGGTTAATTGCTCAAAAAATGAAAGAGTACTTCGATCCACAAGTCTTTATGAAAATATGCCGTTGCCACGGCAACGCATTATGCGATACTAATGAAAAAGGTGTCTTGCACATCTACCTTTGATAGCGGTCGAACATGCCAAATTTGGGGTCAATTGCTCAAATGAGAGAGGAGTTCGATCCACAAGATTTTGCAACGGACCGACCGACCGACCGACCGACCTCAGAGTGATGCCTATAAAATATACCCCCCCCCCACACACACACACACTATGTGGGTGGGGGTATAATAATGTCAAGGAATGCAGATTTTCATCTGTTCCATTTCATTTCCATGGTATCGTCCATATCATTTTCAAGATGAAATATATTACACTTTTCTAAATCATCAATAAAATGAAGTAGAATAGAAAATTAAATGAAAAATATTAAAATTTAATTTGTATTTTATGAGTAATGGGAGGAAAGAGAATTCAGCCATTGGCTGCGCATTAGCCATTGGCTGAATTTGCGTATTTTTCATACCATCATATTACGCAAATTCAGCCAATGGCTAATGCGCAGCCAATGGCTGAATTCTCTACCGTACATTACGAGATAAAATCAAAGTTACTATAATCACGAAAATGTATCAAATTATGTCCATACTCTTTCTTATGAAATACCACACATAAATCAAATAAAGATCACTTAGGGAAATCTTTGCCACTCCACAAAAATCATGATATTCAGGGATAGAAATCTTGAGTTATTGTTAATTGGCGGTTGTACGATCGGCTACATCGGTTTCATTCACGAAACTGATAATCACATTATAAAATTCGTTAGAGAAACCGGAGCACACACGCAGACCATCGAGTCTACATGGAGGGCTGTCAAGCGCACCCCTCCGGGCAGTGGAGGCATGGCCGACATGTTAGACTCGTACCTGGCGGAGTTCATCTTCCGTTGGCGATGCTTGGAGGGGCAGCCCGATCAACTTTTGGCTTTTCTGAAGGTGACAGTTATCTACCCACCGAAGCAGCTGCCGTAAACTCAGCTTTCCTAAATTAATCGAGATTATGTTTTTGTTCTGATCTCACCCCAAATCATCATGTTCTCCAGTTGTCTAGTGGCAGGCAGACGATACCTTGATTTTAGCTAAATCACCGGATGACTTAAATGCATTATCTGAATATTGTTACAACTGGTAATTACATGTTAATTCAGACACACACAAACAAAAATGTCGTTTTCTCTAAAGGTAAAGTTAGGAAACTACCTTCTTTCATTTCAACAACAGGGAATTAGTAGTGGATAATTACGTACATTTAAGCATAAAATTCACTTATAATAACACATTTAATCAAGCCAGGAGAGCTATGTAGAGTTTGTTAACAAAATCACAATCTTTGGACCTGCCCATTGATATTATTTGACCAACTTATCATTCCAGTCCTTCTGTATGGCAGCGAAATCGGGGGGGGGGGAGGGTTGAAGTTACGTGATCGCGAGGTATTTCACATCAAGTTTTGTAAACAAATTATGAAATTACATGAGTCAACGGCAAATAGCATGGTGTTAGGTGACTAAGTACATAGTCTTGACAAATCACTAGAATGAGCAATTTAGAACATTCTGGAGAAAAGCTATTGCGGATGATACATAGAGTTTTGAAGGTTTTATATAATCAGAATGTGTATAAGTCTTTAAGGCTGACAAAAAACAACAACAACATAGCATTGATATGTTGCGAATGTCCGATTTGTGGTTCAAATGCGAAACGACAAGTACAAAGCAACATGGATAAAATGTTCAACTGACCAACGTTTGATTGTTTGTCTCAAAACTGGTACTCAGCAATATATGATAATCCTCAATGTCGCCCCCCCCCAAAAAAAAAATGTACTTTTTTTTTTTCTAGATTACGCTGCGACTTGAATCACCGATTTCCTTGGAGATATAAAAATGTTGGGAGAAACAATAGAGTATGTGAGCTTTGTCAGTTACAACTTGTAGGCGATGAATTTCATTACTTATTTGTTTGTTCGGCTCTTTCCATGTAGAGAAAATTGTATTTAGGCAGATGTCTCACAAAAAGGCCAAATACTTTTAAATGGAAAAATTATTCAACACAACCAACACATGAACTAAATATTGTCATATCATTATGCTTCACTTTTAATATTCTTTACTATCGTGATTTATTTGACTAATCGTTACATTATTGTGGTTCTTTTTACTACTTTGTCGTGTATACAATATAAAAAAAAATGGCAATCATCGTTGAGTATTGTTTTCTGTTTACTGCTGGTGCTTAGTTAAACATGGGTATTTACCTTACGTTCTCCTTTAGTTGTACTAATTTGGCAAATAATGTTATTTATCATCTTAGGATATATCTTATATTGATCTCGAATAAGCATTTGTTTTTTTTTTTCTGTTGATAAACCTATATGTAAATATGTTTCATACTTCAGTATAAATGTTTCCTGTAAATATGTTAAAATGTGATTGTGTTCTCCAATACCCTAATGGAGTGACGTGAGAATAAACATTACTGTCATTACTGTCTACTAGTATACTGACCATAACTGAAAACCTAGCGAGTGTTGGACTTGCCAAAATGTCTAGCGTTAGCAGAAATCGTCACATTTTATGTTATGGCGCGTCATATAAGACATTTTGGAGACGCCAAACAATGGCCACATTCCATCAGGAAATCATTCTGGCCGAAGAATCTTGGACACTGGGACAGAATCAGGGCAGTAGCGTTCTGTTATGTAAACGGACTGAACCCAAAAGTATTCGAGGAATGGTGTGATCTGCTCCCATAGCGTAGAGAATTGTTTGAAGCCCAACGAAATTATAAACTGTTCGCATAGAATGTTTCAACAATGCGATATGAGTATACCTTGACGGAAGTGTTGGCCGATATTGAGGTCAGCGGTCAATTCACCGCATTCAAAACTCTCTAATCGTGTAAAACGACCTGGCAACATGATCAAGAAAAAGCCATGAGAAACGTCTACTCAAATAGGTAAGAAAACTAAAGACGAAGCTTAGAGGCAGTACCTTTCGTCTTTACATACCATCAAAAAGCTCAACATCTCGCCCATGCAATTAAGAAAGAGTGGCCAACGATCACGGCAGATGAAAAACTTGCAAAAGTAATGTCGAGGGTCCCTCTCCATTCGCAGAGGCAGCCACCCAGCCGGAAAAGACTCCGTGTTAAGAATCAGCTTCCGGTACCACCACAATCAAGAGGTAATCAGCCCTGCGGTAAATCACGTTACCAAATTTGCCCGCATATCATTACGGGAACTTTGTAGGTCTTTCGTCTGGCTCTACGATATATCTACCAAACCACGACTGCGCCGCAAGAAAAATCTTTACTGCTTTCTTCGCTCAAAATTCTCCAACGTGGCTTACATTGGGAAAACCATGCAACAAATTTAGCTCTTACTATGAACAATTGCGAAGTTCGTGTTCAAGTGTGTTTGAAACATTTCTTCAGACATTATGGCTCTTGGGCAAGTCCTATATGTAGCTGACTGGTATTTATCCATCAAGGTAAATGAAAAAAAAAATGTTCATAGAACTTCATATCGAAGGGGAGAGACTGGCAATAGAACGACAGAGACTGGAACTTGACCGCTACAGGGTTAGGCTGGAGGAGAGAAGGCCCGGGTACACATTGTATGTTTTCCAATTATGTAAGGCTTAAGTAAAAAATAATCTCTTCATTATGTAAAAATCATGAATCAAATCAATAAACCATGTATGCCACTCTGCTTTGCAGAACCAACTCACATTTACTTACTAGGAAATTTGTTATCCCTTTTTGGTCAACTGTGAGCGTTAAGGACGCTTGAGGCCGGTAAAGGATCATCGTATAGACAGGAAGTCAGTGACAAAGACCACAAACAGATCAGTGAATGGATCTTGTAGAATTAGTAGCAGGCTGTTTTTCTTTCAAAATCCCGTAGAGGGGTGATCCGAGTGGTTAATCTGATTACTATTCCCAATTATTTTAGAGAAAAACACTTGACCAGTCTTTTAGGTTAGATGACATCTATTGTACTGATAATAGTCTTGGTATTCACTCTTACACACAATGTATGCCAATTGCTACAAGGCAACATGGACATCGAGTTCATGTCTCGTTAAAAACATGTAGTGGCAGCAATCTACTAGGAATGGTATTATTCGAGAGTCTGGCGTTACATTTTTATTTTCCTGCAAATGTCCTTATACAAATGGGATTCTGACTATCAGAATCCCATCTGACCCATCAGATGAAAGAGCGGACGTGGGCAGCAGTCTCCGATCGAGTTTCATTCCTTAGCGGGAGGGCGAGAGAACCGGAGAAACTCCAAACAAAAATTCATAACAATAAAAGTGACATTAAGAAAAATAGAAATTGCACGGCGCAAGCAAAACATGACCGGAGGAGGGTCACAAATACCACCCCTTCAAAAAGAGGAATTTCTGTCGCAAGCAGTTTTTTTCCGGATGACGTCATCTTTGGCGTACCTAGTGGCAGCGAGACAGCGACATTCGCCCCGAGAGCTGATGACATCGCTGCTGTATCGGCACTCACATCTCTAGTTTCCGGGGTGGATTTGTCAGAGCTCCCCTTGACCCCAGGTTGCCCAGTAATAATAGCCAATATGGAGAATGTTGCAGAAATATCATTTTGTATCTCGTCGAATTGAATTGTGAAGGCATTGTATCATGTCTTCTGATAAGTTTAAAATATATGCTTCTGAGGCAACAGCTATATCAACATACTCAAACTTATTCTTTTTCTCGTTTTTATCTTCCGCAAGAGGTGAAAAGACCTCGAGGGTAAAAACAGACTTAGCGAATCGTTGGTAGCAACACCTTCACATTTAAGCTCGAGCGCTTCTCCATCATCATCGTCCGCCGACTGCGAGGATGAGTTCACCAACTTACTTGGCATGGAAAAAGAGAGGTTTCTGTTTAAAGGTTTGAGGTAGGAGACTGTCTAGCGGTGGAAGAGGGAGAAGGTGGCCATGTAGAACAAGAGATTGATCATGGAGAGAGAGCTGTTTGACGATGGAGAAAGTCGATGGAGAGATACGTCGAACCGAATACAAGAAATGGTATGATTTAGCTATCAGAACTTATCTAATAATCAGTCCGCAACTCTTATACCCAGAGTACATCGACATCGAGGCGGGAATAATTATCTTCTCCATCGTCCTTCGTTGGTGGCATGTGAAATGCTGATGTAGGCCATATATGTTTTTGGATGAGAGAAGCTTTTGAAAGAGTACGAAATTGACATAATTATACGATTACCATTTTTTTTAATATATATATTATTCAATAGCGATTTCACTGAGACTGAACCATTTCCAGAATGAAAGGTTAGAGCTGGAAGTTTTGGCTATAGGGAAGACATTATCAATACTCCCTTATCCGATAATCTTACGTATCGTATGAAGCAAGGGGCATGGGAGATGGTGACTGAAAATGTGAATGCCGCGTGTGGGAAACAGAGCGGTGTGGAAGACATGAAGAGGAAGTTGAGAATTGGAAAATAAAAATGATAAGCAAAACACTAGAGGAGGGGAGGAATGAGACAGATACTGCAGGAGGACGACCAGCTCCCCCGCGCTTTGGAATACTGAAGAGAATGTACTCGGCTTCATCGAAGAAGTGGTATCTGAAATGGAAGGAAGACTGGAGACCCCAGTCAAAGTAATGTTTTGAGGCATTATCGCAACTGCAATGCAACAACAATAATTGATATATGCTAGAACTTCTTTTCAACTAGAAGGTAGTTAACCATGGAGAGTAAAGCCATCCCTCTGATGAAGAAAAAGAAAACGAGATCCTTCAGCTGAAAAGCCAGAAGATTGCAGAATTGCTCCCCAAAATTGGTCCTCGAGCGAAGTTTGTGCAGAAGCACGAAGGATATGCGGCTCAACTGCAGAACGATATGCAACCTTGGATGTGAGTGAGCATGTATAAGTCCCTACTGCCAATACGCAGAGCAGATACAAGATATATACTCGGTGATTCTATCCTACTATGAAGAGAGCTCGATGTCCTCAAAGGAAGAGCTTTAGACGATGTATGACGACGCCCTAAAAGCCCGTGGATACACAGAAAGATTGTCTTACACCAATGATCGAGCAAGACGTAAAAGGAACAAGGAAAAGTAGAAATTACGCGGTGCGTAATATATGTCCCCGCCGGAAGTAGCATTTAGTAGCAAAATGTACAATATAGGTAAAAAGATCAAGGTCAAAGGTCAAAGAAGTCAAAGGTCAAAATTCTATGTAGAAGTTTTGAAGCCCTCACCTAGTGCCATCACATAAAGCAAACAGAATTGAAATCGGGTTAGAAATGGCGAAGGAGTAGCATTTTGTAGCCAATGTACAATATAGGTCAAAAATCAAGGTCAAAGGTCAAAGAAGTCAAAGGTCAAAATTCTGCGTAGAAGTTTTGAAGCCCTCACCTAGTGCCATCACTTAAAGCAAACGGAATTGAAATCGGGTTACAAATGGCGAAGGAGTAGCATTTTGTAGCAAAATGTACAATATAGGTCAAAAATCAAGGTCAAAGGTCAAAGAAGTCAAAGGTCAAAATTCCGTGTAGAAGTTTTGAAGCCCTCACCTAGTGCCATCACATAAAGCAAACGGAATCGAAATCGGGTTAGAAATGGCGAAGGAGTAGCATTTTGTAGGTAATGTACAATATAGGTCAAAAATCAAGGTCAAAGGTCAAAGAAGTCAAAGGTCAAAATTCTGTGTAGAAGTTTTGAAGCCCTCACCTAGTGCCATCATATAAAGCAAACGGAATCAAAATCGGGTTAGAAATGGCGAAGAAGTAGCATTTTGAAGCAAAATGTACAATATAGGTCAAAGGTCAAGGTCAAAGGTCACAACTGAAATTCTGTATAGAAGTTTCAAAGCTCCCATGTAGTGCTATCATATAAAGCAAACAGAATCAAAATCGGGTTAGAAATGGCGAAGGAGTAGCATTTTGAACATTTTGATCACACACGGACGCACGGACGGACGCACGGACGGACGCACGGACGGACACACGGACACACGGACACACACACGTACGGAGCCCGTTTCATAGTCCCCTGCTCGAACTCGTTCGGCGGGGACAAAAACAGAAACCGCAACATAATCTGGTTTAACCTCCCCATTCAGCATGAACGTCCTAACAAACGTCGGTCGCACTTTCCCGAAACTGGTAGACAAGCACTTCCCAAAAAGATCTAAACTCAGTCGGATCTTCAACAGGAACACACTAGAGATCAGTTACAGCTGCATGCCGAATGTCGCCAGCACCATCAAAAATCACAACACGCAAGCCCTGAAAGAACACAAGAAATCTAACAGTAGCATGCAACTGCCGGAACAAGGACCTCTGCCCACTCCAAGGGAACTGTTTGGCTACCAATGTCATCTACAACGCGGAAGTCATAACTCCCGACGAAAGAATGACCTACATCGGCGTCACTATGCCCCCTTCAAGCTTAGGTACAATAACCACCTCCAATCCTTCCGGCGCGAGAGGTACAAAAACAGCGCGGAGCTATCCAAATTCATCTGGAGTCTAAACCAGAACAGCACACCGTACACCATCAAATTGTCCATCGCCAGCCATGCCCATCCGTACACCAACGAGTCCAAAAGGTGCCACCTGTGTCTCACCGAGAAGCTTCTCATCATGAACGCAAAAATAAACAAACGCTACTGAACAATTAAGAGACATAGCCCCGTAGCTAGAAACTCAACTTACGTTTAAACGCAACTTCACATCCAACACAAGTATCGCTTGATACGACTCAACATGTCAAACTTAGTGTGATAATGACCATGCAAATAGTTGTACAGATCAATCATGTCCCCTCTTTTTCGTCTGTAACTGAGAGAGCACAGAGCACGGTGCAAGGAACGGACCGGGTTTTTGCTACGGTGTGTCAAAAGGAACCATGTCTGGTCCTTTTAAAAAAGAATCACTAATTCAGTTTAAAATCACCCAAACTGGTATTCTTATGTTACAATCAAGAGCAACAAAATCTACAGTAAGGGATTAACTTTGTAACAAAATCATTACTATGTATTAGCGTGGAAGTGATTTTTCAGCAGATCTAGCTGACTTGGTTCCTTTTGGCGCACCATAGCAAAAATCCGGTCCGATGCTTGTACCGTATTCGGTGCAAACGTGCTTTTACAAGGCTGTTTTGCTGACATAACATGTCGTTAGGCCAACCGTCAAATGCTAACGTTAGTGCTACTACTCCCAAACACACAGTTCACAAGAGGCCTCAGGCCAAAGTAACAGAGGCAGTGCTTTACTATCAGTCTAACTCAATGTTACATGGACAAGTTGATGAGTGAAGAATAATTTCTTGATGATTGTAGTCTCCATTTAAAGCCTGGATTTTTGAATGACATTATTTTACATCCGTTACCTTGTTGGGTAACGGTATTCTGTGATTTACGCATTGACCTGTGGACATGCTATTTCATTTCAAGAATATTTGATAATGGATTGCTCACAAAATAATGTGGATTAGTATTCATTACCGATATAAATGCTTTCACCTGCTATATCTGCAAAGTAAGCTTTCGTATAATATAGTCATAATGTCTTACATCATTCAACGACAATTGAATCCTGCCAACTGATTCAAAATGATCCACTTGTCAATTCTTCTATTTCAATGAATCTGAAGTATCTGTATCTTACTTTTCAGATTGCTAGCTCTTATCGTCAAGATTGTAAGTCATTTTCAGAATCAATGTTTTATTGTCATTGCCACATTGCAGTTATATTATGTAATTATTATACTCTGCATGTCTGTCTTGCCAATACAAATGAAATGTACTAATGAAGAATCCTGGCTGTAATTTGGCATTCTTCACTTAAAGTAAATCATTAGTGAGTTTCCGATGCTGGATCTGTAATGTCATGTTTTCTGCAAAAGAACTCTTAGATATCCATCCAAAATCGACAGGACATAAAAATTCAAAGGATACTAAATTCCCAACATGAATGTGGACTGAGTGACAGCAACAGTAGTAATAATGCACATCTATGAAAGCTTGACATAACTTTGTCAATCAGTGAAAAGGTTGCAAATCTTAAAGTATTGTGGCATTGTCTCTGGATAAGAATTCTATGTCCTGAACAATATCAAGAAATTATGAATATTTAGAATGTTTTCACTTTAACAATGATTATCAAGCATGCAATTAACTTTTTTAAGGAAGTAGGGTGACTGATAATACCCTAAAAATTATATCAGTAACAAGTTACATTACTTTTTTGTATCATTTGCACACAAAAAAAAAACACAACAATCTTTTAAGATGTTACCTCTACGCATTTGTCCATGTCAGATAAAGATAGTAAAAACAGTTTTTACCAGATTGCATTTTCCATAGGTTGTACCTGTTTTTGTTCTTTTTTTCAGTAGAGTGTTAGCATACATTGCTAGTAGAAGTAGCACTACATACTCTCTCTAAAAAAAAAAAAAAAAAAAAAAAAAAAAGAGAGTGAAAATGTTCACTCTTGAAGGAGTGAATATAACGGAAAGAGTGAGTTTCGAGTGAAAGTGGAGTGAATTTTGCGTGAAAATGCTCATTTTCACTCATTTTAGAGAGACCTCAGGGATCACTCCAAAATCTTCGAGTGATCCCTGAGGTCACTCCAAAATTTTCACTCTTCTTTTTTTAGAGAGTACATAAGTTGTAATTGCCATGACGAGAAGCAAATATATATACATTACATTGTTTAATGAAATCTGTATTTTTTATGAAATTTCAGGAAGATTCTTCACAGCCTTAAAAAAAAAAAGAAAAGAAAAAGCAACTGGAAAGAGGGGGATACCATGGCTCTGTGCCAATTTGTAGCGAAGTACAAGTCGGCCCTGTTTGGCAAGGCAGGCCATGCTAATGTTCCATATTAGTTAGCCTGCACTGAAAGTTTTACACAAACTTACACTTGCCTCATCATAACTTCACTATTCGTTCAGATTGTTTTAGTGCATGTATTTTTCACATACCAAGACATATTCCTCAGAAACAAAAGAGACATTCATTCCCATTTCCTCAAAATGGTACTGTGTAAACACTGGTACAAGATGTGCCCAGAATATTATACGTTGATAGTTTGTGTCAATTCCTATAACTGTTTGTAGTCGTGATTACTTTCTCCATTTTCATTTATGTTTTTAGGTGGAAAAGCGGAAAAAAAGGTACTGAAAGAAGGCAGCTGGCACTTGAGCGCAGTTGGGGTTTTTTTCAGACAAGAGGAGGAAATAAAACAGAAATGGCAGGACCTGAAGCAGAGGGCCCTCAAATACAAGACGGCGAGAAATGCAACGGGTAATGTTTCATATCTATGCATGTGTTTTTCTGTTCACACCAGGCGTAGTCTTCTAATGTCACCATGCATAACATGTTTCATGCAAACATTACTGAAAAGGAATGAAATATGATTTGAATAGGTCATGCATATTCATGAATCTGTGAACACCCATACATATACACACACCAGTCAATGTCTTAACAGGGAATTAAGATATCGATATTTCATTGAAACTGAAGATTTCTAATGTTGCATTTTATATCTAATTATTGTCAGACTACATATTGTATTGAATTAACTTCAGTCCATTTATTTTTGTAAGGCCTCTGCTACCTTTTGTATATATATATATATATATATATATATATATATATATATTACAAATCTGTATCCCATTACAGTGTAGTTCATTGCAATGACAGCAAATTTTCGAACTCAAATGAAATGAAACAGCAACATCGTACCAAAGTAACCAGAATAATCATACAGCACGGTGTTGAATCGGCACATTCTTTTTTTATTACAGTTATGTGTACAGCCTCTGTCATATCTTTTAATATCTCGGTACAGTGTCATCAGTCATTGTAATGGCTGCTTCGAAATAGATTTATAATCTTAGATAAATTGATTCAACCATTATTAAATCACCAAAAACAAGCACTCTAAAGATACATGTCAGTGACACAACTCTTTAATTTTCATATTTTGTATTAGCGCAATTGATAGTTGTAATATGTACAGCCTCTGTAATCATTCTTTTTTTTTTCCGTCATATCCTAGCACAGTGTCAACAGTGATCACAATGATTGCTCTGAACAATCAATCAATTCCAGATAAATTGAAGCAAACAGCATTTTTACCGAAAGAAACACATTAATAGTATGCAGTTGATACACTTCAATCCTTCACTGGATCATATAAGCCCTCATATATGGATTCATAATTTGATTTACCTTTGTCTTATATGATACCTCTCATATTATACAAAACTTCTAACATACAGATCACTGACAGTATAGTCATAGGGAAACAGCAAATTACTTTTCGTATTAAATGTAGGGCAACAAGAAATCATGTACCAATCGGCAAAATTATGGGAAGGACGAATCCTTTCACCATTGCAATTGCAACAGATTATTGAAATAAGCAATATATTTACATAATCAGGCCAGACATGGTGTCTGAGCTTTAGCGACCAGAGGTCTCAACCACACATCGCTCATTCTCAGGGTACTGCAGAAGCAGGTGTTCCCTGTGTGGGTAGTATCAGTGTATGAGCAGACAGTCACAGCGTATGGGAATGTTGTTCCAAGTTCTGGCCAAACGCAGTCATGTAATCGAGTCTGTCTCTCTCAACTCAGTATATTGTTCCCTATATGATATGTACTCATAGCAGGTCACTTCAAACTGACTGATGTGACATCAACGTACAACTTACTGACTGTTGACATTTATGATACACATGCAAGTGGGGGAAGCATAAAAATCAAACCCATAATGGAAACTGTGCTGGAGGTATTGGCGAAGGAGTCAGTGGTTGGTGTGAGGGGACAGGAAACTGAAGCGGGCTTCAGTCCATGTCAAGTTGGGAAAGTGTTTCATGGCCATTTATCTTGTTTGTTAGTGAGCATTTGCATTTTTATCGTTCAATTCTACCAAACTACAATTTCCAACAAAACATTCTGATTCCTGTTAGTTTAGATTTAAAAAAGTGGACCTTTGTGTTTAAACTTCTATTGGCTTATAACATTATAAAAGCAATTGATCTTTAGATTTTGATTAAACAGCTTGGATACTAATACTTTAATGCATCACTGTTTCTTTTGAAGGTTTTGGTCAGATTCAAGTAATTAGTTATAACATTGTTATCTGACAAGGAAAGAGACATGAAGTAAGTCCCAAAAGATAATCTTGTGATGGATACATAGACCTCTTCAATAGAAAACATGATCTGTTACCTTTTTTAATTTATGTTTACTGTTTATCCTTTAGAGCACAAATGAGAGTGTCAGTGACACTGCCTCGAACCTCATGCAGCAGTTGATTCAAGGTTCAGCATCGCCAGAGCTCCCTGGGATTCATCTCCAATGCTCCATATGGGCTTTCATCTCCTAGGCAACCACCCACTCCCATACCAGAGAATCATTGCCCTGCATCTCATACCCCTGCGACTCGCCCCTCTGCATCTCATCCCCCTGTGACACATCCCCCTGCGACTCATCCCCCGGCTACCTATACGCCATCCGCTAGTCAGCAGCTTGTGGAATTAGAGAGAGAGAGAGAGAGATTGGTCATCTTGCCCCAACATAATTCTCTTCTCGAAAGGATTGCTAATTCTCTTGAAGTTATTGCCGCTGCACAATCAACACCTAATCTGTGTTAATTCATTTGTACTTTGGTATTACAGGAATGTAATTGCATTTGTTGAGATGGGACTTCAGTTTGCCAAATTTTCTGAGATGATGACAAACCTGTCATAAATTATGAACAATAAAAAAATAACATTCTAAAATGAATTCAACGTTTATTTGATGAATGAATGAATTTGATGAATGAATATTCTTTTAAGGCACTTATGAAAAAATATCTTTTATCGAAATATGATGTATGAGTGATATGAAGTTTTTAGGTTTTTATGTTCACTCATAAACAGTTTATATTGATATAGTACTAGTTTAGTAATTTGCTGCACATCAAAATTGTTGATATTGTATACAGAAGTACGTAGCAGACATACATGTGACACAATATACACCAGAAGCAACTCAATCAGGTATATACCCAAACATTAAATTAACAAAATTCATCGCATGCACAGCTCAGCACAGCACAGCACAGCACTCACCTCAGCACAGTATGAATGCCTATTGATAACAAATAAATGATAACTATTTTTAATTTCCCCTTTATTTTTGACTTCATAAATTACTACGATATTTTGAATTTGACTATTGATTCTATTTTGTAGACACGTCCGTCATACAGATACGTAAATCGATTTTAAGTCTCGAATTTTACCCCGAGGCCTCGATCCATGTCAAGCAGCTGCTTATGATCGCGGTCTCCTGCTTTTCTGTTATTATAATAACCAAAAATGTTTAATTTTAAAAATCAATTTATTCAAATCCCCCTCTGTTATATTTTTTATCTGAAATTCGTTTATTGGAACGACATGAAATACTCTAATAGTGGTCTGGAAATGGCTTCGATATCCAGAAACAAAGATATCCTAGTAACAGTATGATTCACATATTAGGACCACTTATTTCAGTATTTGTTTGGATATCTGAGCGACTTAGAAGCAGACTTCCATCATGAAACTTTGAACACCTCTCCGAGTAGTATGATCTTTATCAATTTTCGCAAATGGTTTAAAGCTATTCCATCTCTTCACACACAATATCAACTGCTTATCCATCACAACTTAATCTGCACTTTCCAATTATTCCATGGGGCATTAATTAACCCCCCCCCCAAAAAAAAAAATCAGACTAAAAATTTGTCATGACTGACAAATTAGGTGATCCGATGTATCTGGAAAGAAATATTTTGAGTACTGTTCCCAATAAACTTGACCCGATCAGTTTCATCGGTGATGAGGGGCAATTGGCCATGTAATGTTAAGATTCTCATCCAGAAAGGGAATCAAACCTGCCATCTTGGATACTGAATTTAGAATTTGATAGGGCATATACTAAGATACAAAATAAAAATTGTATACTTTTAAACATCATTTACACATCCAAGATGACATCTGAAGAAAAAGTGGTTACCTTATGAAATGATTCTCTTGACATGATTTATGTGTGCAAAATATGGGGGCATTATAATACGACATGTATTCATCAAGATACAAGATGAGATATTTTTGACCTTTGACGCTACCTCGCACAGCCAAGATGGCGTCTGAGGAAAAAGTCATTATTTTATGAAATGATCCAGGTAGCATGGTCCATACCATGTGCAAAATCTGATCTTTAAGGCATTTATGCTAACCAAGATACAAAATAAAGATTTTTTTTTTTAATCTTTAAGCATCATTTCGACAAATATTTTATCTATGGAAAATATGGGGGCAATACGCCATGTATCTACTAAGATACAGGACGAGATTTTTTTTTCTTTAATCCTTGTCCCTACTTTACACAGCCAAGATGGCGTATAATTAGAAAGCTGTTATTTTCCTGAAGCGATGCAAATGGCATGGTTAAGTGTGTGCACAACATGGGAGTGATGCTGGGGAATGTAATTACAAGGGTACAGGACGACTAGTCTTGATCTTTGACCCTTCCTTCGCACAGCCAATATGTCGTCTGAGTAAAAAGTCGTCATTCTATGAAATGATCAAGGTAACAATGGTCTACATTATGTGCAAAATCTGGCCCCTGTAGGGTATGTAGTAACCAAGATACAAAAGAAATAATTTTTGACCTTTGAACTCATAGCACAGCCAAGATGGCGTCTGACCAAAGAGTCGTTAAGTTTGCAAAATTATCCATGTATCGTGTCCCATGTGTGTGCAAAATATGGCGGTGATACCACACATAATGAAGCTACAGAATGAGGTATATTTGACCTTTGACCCCACTTTGCACAGTCAAGATGACGCCTGAGCAAAAAGTTATTTTGTGAAATGATTGTTGTACCTTTTTACGACTGCAAAATATGGGGAAAGATGGGACGTGTATTTACCAAGATACAAGATATTTATGACCTTTGACCCAAATTTACCTACCCAAGATGGTGTCTGATAAGTTAGTTGTCTTTATGAAATGATGTACGTGGCATGGACTAAACAAGTGCAAAATATGGGGATGATAGGGCCTGTTTTTCTCGAGCTATTGCAAAGAAAGTCGCAGAAAGAAGAAATATCGCCCTACATCGAAGCTCTTTTTTTTTTTTTAATGTGATTCCGATGTGTAGGCCTAATACGGATAGCCCAAGGTTTCAGCTACAACATATTATTCAAATCTGAGAGAAATTCATCGAATAATAAGGAAGCGAGTGCTAGATAAAGATAGTCATGTCAACTTTTATTTCCAGGAGAAAAAAAAAAATGCACTCCCATAGAGATAACACTGAAACCGGTCAAATTTGACAAGGTTACTTTCAATCGATTTTTTTTTCGAGGTGATGACGTCATCCAATCTAAATGCTGAGACTATACGCTCCTGAAAGAGAATTCAACAAGCTACAACATATTGAAATCTTGGTGGAAATCGGCCGAGGATGATTGAGATACGCTCGAGTGAACTTTAAATTTGATGCATAACTTTGAAATCTCACTTTTTATTTCATTGAGGACTTTGATTCCGGTATCTTTCAATCATTTTGCCAACATCAACCACCCGTAAAGTGATATCTACAAATCATCAGCTTTCACAACATGTAAAGAAAATGGGGGGTCACCGTCAATCCTAACGAGCTAAAACGGATTGAAAATTAGCATTTATTTATTTTTTGATTAAGAATGAAACTGCTGTGGACATTTGAGCAAATTCACTGGACCTTTGACCATTGCCATTTGAAACCGTGGCCCAAAACTTTCCCTAGAGAATCTATCTGGAAATACATTTATGTACACAATGCATTCAAGTACTTCGAAATTCAGGCATTGCATGGATATGGGAATAATTGTTAACTTTTTAAAGAATATGACTTTGACCTTCAATCTTAAGCAATGTGCAACCAAGAGTTGATAAGCACATCCACAGGCTAGATTTCGGATGAATGATTAGACGGAAAACCCCCAAACATAATGCCTCCACCGACAGTTCATGGACAGTAGTCTTACTAAAAAGAGTAAAGCAAACCATAATTGTTGAATTGACAGTTCTGTAGCATGTACCCAATGCGGTATGTATTTATCGAAGATTTTATATAGCCACAGTTGATGTATTCTATCGGATTCATGCAGTAATGTATATAAAATGTATGAATGTTCATGTTCTTTTGTTTGGTAATAATGTGATATAATTAGTGCAGGTGCGTTATATTATATACGCGCATCACGCTCTTTTAACAGTAGTTTGTTTTCTCGTTGCCACGGCTTAGTGTAAAGGCATTTTGAGAGATAGAGATAACGATTGCCTTTTTAACACTCTCGAAGAGAAATATTTTGACTGTTTGCTGAACTTTTTACAAATTATTAAGACAACAGCTAAAGCTTGCAGCAAGTTTCATCCAGACTTTACTTGTCAGCTGTGTTATCAATCGACATGAATATAAAACTTGGAAAACTTCGGAGGATCGTGAATTAACCGTTTTGATGAAACTGATTTCTACGTTATCAACGGTTTCCCCCTTTTTAACGGATGGATTCTTCAGCTCTTTTCCTCACCATCAACTAGTTTTTAGTCTTATTAGACTTCGCCTTCGGGGTTTCTCGACATCTTCATCGTCATCAGCGTCATTGCTACGCTGACACGATGTCTTGTCATCTGCGTCATCGCTACCTTGACTTGATGTCTTCTTCATCGTCATCAGCGTCATCGCTACCTTGACTCGATGTCTTCTTCGTCATCATCAGCATCATCGCCCTCAGACACTCTAGCAGTTTCTAGACATCTCCATGGTTATCAGCGTCATCGCTACCAAGACAACTTCTTCTCCATCCTCATAAACGGCATCGTCATTTACCTCACCATCTTACCGGACGGTTACAATACATCTCCCAAAACTGTTTTCTTAACAGCCACGGCAACACTTAACTTTGATTCATAGACCTATAATTTAACTGCCTTATCTCTGTCATTTAATATACAGTTCCAAGTAATAATTTTTTATGTAACTTGACGAGTGTATCTCAGAGTGTGTACGGTTTCTGTTTCTAATATATCAAACCCTCAACTTTTTGTTGTTGATAGTTGTCGATAAGTAATTCACCGAAGAGTCAAATATTTTGCTTTCTAAATATGTGTAATTGAAATTTCATTAATTTCCTTCTGTGAATATTTTTTCTTTAAGTTGTCACAACCGATCACATTCATGAGCTAATTTTTTGGAGGTTATGCTTTTGAACACGCTAGAACATTATTTCTGTTAATATAGGAAATCCTCCACAGTACCATTCGAACCGAGTCCGCTCATAAAAGAAAAGTAGATGAATACAGATAAATACAAAGTATTGCTGAATGAACTAAAACGCAAGGGCTATACGCCTTCCTTTCTTGCCATCGGAATCGGAGCAAGGGGCAGACAACACTTGAAAACAAACGACTGAAAGGCCCACTCAAAACATATAAATCCCAACAAAGTCCCACTGCATTATATCAAGACATTAGATATGCAGTAGTTTTATCATTCACCATATTCTATGCAAGAAAAGAACAGAACGGGGGGGGGGGGGGCGTTAGTCACTTAGAAATGTAATATGTAAGTATGAAAGGCACTTAGTAGTATGTAGTAATAAAGTAGAATTATTCCATTAAATGAATGAATGTAATGATTTACTGGAATGACATTTGGAACTAATCCAGAAAGTGTATAAATTAGTATAATTGGATTGACACGCGAACACTTGGAAATGCATGTATCGCGGACATATATAATAATGATTTATTCGAATTTCATTTGATCAGTTAGAAAATGTGATGGAACATCCTGGACAAAATACTATTAATGAAATGAGTCATTGACACTTAAAACACTCAAAAATTATGTAATACGTATCCAGGAAGAAAATAAAAAACAGTAAAGTTTATTTACACTTCAGCAAATCAGAAATGCAATACAGTGTATGCACTGCACTGCGTGGTGAAATGTACGGTGATTAATTAATTTTGTGTAATTGTTGTCAACCTCACAACTCTGTAGCTATATTGTTATTTATTCACTGTTTCAGTATTATAAGTGGGTCATTACCTGTCATGTGTCCAGAATAGGACCAAGGACCTGGTATAATACTATATGTCAACATGTCCTTTATTTTCACTTATCAATACAATGTACATGATTACAACTAAGATACTGGGACGGAGAGGCCTATTTTCAATTCAATTCAATTCAATTCATTTATTTCATTCTCATTTTCTTTCCAACAAAACATAACACGAGGTAAATCAGAAAATCCATCATAAGCATGTATACAGTACAAAGTGCGAAGGATTAACGATATCCAACAAACTAATAGAGATGAATCATGTATACATACGGGAAAATACAAAGTTATATTTTGAGGAGAAAAAAAAAGAGAACTGAGAGGTCCACTAAAAAGCAGTGCTTGTAGATTGTGGACCACTCAAGAATTTCTTCCAAAAATACACATACAATTACAAATACATTACACATATGCACAACAACATGGCATAACTAAACTAAGGAGATACAATCGAACGGAATGGGACAAAAACAGAATTAGTGGAAGAAAGGGAAAGGAAGAAAGAGAGAGAGAGAGAGAGAGAGAGAAATGAGAGAGAAGGGGGAGGGAGAGGGAGGGAGAGGAAAGATAGAGAATGCCTACACGCTGAACAAGAGAAACGGAAGAGAGAATTGATGAGGTGCTTCGAACAGCTGGTGACTGCACGCAGCTGTGTAGAAATTATGCAAATAACATGCCGTATTTCATTGCCTAGTAATGCCGTTTTTCACTGCGTAATAATGAATTAAATAACCGATGATGACCCTCATGTTTGCTGTAACCTGTATGGGTAATGAAAATAAATATCTTAGCTAGAATTTAACAAAAAAGATTTCAAATTACGCTTAAAAATGTATAACGATGAAGAATTTTTTATTTCAGGACCTAATGAATTCCAAAATTTAGGGCCGATGTATATAAATGTGTTCTGAGCTAATAAGGTTCTCAAAAGGGGTAAGTGAAACTCATTAGAGCTCCTAGTAGGATAATCATGAAAAGATTGATTTCGTGGAAACATTGAATTAAAAATATTGGGAAGAGCATTTGTGTTATAATTGAACATGAACTGGCCCAATTGAAAAAGAAACAAATCTTTAATTTTTAAAATCTTATATTCAATGAACAATGAATCTGAATGAGAACGTGGCGAAACCCCACAAATAATACGAAGTACTTTCTTTTGTAATAATAATAATTTATCTAATAAAGTTTGATGGGCGCTACCCCATGCTAAAATTCCGTAATTAAGATAAGGTAATATTAAAGAAAAATACAACGTTAACAAAGACGACGATGGAATGTGAAACTTAAGTCTGTTGATAATACCAATATTTCGTGAAATTATTTTACTTATGTTGATAATATGAGGCCTCCACGAAAGCTTATCATCCACTGTAATACCAAGGAATTTTATGTGGGATACACGTTCTAATTGAGTACCATCAAAAATAAGATCTGTGCTTAATGTTTCTATGGATTTACTAAAAAGCATATACTTAGTTTTCTGGAGATTAAGTGATAATTTATTAGCTCTTATCCATTGAGTCACTTTTTTCAATTCAGAGTTGACGGTGTCAATTAAAGTAAATGGGTCTTGATGGGAAAAGAAAACATTTGAGTCATCAGCAAAAAGTATAAATGAGAGTGTATCAGATGACCTGCAAAAATCATTGATGTAAACAATAAAAAGTAAAGGACCTAATATACTACCCTGAGGGACGCCACATTTAATAAATTTGAAACTTGAGTTATTCTCGTTCAGAGATACATATTGTTCTCGGTTTTGCAGGTAACTCCTGAACCACTCCAAGGCCTTCCCCCTTATGCCATAATGTGACAATTTATGAAATAAAATGTCATGATTAATTGTATCGAAGGCCTTGGAGAAGTCCAGGAAGATACCAACAAGATGCGAATGATTATCTATTGTATGCGCGGCATTATCAATAAACTTCAATAGAGCGTGAATAGTGCTGTGTTTCCGACGAAACCCAAATTGAGAGTTTACAAAAACATTATGAGAGTTAAGAAAATTAATTGTTCTTTTAAATATTAATTTTTCTAAAATTTTAGATAAGGATGAAAGTAAAGAAATGGGTCTATAATTGCTGACATCAAGATCATCTCCTTTTTTAAATAAAGGGACAACCTTAGCAATTTTCATTTGATCAGGAAAAACGCCATATAACATAGATTTATTGAAAATATGTACAAGTGGGTCCACAATTGAAGATATAATACCCTTTAAAATGAAATTACTTATGTCATCATAACCCGCACTGCGTTTGTTATTCATTCCAGCAACAATATCCATTATTTCATGTTTCGTAGTTGGAACGAAAAAAATAGAACTAGAATTAGATTCACCTAAAAAATGTGAAAAATGTGTATTAGACGGTGGTACTTCTTTCGCCAAATTCTCTCCAATCATTGAAAAATAAGAATTAAAAATATTTGCCATATCACCAGAATCTTCAAAAATTCTATCATCGAATCGAATTTTTGTAATACTTGATTTCTTTTTTGATACATTCATGGCCTGTTTCAATACCTTCCATGTATTCTTCATATCATGTTTATATTTTTCTAACTGAATCGCATAATATTTCCTCTTTTCAAATCGTATAACTTTAGTTAAAACATTTTTATACGATGTATATTTCCTTTTTAACTCTTCAGTTTTTTTCATTTTATATTTATAATATAACCTATTTTTCCTATTCACAGAACGCAAAAGGGATTTAGAAATCCATGGAAGCTTAGGGGATGTTTTATAATTAACTAACTTATCTTTTATTTTAGGAATACATTCATCTAAATTTCTATTAATTATCTCTAAAAAATTATCACATGATACATTAACATCATCATTATCACAAACACCAGACCAATCAACTCTTTCTAAGCTAGCACCAAGGCTAGCTAAATTTTCTGGTGTGGCTCTTCGTCTAGTTGGAGGAACATGAAACTTATTAACCGCATGCTTAAGATTAAACCAAGCCATAACTGGGAAATGATCAGTCATATCGGATAAAATTATAGAAGAATCTAAAAATTGTAATAAATTACCAAAAATATTATCAAGGAGGGTGGCGGAATGATTTGTAACACGTGTGGGTTTCGAGATTAAAGGCAAAAATGAGGCTGATAAAAGTATTTCAAGAAACTCTTGTGACATGATATCATTTTTTATCAAATCAATATTAAAATCACCCATTACAAAAACATTTTTATTAACAAAAAGGGGACTCTTTAACACGTTTGTAATACAATTCAAAAAATCATTAGGATTAGAACTAGGGGGTCTGTAAACAATACCAATTATAATATTCTTACTTTGTGGAACAGATATTTCCACAAATAAAGATTCTATAATATCATTCATTGAATTTAACTCATCGCAAACGTTGTAATCAAATTCATGAGACAAATAAAACGCTACCCCACCACCCGTCCTATTCAATCTATTATTAACTATTAAATTATAACCATTTATTGCATACGGTAAATTAATATCAGATGATAACCATGTCTCAGTTAAACCTATAACTGAAATTTGTTGTTTATTTTGATTATCTAATAATATCTGTAATTCATCAAAATGCTTATTGATACTCCTGACGTTTAAATGTAACATAGAAAAAATATTTCCAGAAAAATTTTTCACGATACCTTTAAACTGATCAACTGTAACATACTTAGAAGAAATTTGGGCCGGATCATATTCAAAATCAAAATCATCATATAAATCTTGTGAAGACGAATTAACATTATTGGCAAAACAATTATCAATAAAAGCAGATGAATGTGAATTATTCCGACTTGATTCTGTAGGGGAGTGTCTAAACAAATCAAAGAGTTCATCATCATCAAGGGAATCAAATGCTAGGTTGGGTCTATTAGCCATAATGAAAAGCAGGATCTACATAACAGCATATCAATTGGTGAGGTTGCAAGAGAAAGACATATTCTGGCATAAGTGAAGCACAAACAATTCCGAGTTCATGGAGAGTACAGCGAGTAGGCAAACACAAATAAACAAAGAATTCTGACAACATAAACAATGAACATAGAACACATAAACAGACTTGAATAAGTGTATGAAAAAACATTAATTTTCAGCACAAAGCATAATATGTCTGCGTTGCAGGTCTCATAAATTAATCTTCTTGTTTTTCTACATGGGACATTGGCTATCCTCTTGACAAAATATGGATGTAATCAAGGTGTCGATAAAAATTGTTAATGGCAAACAGATATTGCAGAATGTTGGGGTTTTTTTTTTAAATAAAAAATCAAGATACACATGAAAATGAGCTATAGCTTATCATGCTAAGTGGATGAGTAATAAACAGATTAAAGCTTTCACGCAATGAATCCATTTTGGGAGAAAAATATACAAAGAAAGTGTATATTATTTGTGTTGAACAAAAGGAGCGACAATGTGGAGGCCACAAAGAAAAGAAAAATATATATATAAAATCACACATTATCAACTCAATATCAGAATAAGTTTACACATATTACACAGCACTGTTATTTCCAATAACAATTCAACAGTAAATCTATTCTGATCACTTTAAAAAAAAAAAACTTGAACTGCATGTGAATAATAATCAATATATGTAAAAAAAAAAAAAAAAAAAAAAAAACATGCAATACCCTCAGAGTACATCGTTAACCTGTACACCTGTTTTGCAGTCAATCACCTCACAAATGATTGTGCATACAGCCACGGTGCAAGTCATTGTGCATGACCGGACGGTCGCGCACAGAGTACAGTCGAAAAGATAAGTGTGCCAGCACGGACGGACAGCAGTACAGGTGTGGTGAGGTAAATAAGAATTCCTTTCATAATCTGTAAATACCTTTCATACTTGTGATGTTTGTAATAACTATTAACCTATGCATCAACTTACTATAACCTATCAATCATTTAAAAAAAAAAAACGTTTTAGATATAAATTCATCAATATTCAAACCTATCATATCGAGTGGATGACTGGTAACAACTACAGACAATGTCATTCTCATCGTATTAATATAAGCTAAATATTGTATATGCTTAGAAAATACGAGGGAAAAAATGAGGGAAAAAATGAAGAGCCTGTTTGCAAAAAACCGATAAGTCCACATTTGCCAAACGGAGACATTTGCGACCAAAGGTCAAGAAAAATAAAGAGAATAATAAGAAAATTTTTGCTTCTTTTGACCATAACTTCAAAAAAGAACCTTTACATGTAATGACCAAGATATCATTTAAAAAGTGATATTTTGTACTTTATGACAGAGACCGTACCTCAAAATCTTCAAAAATGGACCCATCGGTTTCTGCAAACAAGCTCCTCAAATGTACCAGTACAGACATCGAATAAAGAAAGCACCGATATAGGAGTCATGAACTCGATCCATGTCGAACTATCACACAGCTGACTCGATCATCATCGGGATATAGGCCAATATACATGTACCGATGGGTCTGTGTATTAAACAGTACCAGCCACCATTTATAATACATATTCTTATCAATAAATTCCTAGATTACTTAATACTAACGTAGTCAAAGTAACACCACTCTGGGCCTATTCCCTATTACACAGACGAGCGTAAAAAAGTACTCATACTGCATGCACAGTACATCACCTTTCGCCCGCACGTAATCATTCTGAAAAATACATGTTGTGTAACAGCAGGGATGGACGGTAACACCACCCTTTAACATGCGCGCACACCCACATAAAGTTACATGTTTAATAATTACGACTAAAATCTATAGAAGTGCCAAATGAAACAACTGATTTCTTAAAATTCTTCTTGTTTATCGGATTCATACATAAGATCCAGATGTAGGGCTATTACTATAAGCCTCGGGCCTTCCTCCCCATATCATGTTATTGCACTAATACTATGTGCAGTACGTGAATCACCGTCTTCATCTATGCATGTGAAAAAGAATTTTAAAAAATCTAAACAATTTGCGTTAGAGAAAAAAAAAAAGCAAATGGTTTTATGACTTGTGGTCTCAGTACAGATTGTTGTGATAAGACTGTAAACCATGATGAGAAAGACGAAGTGTATAAACTGCTCTGGATGTCAATTTCAGTCTGCCAAAAAAAAAAAAAAAATATATATATATATATACATATATACATATATATTCGGCTGTTTTCCTAACAAAAATGTTTATATATAACACACCCCGCGCACAATCGTCTTGCCTTTTACATGCGGATATCTAGACTTCTTACTCAAACACAAAAACAAGGACTGAAACGTTCAGAAGAAAAAAAAACAAAAAACAAGGAGAATTATCTAACTGATCCATACTCACTCCCACCTCAGTTTGATAACTTTCCCCCAAATTGAGTGAGCTGCAGTTACCGGAGAGGGGATTTAGATCATAGAAGTACACGTATTCTTCTTGGGCGACTTAATTCATGCTGACAATCTATTCATCTAGTGCTTTATACTTACTGAAAAAAAGGTTACCTTAAAACTGAAAATTCGAATATCAAAGGTAAGTCATGGTGCTTGGCTGTATGGCCGCGCACAGACAGTCTGAAAAGGTGAGTATGCCAGCACGGACGGACAATAGCACAGGGAAGTATATATGAAATGAATAAAAATTTATCTTATAATCTGTAAATATCTCTCATACGTGTTACTTTTGTAATAACTGTAATCCTATATACCAGCTTATTATAACACATCATTAATTAAAAAATATAATTTACGTTTCAGTGATGGATTCATCAATACTCAAATTAGATTGTCCTGTCATATAAGATGGATGACTGGTAGCGACTACATCATTCCCGTCGTGTATATAAACATATTATTGTATATGCATATAGTAAATACAAAAGAATGTACCAATTCAGACATCGAACAGAGAAAACAGCGATGTAGGAGTCATGAATTCAATTCATGTCAAGCAATCACACAGCTGACTTGATCATTATCGGGACATAGGCCTTATACATGTACCGATGGGTCTGTATATTAAACAGTACTAGCCACCATTTGTAATAATATCTGAAGAGCCCGCTTGCAGAAACCGACGAGTCCACATTTGTCAAATGGAGATATTTGCGATTAAAGGTCAAGAAAAACAAAGAGAATAATAAGAAAAAATTTGCTTCTTTTGACCATAACTTCAAAAATATACCTTTATATGTAGTGATCAATATATCATTTAACAGGTATTATTTTGTACATTATGACAGAGACCGTATTTCAAAATCTTCAAAATGGACCTATCGGTTTCTGCGAACAAACTCTTCGTCTATTCTTCTCAATATATTCCGAGACTACCTGATACTAACGTAGTCAAAGTAACATTACTCTGAGCCAATACACTATTACACAGTCGAGCGTAAAACAGTACTTGTGTGTACTCATACTGCATGCACAGTATGCACCACCTTTCGCCCGCGCCAGTGCCGTATATTATACGGTACTGGCCCGCGCGTAATAATTCTGAAAAATACATGTTGTGTAACAGCACGGACGGACGGTAGCACCACCCTTTAACATGCGCGCACACCCACAAAGTTACATAAAATGATTACTACTGATGTTTGAGATCTATAAGAGTGCCCAATGAAACAACTGATTGCTTAAAATTCATATTTATCGGATTCATACATAAAATCCAGATCAAATATCATTAAAGATCCGTAAGCCCATTACTATAGGCCTCGGGCCTTCCTCCCATACTATGCAAATGTACTATGTGCAGTACATGAATCACATTCTACATCTGCATGTGTGCAAAAGAACTGTGAATATCCAGACAACAGCAAAGAGATGAGAGCAAATGAATGATAACTTGTGGTCTCAGTACAGATTGTTGCGATAAGAATGTACACAAGACCATGGTGAGAAAGTCAGACTTTTAGAAACTGCTCTGAAAATTATTTGCAATTTGCCAGCTAAAAAAAAAAAGAATACTCGGCTGTTTTCCTAATAAAGTGTTCTTTTTTTATGTATCACACATTGCACACAAGCGTCTTGCCTTTTCACTATAACACAGATTAAAGGATGGAGCATCAAACAGTACTGATATTGAACAGTACGCCACCTTCCGCCCGCGCGTAATCATTCTGAAAAAAAATACATGTTGTGTAACAGCACGGACGGACGGCAGCAACACTCTTTAACATGAGCGCACGCCCACATTAAAGTTACATAAAATGATTACGACTGAGATCTATTATAGGAGGCTGAGGGCCAAATGAAACAACTGATTTCTTGAAATTTGTCTTACTTGTCGGATTCATACATAAAATTCAAATCAAATATAATTATACCTCAAAGTGAGCTTCTCAAATAGCTTTATTTCTCATTAATATCAAATGGAGAAGCATTTGTATAGCTTTCTTGATTGAGGACACAGTGTAAGTTTGATACAAGAACTAAAAAATAAATCAATAAATAAATAAATAAATTGCCATATATGCCAAATGAGCGTTGCACGTAATTTGTTACAAAAACAAAACAAAACAAAACAAAACAATCCAAATGGTTATTAGTCAATATCCATATATTCTTATCAGATTCATACGAATCATAGATATACAGCAATTATTTAGCACTTATCTTCATACATGTAGGTCGTCCTTCACTCAAAGTTGAAGGGGATGCCACCAGCCTGTCGCCATTTGCCGGAGTAAAACTTCAGTTTTGTTCCTTTGTTGTATAGATCCTGAACTTGTTTTGTCCACTTCTTTTTTTCCTCCAGGTCCGTTGGGGTGAGATCATCTGTGATGAAATACCTTTCATCCTTCAGGGTCTCGCGGGCACGGCGCATGATGTCGACCTTTTCTCTATACGAGAGAAGCTTCACTAGAATATGCCTGGGACGACCTTCGACTTTTTTCCCGTCACGATGGGCTCTCTCCACTTTCGTCTTCACCTTAAACTTGGAATGGAGGATCTCCTCCACTATGGTGACAGGATCTTCGCGTTCGCCTTGAGGAGCTTCCGGAATACCCACCAGCCTGATGTTGTTTCTTCTGGAGAACCTCTCGCTTTTGTTGTTGGCCGCTTTGTTTCTCTGAACTTCCAGTTGGAGCTCTGCTATTTCTTTTTCCATGGCTTCTAATTTGCTTTTCATGCCCTTTTGATTTTCCACCAGGTCGTCTACACGCTTCCGCTCAAATTCCAACGAAGCTCCAAGATTCAGCTCGAGCTGGTGCAGCTTATCCAGGAAGTTCTCCACCGCACTGCTGATCATCCTCTCGAACCTCTCAGTTGCCTTCTGAAAATATTCTTCCATGTTCGATGAAATACCTTCTCTCTCCACCACAGGTTCCGCAACGGCCTGGCAAGAGGACTGGGAGGGTGATCGACTTTCGTAAGACGTGGTTGCAGGCGCCATATTGATGACGTCATCACCCTCAGCTTCTACAACTGGTAGCGTGTCGCTGTTGTCTGGCGGCGTAGTGGCTGAGTTCACCGGGCTAGCAAGGCTTGCCCGGCTCGCGGACCGAGCATTCAAATTTGGCGGGCTGTTCCGTGCCGTAGCTGGTTGGGCCTTTCGAGCAGGTTGAAATGGTACATAAGTTTTCGGCCTCGTAGCAGCTAGTCGTTGAGGTCTTTTGCTCTGTTGTTGATCCATACTCGATCTACGATGAGTAATGAGTAAGATACTGCAGAGATTGTTTGAAGAAAAATGGCCTTGGAGTCCCAAATCTGGAAAATTGTA
The DNA here is from genome assembly GCF_964275005.1 of Diadema setosum. NCBI lineage: Eukaryota > Metazoa > Echinodermata > Echinoidea > Diadematoida > Diadematidae > Diadema > Diadema setosum. Next base: position 9,106,792 of record NC_092698.1, read on the forward strand.
GCCACTTTTGAGACGAGCAACAAAACGCGTGTTCGCTATTCCATAGCGCCCTCTATCCTCTATTTCGAATCATTCCCGGGGTCGAAAGTCTTGAGGAAAGATTAGTCTTATGCATGTGTTCAAGACCAGTGTCTAAGAAGAATCCACTGAGAAATAGACGTGTACCGGAAAGATACCTGGAATAGACGCAGTTTACCTACGATATTAGTATCGCGTTATCTTTGTTTTGTTGTACTGATGTTGCACAACTGCACTAGATGGAAAAGTTCATTTAGTAGCCTAGCAGAACTGCACAAGACTCGGGAGGACACACATCACATACCACTAACCTGACAATGCGAAATTTGGTTACTATGAAAGTGAGAAGATAGCGAACTTTAAAAAATACTACACGCGAAGGGAGCAGCGATCGGCTAAAAATACAAGAGCCTGTAAGTTGACGGAGGCTAGTCCCGCATTCCTGAGAAAATTAGAACGAGAAAAGAGGAAAAGGGGCCAGTGTCTAAGAAGAATCCACTGAGAAATAGACGTGTACCGGAAAGATACCTGGAATAGACGCAGTTTACTTACGATATCAGTATTGCGTTGTTATATCATTTTTGTTGTACTGATGTTGCACAATTGCACTAGATGAAAAAGTGCATTTAGTAGCCTAGCAGAACTGCACAAGAATCTGGAGGACACACATCACATACCACTAACCTGGAAATGCGAAATTTGGTTACTATGAAAGTGAGAAGATAGCGAACTTTTAAAAATACTACACGCGAAGGGAGCAGCGATCGGCTAAAGATACAAGACTCAGAGCCTGTAAGCTGACGGAGGCTAGTCCCGCATTCCTGAGAAAATCAGAACGAGAAAAGAGGAAAAGGGGCCAGTGTCTAAGAAGAATCCACTGAGAAATAGACGTGTACCGGAAAGATACCTGGAATAGACGCAGTTTACCTACGATATTAGTATTGCGTTATCTTTGTTTTGTTGTACTGATGTTGCACAACTGCACTAGATGGAAAAGTTCATTTAGTAGCCTAGCAGAACTGCACAAGAATCTGGAGGACACACATCACATACCACTAACCTGGAAATGCGAATTTTGGTTACTATGAAAGTGAGAAGATAGCGAACTTTAAAAAAAAAAAAAAAAAAAAACACTACACACGAGGGGAGCAGCAATCGGCTAAGGACACAAGAGCCTGTAAGCTGACGGAGGCTAGTCCGGCATTCCTGAGAAAATTAGAACGAGAAAAGAGGAAAAGGGGCACCCCTCGACACCTACAGCTCCCCGACGAGCAACACATTCGGTTTCTGGGCCATCGCTCTCCACCTTCCCTAAAATTCCCAAGAAGCTTCAGAAGTATGAAGACTGCAGCATCAGTTTACATGGGGCATCCGACATCGATGACCATGGCTCAACAACACCAACATGCCCGGTGTCCCCATCCACCAGCGTGGCAGAGCAGCCAGATCTGTGTCAAGTGTCTGCATTCCCTACCCCGTCAGAGTCCCCAGTGCCGACACGTGCGATGTCTCCACCCCCAGCAGAGTAGAGTCTACTGCACTAACAGATCCAGTGACCCAACCCCCAACACATCAGAGTCTCCAGAGTCCATACGTCCGGTTTCAAGACCCCCAGCAAGGGAGAGTCTTCAGAACTAACATGTCCGGAGTGCCAGTCCCCTAGAATGAAAGAATCCACCGTACAAAACCATCCAGTGTCCTTGAGTGTCAATGACGAAGACGATGTAGTAATTATGAAGGTGCAGATAGGGCGTAATCGCATGGGGTTGCTAAAACTGAAGTTTATTGTTTTAGTGACTGAGCCCTTATATCATCTCCATGGAGAAGAAAAGCGAGCTAGCATCAATACGTATTCACACTACTTCGACCACGAATAGACCCGTATTGTAACTGGGTTCATTCTTTTTACTTTTGTTTTTCAAATTTTGATGGAATATTTTGCTCATCTTTGTACTTGTTGTAAGTTAATGATTGTACATTGTAAACTTGAAGAGTTAGTATTGCTGGTTAAGAGAATATTGATGTCATGTACAAAATGTATTTTATATTTGAACAGATCTCATGGATTTTTAATTACGATTAACAGCAATTTGAAATCATTGTTTCAATATTATTTTGTATATTTGCAGTTTCAAATGGCTAGGGCAGCAACTTGATAAGAGTATTTTTGACATCAGTTCTCATAATTTTGAGTTGCTATGTGAAAATATTGGAATGTTATATTGTATATTTGTAGAGTTTTGGTTTTTCTCTTTCTTTCCTTTTTCATAATTGCCAGGATAGCAATTTGTTACGACATTTTGATATGGGCACTTGTAGAAATGTTATATGGGTGGATTTGGGACAGCAATTAAAAATATATATACAAATGTATATTATGGTACATATCGTCGGCGACCATCCGAACCGTCGTATATGTCAAAATTCGGTAAATTTTTCGAATTTCAGATTTTGCCGTTTTAAGAAAGCCCAGCACACACTCTTTCTACTCACAAAATTTTGAAGCCGGATTTTGTGTTTTTAACAGAGAAATTTGATATACGTCATTTTGCCTGAACGCGAATTGGCTGAAGGCGTTCATCCGAACCGACGTATCGCTATACGTCGGTTCGGGTGGGCGCGAATCTACGAGTCGCGTTCAGAGAAGGTGTCGTATCGCCAGAACTGGCAGAAGCAGACGATGGAGCGTCAACCGGACCCTCCCCAGGACCGGTGAGTTTTATAATGTGTAGCTATGAAATCATGCAATTTCAAATAAAATGAACAGACCCAAGCAAGTTCTATCCGTAAGATTGTCACTTGTCAAGATAAATACGCAGATTGTGAGTTTTCCAAAATATTTCGTTTTGTTGTTAGGTGTAGTCCCGTGTATAGATAAATATGTGGGTACAAAGGGATACTCTATTATAGGGCCTAGACTAGACTAGTAGGGTTTAAATCATAGACCCTTTTAGTCTAGAAAAACAACGTTCACAATGTTCTCGTTGAGTTGGCTTTATGTGCTTATGGTCCATATATGGACCTCATACGTAGTGGGTGTGGACAGTGCCAAACTGTTAACACTTCAGGGTGAGTTGTTTGGGAATTACCACAAAAAGTACGAGATTACTGAATACTAGACGAGTCTAACAAGTTAGGTAGTCACAGCCAACAATTTAGAGCCACTAATCGCTGGTTCATCATTGAGTGTAGGGCCCTAGAGTTCTGATGATAGGTTCTATACTTACTTATATATCTATGGCCGATTGAGCCCCAAGCTTGCAAACACACACAAAGAAAAACACCCAAATCTGAGTGTAATGTATCTCATGTGAATTTGCCAATTGATGTAAGCCAAGGATCTAGTAGAAGGGCCTATACTGGCTATAGTAAAACTGAATAATTTTACCAACGTCTGTAAATTTATCTGATACTAGTATTCCTAGGACTCAAGGAGTAGGATTAAATTATGCTGGCCCATAAATACATGTGTGTTGTTCAGAGATCTAGCCAACTGCAAATGCTTTGTACGGTACCGGTACTGAGTACGATATGTTTTTATCGCATGCATCTTTATCTCGCTGTGAGTGCCAAGTCTCCATAATATTGAAATCACTGCAATGAAGGCTTTAGTGTGTTAACAGGCCAGAGGAAAGTACTTGAGTAAGCCCCTCCTGCGATATCTAATAGTAATACGCTGATGTTCCACTATAATTAAAATATATAAATTGAGGTCTAAATGCAATGTTCCACTTGTCAGATCTAGCCTAGCTAGGCTATAGGTGCTCACACATTCTAGAGAGTAGTTTTGCAGTACCATAAGCACAGGGAATCTTCACCCTCTATCTGTTTATCGAGTTGAATTGTGCTTTTGCATTTTTATGATCAGTATAAATAGACCACTAGATAGGCTTGAGGTAAAACATTTCTGCTAAAATTAAACATATTTAACTTGTAGTGAATGTGTTTGTTTTTGTTTGTTACAGGTCTTTGTCCTCAGGGAAACCAACAGATGTTGAAGTCCTTTGGGACAAAGATGGGTACGAGGAATACCGTAGCTGTTGATCAGCTGAAATTCAGGAAGGGCAGCTTCCCACGACTTGGAGTTCGTGTGTCAATGCGATGGCACAGGAAACTGTGGAAATGAACAGTTACTGCTGTGTATGGGGGAGAGAATTCTGAAAGCAGTAGCAATGATGGAAACACAAGCACCGCAGACAGCAGTGACGAAGATGATACTTCTGATTATGACGATGATGACAACATTTACCTGGCGAAATTAGGTAAGATTGAGCGCACACAAATGAATACATACTTGTAGTAAAAAGTATGGACAGTATACAGTGTGTGTGTTTATTCAATGCCTCTAGGTAACCTCATAACTGTGCTGCAATGTTAGAAGTAGCTTACTCCATACTGCATGAATGCATTTAAGTAGTGCCTGGTATATTAGGTTTTCATTGTGTCAATTCATATACAGCACAACCTGGTATACCATGTTTTCAAAATAAAGACATGAGCGTGTACTTGTGTAGCCTTAATTCATTTTAGACCTTCTATCAGTATCTTTTCTTTTTCTGTGTCACATCTGCTTGTATTTTGTGTTAGTTACTTTTTCCAATTTCATAATGCCCTTGTTTTGCTGCAAAACTGAAGATCTATGTGTGTAGCCAGCAAGGCTGAGTTTAAAAAATGTTGACTTGCTGACCCTATTCGGGTGCCCTAGTAACAAAAGAGTTTGTAAGCCTATTAGCAAATGCTAGTTTTGTGCCTCACTTCCAATGATGTTTTTGTATTCTTCATAAGCACATGCAATTGACTGTGGAAAGAGGATGCATGTACCGCTTGACTGCTTTTGCATTTAATGCAGATCACCAGTCTATCCGATCTCTGCTGATGGGCAAAAATAAAACTCTTGTTTGTGGACATTTACATAGGGCTATCTGAAAAATGTGTTATTAAAAGGTTAATCTTAATTTAAAAAAAAAAAGTAAATTCAACTTATAAAAAAATATGATATCAACAGTGAAAAATATATGCACTATGTATATTTTGTTTTCCTCATTTACAGTTGGCATCAAAAAGGACATCAGCTGCATTCCAGAGATACCAAAGCTAGCATTGAACAGTGAAGGAGCACCGTTAGATCCATCCCAGCAGAATGTCAGCTCTGACCAACTTCTCAATGGTGAGTGTTTGTAAAGCCTTAATCTTGTTCAGAAACCCAAGCAGATATGGTTGAATCAATCTTGTTGGAATATCAATTAGTAATCCAGATTAAATTATGCTATTGCTGTCATGATAGCAAATAAAAAGAATGACAGCAACTATACACAAGCAAAGAATGTAGCATCCTGGCTACTATGTGCCAGCTGGGGGGTGGGGACCATACACACATCTCCAGTTTTTCTCTGTTTATTTTTTGTTATAAAAAAAGGGCATCTTAAACCCCATGTGTCCTTGCGCAGATCCACCATTGGTTGTAATCTGGATTACAAAGAAATGATAAAGTCAATCTTTCAGTAAATATGATTTTTAAAAATGTAATATCTATGCACCATATGTATTTTCTTTTTCTTTTTGTTTTCTTCATTTCCAGTTGGCATCACCATGGACATGTACTGCATTCACGAGATACAAATACCAATATTGAACAACGAAGCACCATCAAATCCATCCCAGCAAAATGTCAGCTCTGACCAACTTCTCACTAGTGAGTGTTTGTAAAGCCTTAATCTTGTTGGGAAACCCACCCAGATATTGCTGCATTAATCTTGTTGGAATATCCATTAGTAGTTGAGATTAAATGATGCTATTGCTGTCTTATACACTTCAATAGCAATTAAAAAGGATGACATAAACTACACACAAGCAAAGAATGTAGTATCCTGGCAACGATGTACTAGTGTTTTTTTGCAGTTGTCAGGGGTGGGTCCGGGAATTCTGTGAAGTTGGGGGGGGGGGGGTGACGACACGCATGTCCTCCAGTTTTTCTATTCATTTCTTTTGTTTAAAAAAAAAGACAAAAATAAAGGGTATCTTACACCTGATGTGCCCCACATGAATCAACCACTGGTTGCAATCTGGATGACATGTTATCCTTCTTGTCATATTGTAACAAATGGCTAACACACAAAGCTGGAGAATGTAGCTTGTCTGGCAATTGTACCTGGACCTTCCAAGCAGAGTGATAATCTATGAGCAATTCTCAACAAATGAGGATGCATGTACCGTTTGACTGCTTTCGCATTAATGCAGATCACCAGTCAGTCTGATCTCTGCTCATGGGCAAAGAAAAACCCTCTTGATTGTGGACATTTAAATAGGGCTTTCTGAAAATTGTGGTATTAAAAGGTTAATCTTAATATTAAAAAAAAAGATAAAGTCATTCTTTAAAAAAAATCTGATAGAAACAATAAAATAGACATGGGCTATGTATATTTTGTTTTCCTCATTTACAGTTGGCATCAAAAAAGACATCAGCTGCCTTCCTGAGATACCAGCGCTAGTATTGAACAATGAAGGAGCACCGTCAGATTCACCCCAGCAGAATGTCAGCTCTGACTATTAACTTCTCACTGGTGAGTGTTAGTACAGCCTTAACCTTGTTGGGAAACCCAACCAGATATTGCTGAATCAATCTTGTTGGAATATCAATTAGTAATCCGGATTAAATGATGCTATTGTTGCCATATAATAGCAAATAAAAAGAATAACATCAACTATACACAAGCATAGAATGTTGCATCCTGGCTACCATGTACCAGTATTTTTTGCAGTTGTCAGGGGTAGGTCCAGGAATTCTGCAAATTGGGGGGGGGGACCACACGCACATCCTCCAGTTTTTCTCTGTTGATTTTTTTTTTTGTTTTGTTTTAAAAAGGGCATCTTAAACCCCAAGTGTCCCCGCATGGATAAACCATGGGTTGTAATCTGGATGACATTTTGTCCTTTGAAAGAAATGATAAAGTCAATCTTTCAATAAATACGATTTTAAAAAAATGTAATTTCTATGCACCGTTTGTATTTTGTTTTCTTCATTTCCAGTTGGCATCACCAAGGACATGGACTGCATTCACGAGATACAAATACCAGAATTGAACAACGAAGCACCATCAGACCCATCCCTGCAAAATGTCAGCTCTGAACAACTTCTCACTGGTGAGTATTTGTAAAGCCTTAATCTTGTTGGAAAACCCAACCAGATATTGCTGCATTAATCTTGTTGGGATATCCATTAGTAATTACGATTAAATGATGCTATTGCTGTCTTATACACTTTAATAGCAATTAAAAAGGATGACATAAACTACACACAAGCAAAGAATGTAGCATCCTGGCTACCATGTACCAGTGTTTTTTGCAGTTGTCAGGGGTGGGCCCAGGAATTCTGTGAAAGTTGGGGGGGGGGGGGAGGGGGACATGCATGTCCTCCAGTTTTTCTGTTTATTTCTTTTGTTAAAAAAAGACAAAAATAAAGGGTATCTTACACCCGATGTGCCCCACATGAATTAACCACTTGTTGCAATCTGGATGACATGTTGTCCTTCTTGTCATATTGTAGCAAACAAGATTAATGATATGGGTAACACACAACTGGAGAATGTAGCTTGTCTGGCAATTGTACCTGGACCTTCCCAGCAGAGTGATAATCTATGAGCAATTCTCAAATGAGGATGCGTGTGCCGTTTGACTGCTTTCGCATTAATGCAGATCACCAGCCTGTCCGATCTCTGCTGATGGGCAAAAAAACTCTTGTTTGTGGACATTTCCAAAGGGCTATCTGAAAATTGTGCTAGTAAAAGGTTAATCTTAGTCAAAGAAATTATAAAGTTAATCTTTCAATAAATATGATGGAAACAAATGAAATGTTTGTGCACCATGTGTATTTGTTTTTCTTTTTGTTTTCTTCATTTCCAGTTGGCATCACCAAGGACATGGACTGCATTCAAGAGATACCAATGCTAGTATTGAACAATGAAGCACTGTCAGATCTATCCTGCAGAATGTCAGCTCTGACCAACTTCTCACTGGTGAGTGTTTGTAAAGCACTTAATCTAATTGGGAAACCCAGCCAGATATTGCTGATTCAATCTTGTTGGATTAAGCATTAGTAATCTGGATTAAATGATGCTATTGCTGTCATATACAATAACAAATAAAAAGAATGACATCAACTATACACAAGCATAGAATGTAGCATCCTGGCTAATATGTACCATTATTTTTTTTTTTTTTTTGCAGTTGTCAGGGGTGGGTCCAGGAATTCTGTAAAGTGTGTGTGTGTGGGGGGGGGGGGGGGGGGAACCACATGCACGTCCTCCAGTTTTTTTCTGTTGATTTTTTGTTTAAAAAAACAAAAACGATAAGGGCATCTTACACCCCATATGTCCACCCATGGATCCACCACGAGTTGTAATCTGGATGACATCTTGTCCTTTCAAAGAAATGATAAATTCAGTCTTTAAATAAACATGATAATACAAATGTAATATTTATGCCCCATGTGTATCTTGTTTTTATGCCTCCGCCACGAAGTGGTGCCGGAGGCATTATGTTTTCGGGTTGTCCGTCCGTCCGTCCGTCCGTCCGTCCGTCCGTCCGTCCATCCTTCCGTCCGTCCGTCCGTCCGTCCGTCCGTCCTTCCGTCCGTCCGTAATGAATTTTGTGGACAAGGTAACTATCGAAACCTGTTGAGGTATCCTAATGAAACTTGGCATGTATGTGTATTAGGGGGTGAAGTTGTGCCTATCAACTTTTGGGTGCACATGCTCAAGGTCAAAGGTCAAAAGGTCAAGGTCAAATACATAAAATTTCACTATTTCCACCATATCTATTGAATGCCTGAAGAGATTTTCTTGAAACTTAGTGTATACATGTATTACCCAATTAAGATTCTCTGGTGAAAGTTTGGGTCATGAGGTCAAAGGTCAAAGGTCAAAAGGTCAGGGTCAAATACATAAAATTTCACTATTTCCACCATATCTATTGAATGCCTGAAGATATTTTCTTGAAACTTAGTGTATACATGTATTACCCAATTAAGGTTCTCTGGTGAAAGTTTGGGTCATGAGGTCAAAGGTCAAAGGTCAAAAGGTCAAGTAAAAATATTAAAACTTCTTTTTTTCTCCGTACCTTGGAAAATTGTTCAAGGTATCTTCATGGAACATAGTATATACATGTACTGACTGGAAGTGATTATCTAGAGAATGTAGGGTTCATGGGGTCAAAGGTCAGGGGTCAAAGGTCAAGTGCAATACTTCAAAATTTTACTATTACCCTCATATTTATGCAATGCCGGCAGGGTTATTTTTTTACACTTGGTGTATGCGTGTGTAACCTAATAGAAATTCTCTGGAAAGTTTTTTTTTTTTTTCTCTTTTTGCCTCAAGGTCAAAAGGTCAAAGATCAAGTGAAAGTGCTGAACTAACTTTTTCCTCCATATCTCGGAAGTGGCTCAAGTTACCTTGAAACTTAGTACAATTATGCATGTTCTACCTGAAAGTAATTATCTTATGAATTTTAGGGTCAAGGGCCAGATGAAAATGGTAACAATTTACTATTCAATTCAGAAATTTCACTTTTTCTCCACACCTGTACCTTGAAAATTACTCAATGCCTAAATGTATGAATGGGTCAAAGTCAAGTTAAAGTCCTTAAATCCCTAGATACATGCTCTCTTATTCAGCCAATTAAACCTACGTCAAGGAAGGTGAACATTCAACACATTTGTGACAAACTTGTCATTCCGATATTTTGCCAATTTTGTGAAAATGTAATCACACAGTGTCCACATGTACTATCTAGACCTATTGGGAAAATCATGCATTATGGCGGAGGCATACCAGTCGCCAAAGCGACATTTCTAGTTCTTTTTGTTTTCTTCATTTCCAGTTGGCATCACCAAGGACATGGACTGCATTCAAGAGATACCAATACACACTTTGTACCAGAATTGAACAATGAAGCACCATCAGATCCATCCCAGCAAAATATCAGCTCTGACCAACTTCTCACTAATTACTAGTATTGCTTGCCTATGGTGCTTACAGTTGTTTGTGCATGCAAAAGCAATTTAGTCTATGTATTCAAATTTTTGATGATTTATCACTCAGCACTATCTCCCCACCACAATTCGCCATGTTATGATTTGTCTATTCTATAGCTATCAAATATTCTATGATATCGTAATAAGCTTTGCTATTTCTTTAACAATAATTGTCAACAATAATATAATTGTCATATTTTTTCATGTAAAAGATGTACATGTAACAGCTTTATTCCTCCTTCCAAATGTGATTTGATTTCTGTAGGACCATTGCGTCGATATTACTGTTATATCGAAATGAAAGTACAATGTACAATCACAAACATGCACATAATAACAACTTATATCATACTGATTTTTTTTTAGCCCTAAGACCTGAGTTATCAGAGATTCACTAATATTAGGAGGAAGTTGGCCCTCTGCTTTAAGCCATTTCCATCTAATGAATGTTTCAGAATGTATTTCAATATAAACTGTATTGTGTACAATTTTCTCAGGTTAAAATCGGTTTAACAATTAATTTAGATCAATATTTATTTTACCAAAGACATCTTGATTTGTACATTTAAAAATTTTCGAGGAAATGTAACCATTGTAAGGACATGTTCATTATCAATGAATTTAAATCAATATTTATTTTACAGTACCACAGACATCTTGATCATTCTGTAAATATAAAAGTTTTTAATGAAATTTGACCATTGTATTTAAGGACATGTCCATTTCTTTTCTTTTTGGATGTGAGATATTGATTGATTTTGAAATAAATATTAAAATGCAGCCTTGTCTAGACTCACTTTCTTTGTTTTGTTTTTTTCTCTTCTATGTACTGGGATCTCATATCATGAGGAAATCATAATATTATGCACACTAAAATGTCAGCATATCAATTGGAAGTGAAATGATATTCATAGTATTACATGTACTTGAATATCATTTAAGTCTGTAGGGGTCTGTAGGACAATACACCTTTATCATTTGTGTGAACAAGTACAATCCATGTTTGTGTGTGTAGATGTTTCTGTGTAGAAAATTAATTTGCATGTGTTTCAGAGTCCTGAACGTATATTATATATATATATATATATATATATATATAAAAACAATACTGTGAGACAGACGTGTGGCTAAGTAAATTTTTTGCTTGTTATTTCTGATGAGCAAGCTGATAATTGAGTTTTACCCAACAGAATGATCATGAATTATGTCTGCCATGCATGTGGTCTGGTTTAGAGCTGTAAAAGAAAATCTTTATTCATGGGTTCAAATGTACAGTATCCATCATGGCAGCTTAGAAAGAATGACAGTTAGGTCATTACAGTCATGATTGCGACATGAATTATCACAAAGAATAGCAAGGCGTGGATGTGTGATTTTGGTTTTTGTTTGTAGTACATGTATTGGAGAGTAGGAGAGAGGGTTAAAGCGTGGCAAGGGAAAGAGAAGAGGTGGAGGAGAGCAATGAGAAGATGAAATGAGGGGAAAAGAAGAGGCAGGCTGCAATGAAAAAGCAATAATTTCATAAGCTCCACCTCTTGCACAATACATGTATAACCACTTTTTGCCTGATACAAATTAGATACAAACTGATCAAAGATAATGTGTCCTAAACATGGAGTGGGTTTTTTGATTGTTTGTTTGTTTGTTGGTTTGTTTTTTTACATCAAAGGAACACTCGTCTGATTCCTGAAGCGTAATTCATGTGAAAAAACGAAAAAACAAACAAACAAACAATCTGCAGAGGAACCTCCCCATTCCCCCGCCAGTGTTTCATCATGCATGTCAAAACTAGACCTTGGATGTATTTGTACTACATCTTATGAAATTATGACACTGCATAGTTGCATTCACACAAAAATATGCACGAAATCACTCGTTTTATAGATAAATACCAAGTAACTATGCATACCGCATAGACGCGCGTGTTATAAGAATAGGATACGACGGTTCGGAGGTCGCACTCTCGGTACGCGCGTTCAGCAAACTGACGTATCACCCCGATACGTCAGTTCGGATGACCGCGCGTACTGAGAGTGCGATCTCCGAACCGTCGTATACCTGTTTTTCGACTCTTCCTGTGCGGAGGCCTTTCTTTTTGTGAACGTAGCATTAGTTTTATTCATAAATGATTTTAGATACATATATTATACGAATCGTCTGGAATTTGCCTTTCTTTTCATATAAAAAGATCGGGAATAAAAGCAAGAAATTTCTTCACACTAGACTTCAAAGCACCCCCAAACTTCAAACGCGTTTTTCTCGAAAACGTGTTCTCGCACACCGCTGAGCGATACGACGGTTCGGATGGTCGCCGACGATATTGTGGTGAATACCGCCTCCATACATTCTTTTTTTTTTTCTTTTTTTAAGTGCAGACATAAAACTTTATTTAGAAAGTACGTTCGTGATACACATTCATTTTACACATTTAGGGATGGATAACACCAAAGTATAGATTATAGTGCGTGGGACTATAAAAGTCGCGACTGTATAGCGCAGCCTAACTTATCACATGAATTAAACTTGTATACAGTACCTATTTCTGTAGTCAGTCAAGCTGAGAGTTACTCATAATTCTCAAATACCATAATTTACTGTTTTTGATAAATACCCTGAATAATTAAGCTTGATTTATAGTCAGAATCCCGACTGTCCCGTTTGTAGTTCGCGGGTTCCCCTGTGTTGTAGATGTGTAACCCGTTAGTTGTCCTACCGACACTGAACGCGGTCGTAGAGGGCGAAGAATACTAAAGGGCATAATTACGGGACTTCCAGCCAATGAGAGGCCGGGGGCCGGCCCGCGATATAACCGGCGGGAAGCTCGATTTGTCACTTTCTGGCGAATCTTCATTCACAACAGTATACTCTCAACAGCTTTCATTCATCCATAGCTCTCTCAGCTTGCAGCCACCGTAAGTCTATCTTACTTTGTTTTTATGCCTTGTAGAGCTTAGGAATATGTCATTTTACTGATGTACTTGGTTTAGATAAGGATATTATAATGTTGTTGACAGTCAAGAATGGTTATGTTGTTGGAAATGTTAGAAGAGATGGATTCTTATAGTATAGTGACCAAAGTGTAGACTGATAGAATTATAGATATTATACACTGACGAAGGCCCGAGGCGGGTTGAAAATTTTGTGAATAAAAACCTTCTTGTTGGATCTACAGATGGCGTATTTGAGACTCATTCTCCTTCTATATAAAGTGTTAATATAGACTGAGATACTCAGTCATATGCTTTATTGTTTCCCGAACAATTTATTCACTCTAGAATGAGACCAAGGAGAGACACAAGAGGATGTCGAAGACGTGTGGAAATACGGGACCCAGGGATCCTTGGTTTTGGGAAACATGGGATGGATTTTTAATGATCAATAAATCTTTATCAATTTTTGGACTCTCTGTGACTGCGGACTCCCTATACAATAATAATCTTTTACAACACCATTATTGATATTTTGGATCGTCTTAAGTAGATGTGAAATTAACACAAACTCTCGTATTTGAATGCAGAATTTTTTTTCTTGGTCTTAGTAAATCAACCTTTAATTAGATATATCAATCAGTAGAAACGTTCCCACGCACTCTCATAACTTAGTTCAATGTGGTAAAGCATACCTCATTAGGAAACAAGTGATGTACAAATGAATCTACTGTACTGGTTAGAGTTTTAATAAGTTGGTACTCTCCGGCATTGTTGCCACACAGTACATTGGTATATATGAAGTATAAGTTTGGACATTTTGGCAAGAATACTATAGGCACATTGTATAGGCAGTCAATGTGCGCATACCAACGATAACTTTCTATAAAGATAGTGAAGTTTGGCAAATATTATTAGAATTATTAGACTGAATAAAGGGGAATGATTACATGGATAAAGCAGATGGCTTACATTTGTGACGGAGAGGTCTTTTTGAAATGTTTCCTTAGATCAGAAGTCTGGAGAGAAAGACTAGCCTTATGTGTATGTGGTCAATACACTGTGATTTACAGATAAGTCAATTACATGAATTACAATAAATGGGACTACTATTACAATACGAGGTACGCATACTCTTTCCACTGTGAGTTGGAGTAACTAATGAATATTCATACTTTTGCACTGCGGGATTTTCATTCATGAGAGCGCCGTAACTATAAGCATTCTTCTTGCGTATATTCAACAGACGCATTTTCTGCAAGAACTCATAGAAAACTTATGGTAAACACTGAATTATTATTATAATGTTAATTTTCTGTCTGATTTGTCATCTTCGAATATCAATTTTCCGCATTGTATCATCATTTACTGGTGCCAACCAGGACCATCCTTGTTTTTGCATTGTTTTATTATTTTTTTCTTGTACAGTTATGTTACAGACTTAGTTATTTGGTTATTTGGTTAATTGCATAACATTATACGATTTTTTCCCCCAGTGAATTTATGGACCTTCATTGTACTTTTTCATATTTTTTTTTTTTTTTTTTGTCGATATGTAATCTCAAATGTATGATTCACATGGTTATCTCCAATACCCTGATTGGGTGACATGAAATGAATAAAATTGTCATTGTCAATTGTCATTGTCAATTGTCATTGTCAATGGCAGTTACTCTAGCTAATGAATATTCATAAGGCAAGGCTTGCGCTTAGTCTGCATTCAGGGCATCGTTTCTATGTGCATCCTAGCGTAATCAAATCAGACGCAAAAAAATAGGCTATAATTTGAGAAAAAAAAAAACTTAAACAATAATTCAATTGTCGGGTTAATCTGAGCTCCTGACCGTCAGCAGTTAGCAGAACTTTATAGTCATCCAAAGAATATATTGCGTATACTATACTCAACCCTTGTACTACCCTATCTAAATTATGGCGTTCTTGCCTGGGGAAACTCAGCAAAATTATACTTGGATAAATCGTTATTATTTCAAAAACGGGCAGTATACTTGGATAAATCATTATTTCAAAAACGGGCAGTGAGAATTATTTCTGGTACAACATCACGTTCTCACACTAATGAACTCTTTTATGAAAATAAATTTCTAAAAGTACAGGATATATATTTTATGAATCTAGGATCCATTATGTACAGCTCGAAGAATTCTGAATTTCCACAGGTTATTTCGTCACTTTTTGCTATGAATGAACAAGTGCACAATTACTACACTCGACAGTCTTCTTCTTACCACCTGCCATCCATTAGAACTAACTTTAAACACAATACACTTGCTTTTGCTGGACCAAAATATTGGAATTCTTTAGCCTCTCTTCAACAAACCACAATCCTCAAAACATCTAAATACAAATTAAAACTAAGTCTTCTGAGTAAATATGTCACGATGTAACTAGCCTTTATAATCCTATACCAGATATCTGGACACTTTTACCCTATAATGTAATCTTATATCAATTTCTACATGGTATATTATTCATGTGGAATTCCTATTCATTTTAATTCTACTGTTTATTCTTTCTTTCTTTCTTTCTTTTTCTTCCCCCTCTCCCCCCCCCCCTTCGGTTCTCACTTTATTTCTTCTATTTCTCTCGTTCTCTCCCTCTCTTTCTCATTCATGTTTACTACCTTTAAGATGTAAATATGTACAAGTTATGTAAATATGTTTCAGGAGTCTAATATTCTCGATTACTCTGTACATAATTATGAATATTACTCGTCATGGTGACCTACAAATTTTACAAGCTATATGCTTTTAGTTGGGTCACCCCATTTCCGTTTGTATAAGTACCCTATATTCTGTCAATTCGTGCTGATATATTACTGTAATAATGTGTGTCAATATGTAAACAACAATTCAATGTAAAATGGAAATGAAACGAATGAATTCAATTCAATTCAATCTTCACTACAGTCCAGTTACCAATTCCAAGGTATGTCTTACTTTTGTTACCCCATTTCAATAGGACAAGGAATAGATTTGATAGAATATATTTGTATTGTCACTTGATTATTGAGTGTCATTTATGTTTACACTTGTTAACACTCTCTTTATCAGATAGCGAGTGTCTCGATTTTCTTGGATGAGACAGATTGTCTCATGGGACGGATTGTCCCAAGATATTATTTTGTCAGAAATTATACATATCATGCATATAGGGACAAAGTGTTCTAGCTCTGTTAAATGGATGAATTCTTTTAATGAACTGTCTCTTTATTAGATACAAGTAGTGAGTGTCTTGATTTTCTTGGATGAGACAGATTGTCTCATGTGACGGATTGTCCCAAAATATTGTCTTGTCAGCGCTAGTCGTGCTAAATAGATGAATTCTTTTAATTAATGTACTATTTGGGTTGAAGTATAATATGAGACTTATTGTCTCATATTGTCTTTGTTGTATATGAAGTCTGTCATTATAATGTGCTTTATTCTTATGTCCTGATATATTTTTCTGGAACATTTTGTGACATTACTCTTTACCAGTCACATGATTTGATTTGTACTCATGTCATAGTACTGTAAACAGAGTTTTATTGGGACAAATCCTATTGCACATCTTTTAATGTTTTACTATTGACAGTGCACAATGATTACCTTGCGAGAAGCAGTTACGTATATAGTGTTACACTGTGCAGTACCTCGTAGTTTATAATAAGCTCGCATATTGTACATAGTAATGTGATAGCGAGCATTTGTATCATGTAAATACATAATTCCAATCACTAGTGTATATAGGGAGTAATCCAATCAGTAGCTCATCCATTTTCTCTTACTTCAATCTATGACAATGTACGTGTCATATTTATGATACAAGTTTCTTACTTCTGTTACCTACAATATTTATACATAATAGAAGTGAGATATATCCAATGAGTTGTTGGATATGGTCTGTAATATTCGTAATGAATGTTAAGTTGTTAACTTGATAGATGACTGACTGATCAGGTATAAGAGTCATACATTTGATAACTAAACAGTTTAGTAGCCTAATGTCTTTAACCGTTTATTACCGATACACGTAGCAAAGGTTGTTTGGAATTCGTGACCGTCTGATTTCAAGGGTTATATTTTGGTAGGCATTCGGGCAACGTTCAGGAGCTTTCAGTAGTTCGAGACTACGTTGTTAATTGGTAATATTCATTGCCGATGCACACTGAGCCGACAGAAAGAGCCAGTGCTGTAATCAGAGGGGTTAGGTGCCGTGAAAATCCCGGCGAGGTGACTGGGGAGCTGATACAATAAAGTGAACTTGGCGGAGCTCAGGGCTGGTTGCGTTTTGCTGTGGGCAGTGTCTCTGGGTTGACCTAATATCATCCGAGATTTAGGAGCGTTATGCCGTTGTAAAGGCTGGATAGGTATACGAACATCATTTACCTTAAAAATACAATCCAATAACATTCGTAGGAACTAAACTATAAAATGACATAACTAACGCTATACTCTAGGTGAAGCAAGTAGTTAAACGTAATCTTATTTCATAGGAAAAAAGGCGTCATCACAAGATGATTACAATGTAAAGGCAAGTCGACGATTCATAGTCTGAATACAAGTACTTCAATTTGTAGAATTTGTCACGACATTATACAATTTGTACGACTTCGATTTGTGTCATGGACAGAAAGTCCATGATTGAAAATGTCACTTCTGCAATTTATATCAAGACAGAGCCAAGTGGAATTATTGCCTGGATCACGAGAATGTGTTTGTGAATGTGAGATTGATATCTCGTGTGAAATGATGTTGAGTGTGGAGCAGGACAAACTGTCCTAGTAAACCAGTTGTCTGGAGTTAGCATCCCGAGACTTTGTGAGCTATGTAGTTTGTATACGGCAAACAAACGAATCCTAGTCATTGCGCCTTACACACTGTTCGGTAGGGGGTTTTGATACAGCACTCGTGTTAAGGAGTGTGCATGTCCTGGCCAAACATGCCGGAATTCTGTAACAGCACTAGAGCTAAAATAATACACTGATTGTAGTGAGTTTACAACTCTCCTGCAAGATGTCCATGGTAATTGCTGGTGCTTGTTGAACTGATGCAGATGAAGAATTGAGGTGTACTCGGATGAGATTCAATGAAGGTATAGAACGGGGTCCCAGTTCTCCGTAGGGTGGTGGCAGCATTTTTCTCTACTGATCGAGATCTTTGGATAGATCGATAGATCGCGTATAGAGGCACGCGCAGCAACAGAAAGTTATTCCAAAGTACCAGACTTTCTAATTCTGGTTGTGTTATCTCTAGTAGATATTACTTTTTTTTTTTATCCCCACTGGGAGTTTCCCGCTACACATTGTATGGCGTCATCTAAAGAGTGTCTCATATACATTTGTCACATTGTCTAAGTCAGCACTTTTCGGTTGCCACATAATACACTCGTGTGCTGAGTACAAGTTAAGACACTTTGGCAAGATTACTATGGAAAGGATGTGTGTTATATAGCACGAGTCAGTATGTTAAGGGATAAACAAGGAATTGTTGTAAGGATGTGTTTACATGCAATGGCACGTATTGGATGTATTATAATGCATCTTCCCTCGTTATATTTTCTAAGTTACCACTTTTCAGCAGTTATTGATGCTCGGTGCATGTACAGAGTATGTGCACCCCCTTCTTCCCTCCCCCCCCCCCCACCCCTTCAACTCTGACTCCAAGTATTGCCAACTCATCAGGAATGGAAATCCTCCGTAAGGATACCAGTTGTGCTGAATAAGCACAGTTGAAAGGCACATTCTTGAATAGAGAATGTTACATGGTGTATGTAATACAGAGCCTGGTGTTAACTTGCCGAATAGGCATAATTTGCATTTTTCTTCAACTTCTGCAATAAGGGAAGGAGATGGTTCTTGGATCTTCGGTGGGATCGAGAAAGACAATCCACAGAGATATTTCGTGGTTCGCGTAGCTCATCGTACGGCCGACGCGACGCGATATCTTGAATCAGGGAGTAGATTTCGGGCAGGGACCAAAATCTTGAGTGATTGTAGGTGGTGGTGCGTCGGCTACAGAACTAGGGTTTCATTTACGAAACTATTAATCACAGTATTGAATTCGTAAGTGAAACCGGAGCACACACGCAGACCCTCGAGTCTACATGGAGGGCTGTCAAGCGCACCCTTCCACCGGGTAGCGGGACAGGACCGACATGTACCTGGCGGAGTTCACCTTCCGTCGGCGATATTTGGAAGGGCAGTCCGATCAACTTTTGGCTTTTCTGAAGAAGGTGACAGTTATATACCCGACGAAGCAGCTGCCGTAAATCCAGCTCTTCTAAATTAATCGACTTTTTTTTTTCTTGTTGTTCTGATCTCACCCCAAATCATCATGTTTTCCAGTTGTCTACTCTTGATGGCTCCCTTACAGCACCGCTCTAGCAGAACGCAAGTATCTAGGACTAGAATCTCTTGCGCAAGTACATTCTAAAGAACTGCGTAACATATCGAGGGACGCTCCCGAACCCCCTATGGGATAACACACAGATGATCACCGCACAGACCGAAGAAAACACACGTTAACAAATGCAATTGTCGATAACCTAATCACTGACCGTATCACCAAACGGATTAATAGTCATTGTTGATAAATATGGTTGCCACCATCTAGCGTAAATACCCACATTTCAGAGCATAGCACTTTACGCTACATTTTCCTGCTCTATAATTGGCTGCCGGTAAACTGTAACCCTTTCATGTCTCTGACAACCTAAACTTATACATCATCTCGAACCACATTTGGTTTTACGGAACTTCAACCAATGCTTGCGTAGACTTATGAGAGTAACCCTGGAATCCAACCTTTAACCCGTTAGATTGTGACCTTTCATCAAAGACAACTAGAACGACGCAAGAAACTTACCAGTCTATGCTCGTATGATCAACTCCGTCAGATTCGCCGTTTGGTTCACATCTACAATCATGAGTACTTTGAATTACTAACTCCCAACAAAAGAAGGATTTTAGAGAAACTTCGACTCATTACTAATTGTGCCCACCGAATTCCGTTGGATGATGAGAAGCTTGCTGTCACCAAACCACTTGATCTTCCTCTTACGAAAGATGAAATCTCTGTCCTCAAACGCGGATTGTGTTTCATTCCTACATCAGAACGAGTGGATGAATTCGAGGCACGTAGTGACTTTGAGAATTTTTTTTTCGACGGCTACGTCTTAAGGCACATTTTCACCACGATTCTGACGAAGATGATACCAACCAACTACCTGACGACAACGACCACGCTTGTGAGTCAGATCCTTTTGATAATATTTACCAACGGATGTTCACATTTCAGAACTTACCAGATAGGGGTCAGGCTAACTCGCCTTCGCGTTCTCGCTGGTCGCAGTTATGGGCCGAGTTGATACCGCATGCATCAAAGAACCTCTGAGACCGAGTTAACCTGGATCCCTCTGGAATACTTTAGTAACTTTTTGATCTCAAAATACTCCGAAACAACTCATCATACCGGCAAATCGCGTCAGCCAGGTGAGTTTCTTGGTGGACTCTTTCGATATTCACTTACATGCTTTAAATTGATATGATCTGCTTGGTTACTTATGCACATTCATGTCGTTGCGACATTAATCATTATCATTACTTCATAATCATACAAATTGACCACGACTGCAAATGCGCATGCTATGACCATTCGCACAATGCTACTTAGATACCCCACGCGTTTGTACAGAATTGGCAGTCGAAGATAAGAAACAGTTCATGTTGTACCAATTACAGGATCTTCAAAACGAATTTGTGTTTAGATTCATACTTGTTAATAATTCCAAGCATGTTCAAACTCTTTCCAAATTTCGCTGTGCCAACCACAGATTGCCAATTGTGACTGGTAGATGTGGGTATCGAACATAGTGATCGATTTTGTAATTTATGTAATTCATATAGACTCGGTGATGAATTTCACTATTTGAGTGCCATACATTTACTAATGCCAGAAATAAATTCATTAAGTCCTATTATAGAATAAGACCAAACACTTTAAAGAAGTCCCTATCATTCAATTCCAGAAATCGTAGTGAGTTCATTAATTCAGCTAAATTTTGTAAGGAAATAATGAAGCTCCACAATTATTCTATATTATTGTTTGTTTTTTGCTAAAAGGTATTTACAATGTTTTGCTTTATACTATTGAAACTGCTTTTACCTGCGTTATTGCTGCCCTGCTTTTTTTAACTGTTTTGTTTATCTTCCTTCTCTCTCTCCCCATCTCTCTCACTCTCTTTCTCTCTCCTGGATCCTGCGCCATTCAGTATATTCTGTATATATTTTGTAAATAACATGCAATTTTCTGTAGGCCTATATATATCTACAGTATATATGTAATTTATAATGTATTAACTGATTTTATCTCTTACGATGTTTGTTCAAATTTTCTTCAATACCCTGACTTTGGGTGACATAAGAAAATAAAAAAAAAATTGTCACTGTCACGCGCGTTACTAGAAACATTTCTATGACTACCATTCTTGTGTATAATAGAGAATAGAGTCATCTTGTTTATTGAAGAAGACGTGTGAATGCGTCGAAAAGTTGGTTTAAATAAATAACACTTTTGGACTAAAATGCATTACTACCCCACTATGTCATGTTTGCTGTACTGGTATCAACACGCGGACTACAAACATGATATATCTATATAATATAGGGGATTTTGGAATGGCAGTCCTTCTCGGAGATTGCTGTGTGATCAGCATAATTATTATCTTGCGAAAAAAACAACAACAATAAACAAACCATAATCCATGAACGTTATCCAAACTATGACTGGCTAATCTTTGAACTGAGTAACGCCTATTCGACATTGTTTGATACCAGTCCCTAACTTCTCCAGTTCGTCATAGGCACAACTTATGATACAGTGTCGTCCCCGAAAAACCTTCAGAGATGGAGTCTCGCTTCGAGTGATGCCTGTGCCTTGTGTGGAGAAAAAGAGTGCACGGTGTGCACGACAACACACATCTTAAATAGCTGGTTGCCCTTAATAGTCTGCAGCAAGGTCGCTACACGTGAAGGCATAATCGCGTGCTCAGAGTAATTTTACGTGGTTTCCAGGAAGAAGTGAGCACTGGGAGTCAGAACCCAGTCTCTGGTAGCCTCTCCAATAAGATACAGTTTGTACGTCAGGGAGAATCGGTAACAAGGGGTGCGAAGAGAAAGCATACGGGATTGCTGGCTTCAACATGTGACTGGAAAGTGACAGCAGATTTGGACTCTATGCTGGTACTTCCCGAGCAAATTGCTGTCACAGATTTGAGGCCCGATACCAAAGGAAATTAGTATAGCCATGGTGGAACTCACAGTATGTGATGGGGCAAACATGCAAAATACAATGAATGACATTATTTGTTTGTTTGTCCGGCTCTTTCCACGGAGAGAAAATTGTATTTAGACAGTAACTTTACAAAAAGGCCAAATACTTTCAAAATGGAAAAATTACTCAACACAACCAACTAAGACACACTTTTAAATCTGGCTAAGTATTGCAATGCCATTATGCTTCGCTTTTAATCTTTTTTTACTCATGTGATCAATCAAAATAGCTTGACTAATCATTAAGCAATTATTGTTTTTTTTTATTACTTTGTCGTGTATATAATGTACAAAATTTTACAATTATTAATTTTCGTTTTCTGTTACTGCTGGTGACTTTGTTACGCATCACTGTTTTACTGTTAAAGTTCTCCTTTAGATGTGTTAATATGCCAAATAATTTAACATCATTTCTTATCTAAGGCTAAAATTGATCTTTAGTAAACAGATTTTTTCTCTATGTGTTAATATGTTTTATACTTCAGTGTAAATATGTTTCATCATACAGTGTAAACAAGTTTCATACTGGATCAGGTGTAAATATGTGTAAATGTGTAAAGAAAAAGTTAAAAAAAAAATCTGCATCAAAGTGTAAACTACGCTTCATGTTAAAATGTTGAAATTGAGCTCTCCAATACCTATACAGACATGAGAATAAATCAGTGCCATTACTGTCATTACAACAGACGCACCTTCGGCAGTTACTCTATGCTAATGAATATTCATGAACAAGCCTCGCTCTTAGTCTGCATTCAGGGCGCCGTATCTATGTGCATCCTAGCGTAATCAAAACAGACGCAAATTAGGTTATAAATTGAGAAGAAATTAAATAATAATTCAATTGTCTTGCTGATCTGTGCTCCTGACCATTAGCCGTTTACTATACAGTAATCCTTCATCTTTGGCGTCCAGTTACCGACTCCAAGTGCACAATGATTACCTTGCGAGAAGCATAATAACGTAGGGTTACTCTGTGCAGTACCTCAGTACAGTACCGGTAGTTTATAATAAGCTCGCATATCAATTGTACATAGTAATGTGGGGGCGAGCACTTGTATTATGTAGATACATAATTCCAATCACTAGTGTATGCACCTGTATATAAGGGAGTAATCCAATCATTAGTATTCCATTTTCTATGACTTCAACCTATGACAATAATCATAATGTTTATGTCATATTTATGACACGAGTTCTTACTTCTGTTACTTAAAATCTTTTTATACACGATAGAAGTGAGTTATCCAATGAGTTGTTGGATATGGTCTGTAGTATTAAATTTTGATAGATGACCGACGAGGTATATGGGTCATACATTTGATAGCTAAACAGTCTAGTAGCCTAATGCCTTTAACTGTTTATCACCAATAAAGGTAGCAAATGTTGTTTGGAATTCGTGACCGTCTGATTTCAAGGATTATATTTTGGTAGGCATTTGGGCAACGTTCACGAGCTTTCAGTAGTTCGAGACTGCGTTGTTAATTGGTATTGATTTATTGGCGATGCACACTGAGCCGACAGAGTGAGCCAGTGTTGTAATCGGAGGGGTTAGGTGCCGTGAAAATCCCGGCGAGGTGACTGGGGAGCTGATATATAAATGAAACTTGGCGGAGCTCAGGACTGCTTTAGTTTTGGTGGGGACAGTGTCTCTGGGTTCACCTTATATCATCCGAGATTTAGGAGCTTTATGCCGTTATATAGGCTGGATGGGAATACGAACATCATTTACCTTAAAAATACAACCCAAATTATCTTAGCACTTTTGCTTACATTAAGCAGATTATCTTGGCGCTTTACTTACGCTAAGAAAAAAAAAATCTTAGCCGTATTCAAAACCCGATTTTTGATTGGCTTACGAAAGGTACAGATAAGTAATAGTGCTTACTTTCTGTGACGTCACGACATATTGCACAGCTCCCGACGCAGCCAAGTATTTCTCTTTTGCGCGAGGAAGTGTCTATGGAGATTTACGTGTTAAAAGGACAATATTTCTTTTTAAGACACGAAAATATAGAATCATCACTGAGTGACCCTTGATCCATCCACCGCACATTATGGCCATGGAGGGCAAGAAAAAAAAAAGCTGCAATTTCTCAGACAGAGAAAGGGTAATGATAGTGGACGAATATGAGAAAAACGAATGTATCCTAAAACCCAGACTAGGATCGTCAGTAACGGCAGCGGACAAGCATGCAGTGTGAGCCGGTATAACGGCAAAAACAAATGCTGAAATCCGGCTGTCCACAGGACAATTGATCAGATTTGCCTTCGCAACAATGTCGTTGTGAATTAGATTCTCAATCCTTTGAATACCGTTTCTCGAAAAACGGTATCTCTGTATCAGTTCTACGTCGTTATAAATCTGAAGCGGGTGAACGCGGGCGTTTGCGACGATTCGTCTACGATCCCTCACCTGATTGTGAATGCGGAGAAAAGTCGCCATGACAGACTCTCAATTATGCCTTATTCAACGCATCGATCGTGAACTGCATGTGGGGCCTAACGTGAGAATGAACACTCTTTTTATAAGTCTCACTGCTAGAAGAAAGATAAGCAAAGTAAAAAGGTGGCTTATATTTAAGCAAAAATACTTACCTTGAGATGTTTATGGAATACCAAAGCGTGTTTAAGCAAATTTGCTTATACGCAGCTTAAGCAAATTTGCTCATTGTAAGTAAAGGCTTAGAAAAATTGCTCACAATAAGCAAAATTTCTTAGCAGAAATGCTTATCGGGAGATTTTGCTTACCATTTAAGCCAAATTTCATACTATTTAAGCAAGTTTGCTTGAATATAAGCAAATATGCTTAAATTTCTTGCTTAAATGCGTTTATGGAATACCGGCCCTGAAGTCTGTGTTTTCCGAATGCATGTGGTTCTATTATCCAAACGCATGTGGTTCTATTATCCAAACGAATAAACAAATGTTGTACCAGTCTACAAGTAAGGTAATTGATCCATTCCTATAATTTACCGTCCCATTTCGCTGACATGTATTTGCTGCAAACTATAATGGAACACGTCTTAGCTGGCAAAATTATGAAGCACTGGGCAGAAAATAACATTATCTTTGCCCGGCAATATGGCTTCTGTAAGAACATGTCATGTGAACAACAAATATTAGGTTTAACGCAAGCGATCTACACAGGAATATTGATCAAAATGTGTCAAACTGATGTTATAATTATGGACTTCTCAGAAGCTTTTGACAAGGTTGGACGAGAGCAGCTTCCGATTTCTATGGTATCAGGGAGAAAATATTAAATGGATTAAAAGTTTTCTCCATGGAAGAAGTCAGAGGGTCGTTTTGGGTGGGTAGTATCAAATCTTCTCCAATAGCAATAGAATCTGTAGTGCCTCAAGGGTCGGTTCTTGATGGGACTTGCATCTTTCTGCTTTGCATTAATGACTTGCCTAACGGTCTAGCGTCCAAGGGTCGCCTTTTTGCCGATGATGCAATTTCCTACATGACCATTGACAATCAACATTATACACAAAATCTTCAAGAGGACCTAAACAAAATTGGTGACAGGGCGAAAAAAAATGATGATGGCTTTGAACACAGATAAATGCAAGGTTTTGACAATTTCCAGGAAAAGAAGGTGCAACACGTGTCTCATCTTAACAACGGCCCTCTTGAATCTATTGAATCCATGAAGTGCATGGGTGTAAACATCACTTCTGATTTGTAGTGAACCCAACACGTCAATAACAGTGTCAATGAAGCCAATAACATCATGCATTTCTAAGATGAAATCTTCGAATTAAATGCTCTGATGTCAAAGGTACAACATACAAAACGCTGGTTCGACCAAAATAATGTAGCGTATGCTTCCTCAATTTGGCACCCATCTTCCAAGAACCTCATCCACAAAGTGGAAATGGTCCACAGAAGAATTGCGAGATTCCCTCTGAATAGCTGATACCATAATACCTCAAGTATCTCTAAAATGCTGCATCAACTTGATAGGACCACTCTGCAACAGCGCAGAGAAAATGACAGGCTATCCATGATATATGAAATACACAATAATCTTGTTTATCCAAGGAGGTTCAAGAGATGGAGTAAAGACAGAGTTATTCCCTTTGATCTATGTTCGAAGCCGCCGCTCAAAAATATTTGAAGCATGTGCCACACAGGATCTGCCGCGCCGATACGAAGACAATTGACTCGTGTCTCATTGCATAATCACCAGCCACTTTCAAAGGAAGATATGTCTTTGTGATGGTAATTACTTTTCGCTATCCCTTCTTCTAAAAGGTAGGTGGTACAAACACGAGGATGCGCGAACAGAAATTGAGGAGAAAATGCTGAAATGAAGATGAAAATTACTCGACTGGGCATATGTGGGCACTAATCTGATATATCTATCAATAAAGAATTATACTTGCAGATTATTCCATACCTTTAATTGGGGAAATTAAGCCGAAAAGTGATAAAACCAGCTTTCAAGGATGGTACAGTTTTAAACATTTTTCACATAATACAGCTCTGATTTACACTTTTGTGCGAATTTCTGAACGGAATTGACTTTTGTTTTACATGCTTTATTATTAAGTGAAATTTCATTTCATTTAATGATTGAATAAGCAAAATATGGCCAACATTATGATAACGTTCAAAATGAATCTTCAGATTGCTCAGCAAGACGGCGGCTTGGAACATCGATCATCAAAGACACAAGTGCACCTGTGGAATTCTTCTGTACATCAATAGAAATCTGACAACTGTTTGAATAATTACAGCCAGTTGGAACTCCATGTATAAAACCTCCTTGGTCTATCTTTCGGCTCAGGACTATGATATCAAGCAGGTTACTCAGTTGACGAGAGTTACTCAGTTGACGAGATCTACCCAACCACATTCCTATCAGATACCATAATCTGGAACTGAGTCGCATCGCAATTCGTTCTTTCGAAGAACAGTAAGGAGATGGAATTCCCCGTCCTCGGAAATTGTTGCAGCGCCACCTGTGGGAGCATTCCGTAACCGACTAACAGTTGATCAAGGTGGCTATTCTTTGTTCTTCATATTTGTTATGTGCTGTGTAAATATTTGTAAATAAACTGTATAAAAATGTAAATGACACAGTCTGTAAGAATCTTCAGCTTATCGAAGAGGCAGTCTTAACCAGAAGAAGCTGTCCGTTTGAATCTGAGAATGTAGATGTACATATTGTATATATGCATAAAACCCATAAGTGTGTGTGTGTGTGTGTGTGTGTCTGTGATATGATATGCATACTTCCTCCGCTGTGAGTTTTAGTAACTCTGCATTGTATACTAATGACTATTCATAAATTATGCCTTGCGTGCACTTCATTTGGAGCGCCATAACTACAGGTGTATGTGCATTCTTCTAGCGTAATCACAACAGACGCACTTGAAACTTTCTTTTGTAGATTGTAAGGAACTACTTAGATTGCATAAACGAACTCCAAATTGCATGGTTTATGGTGAAATAGGTAGAGATAGATTCCAAAAAACCGTTACTCTTCGGATGTTAATGTTTTGGTTTAGGCTTGTTCACAGTAATATGTCAAAGATAGCACATGTTTTGTACAATTTTCAATATGTTTTATCTGCGAGGCAAGAGAATTCGATGTCTTGGGTCATCAGGATAAAAAAGTTATTTGACAACCTAGGTCTCACGGAAATTTGGAACAATCAAGCATCAGATCTCACTCTAGCTGGTTTCAAAAGTTTAGTTAGCACGAGATTAAATGACATTTATAAACAAGAGTGGCGTAGTGATGTAGACGAAAATTCCCAGTGTTTGAACTATCGAATTTTCAAGCAGGAGCCTCTTTTTGAGAAGTATTTCCGACACTTAAATGATTCGCAGGCAAGAATTTTATGCAAATTTCGTTGTGCTAATCACAAATTTCCAATTTTGTTTGGACGATATAATCAAATACCTTGAAATATTTTGTACTCATTGCAATGAAGATAGAATTGGTGACGAATTTCACTACCTTTTTCAGCACAGCCTGTTTAATGAACAGCGAAGGAAATACTTTAAAATATATTACTGGAAATTACCAAATACTATGAAAATGGAGCAGTTATTTGTCACAAGAGGACAGTCATTTCCAATTTAACGAAGTTTTGTAGTTATATAATGACACATGTTTAGGCTTTCCTACTAAGGGGGTGTTGCAAGAAAGTTGCAATTGATTGCAACTCCCCAAAATCTATTGCAAATCCTGAAATCCATTGCAAATTTGCAATCAATTGCAAGTTGCAATCAATCCTGTTGCAAGAAAGATGCAATTGATTGCAAATCGATTGCATCTCTGCAATCAATTGCTAATCAATTGCAACTTTGCAATAGATTCAGGGGTAGTTGCAAATTTTGCAATCGATTTGCAATAGATTACAAATGTCATAATTGCGGCTGCTTTATATAGATGCTGGGGGACAAATCTCCAAATTTGATCATTTCATGTAAGAAAAAAGAAGAAAATATTCCGTATAAATGACATTTTTATGTAATGTATGATTGTATAAGATACTTTTTTTTTAACATACACCAGGGCTGCCAACATTTGAAACCAGTTGAGAGTGAGATTCCCATAGGCCAATGCTATAATTTAGGAGTCAAAATGAGTGAGATCAATAGAAATGCATGCAAATGAAATAAAGTTTTAGAGTGAGAAAGGACCAAAATGAGTGAGTCTCACTCTCAATGAGTGAGAGTTGGCAGCCCTGCATACACAAAGTGTATACGGGGTTACTCAGTATACTAGTTTATGAATCAGCATGTGGTCGGTCGGGCAGTCCGTTGCAAATCTTGCGTCGCGAACTCCATCTACAGTTTTGAAGCAATTTTGAAGATGTGCAAGAAGTTTTTTTGTCTTTATCGGAGAAAGCGTTGCCATGGTAACCACAATTTCCCAAAAACCTTGTGGAGTAAAGTACTGCCACAGTATTTGAGTAATTCATTTCAAATTTTATGTGTATAATGATCTTTAGGTGTAGTTATGTAAGAAACACTCTGTGTTTGTACCCGACAAGGCGTTGCCATGGTAACGGCATATTTTCTTGAAAATCTTGTGGAGTGAACTCCTTCCACAAATTTGAGGCACTTGAACTCAAATTTGGTGTACATAATGACATTAAGGTGTAGATGTGCAAGACACGTTTTTTGTGTTTGTCGGAGAAAGCGTTGCCATGGTAACCACAAATTTCCCAAAACGTTGTGGAGTGAACTACTTTCACAGTATTTAAGCAATTTGTTTCAAATTTGGTATGTATAATGATCTATAAGTGTAGTTATGTAGGACACACGTTGTGTTTGTACCTGACAGGGCGTTGCCATGGTAACGGCAATTTTTTCTTTGAAAATTATGTGGGGTGAAACTATTTCGAGTTTTAAGGCAATGGAACTCAAATTTGGTGTACATGATGACATTGAGGTGTGGACGTGTAAGACATGTCTTTTCTGTTTGTCAGAGAAAGCGTTGCCATGGTAACCACAATTTTCCAAAAACCTTGTGAACTACTTTCATAGTATTTAAGCAATTCGTTTCAAATTTGGTATGTATAATGATCTATAAGTGTAGTTATGCAGGACACACTTTGTGTTTGTACCTGACTGGGCGTGGCATTGAGAAAGCGTTGCCATGGTAACCACAAATTTCCCAAAACGTTGTGGAGTGAACTACTTTCACAGTATTTAAGCAATTTGTTTCAAATTTGGTATGTATAATGATCTATAAGTGTAGTTATGCAGGACACACTTTGTGTTTGTACCTGACTGGGCGTTGCGTTGAGAAAGCGTTGCCATGGTAACCACAAATTTCCCAAAACGTTGTGGAGTGAACTACTTTCACAGTATTTAAGCAATTTGTTTCAAATTTGGTATGTATAATGATCTATAAGTGTAGTTATGCAGGACACACTTTGTGTTTGTACCTGACTGGGCGTTGCGTTGAGAAAGCGTTGCCATGGTAACCACAAATTTCCCAAAACGTTGTGGAGTGAACTACTTTCACAGTATTTAAGCAATTTGTTTCAAATTTGGTATGTATAATGATCTATAAGTGTAGTTATGCAGGACACACTTTGTGTTTGTCCTGACTGGGCGTTGCCATGGTAACGGCAATTTTTTCTTTGAAAATCATGTGGGGTGAAACTATTTCGAGTTTTAAGGCAATGGAACTCAAATTTGGTGTACATGATGTCATTGAGGTGTAGACGTGTAAGACATGTCTTGTGTTTGTCAGAGAA
The DNA here is from genome assembly GCF_964275005.1 of Diadema setosum. Taxonomy (NCBI): domain Eukaryota; kingdom Metazoa; phylum Echinodermata; class Echinoidea; order Diadematoida; family Diadematidae; genus Diadema; species Diadema setosum. Next base: position 9,137,326 of record NC_092698.1, read on the forward strand.
AGCGTTGCCATGGTAACCGCAATTTTCCAAAAACCTTGTGAACTACTTTCATAGTATTTAAGCAATTCGTTTCAAATTTGGTATGTATAATGATCTATAGGTGCAATTATGCAAGACACACTTAATTGTGTTTGTACCCGACTAGGCGTTGCCATGGTAACGGCATATTTTCTTGAAAATCTTAAGATTTGAACTTCTTTCACTATTTTGAAGCAACTGAACTCAAATTTGGTGTACATAATGACATTGAGGTGTAGATATGCAACACATGTTTTTGTGTGTCTGTCGGGGAAGGCGTTGCCATGGTAACTACCAAAAACATTGCTGAACGAACTATTAGTTTATTTATTTCAAATTCAGTATGTAGGGCGTGAAATGATCCAAAGGTGTAGTAATATGCAAGACACTCTTTGTGTTTGTATGTGACGTGTTGCCATGGTTACTGCATATTTTCTTCAAATCTTTTTCAGTGAACTACTTCCACAATTGTGAAGTACCTGTAGTCAAATTCACCAGGTACTCACGAGGTACTACACATATGTATACACACACACACAGACAGACACACACACAAACACACATAGCAAGGTCAGTGCAAATTTGTGATGGACACATTTAACAAGAGTATAGTTGAAATTCTGTTGTCATGGAAACAGTGCATTTTGACCCTAAACACAAGTTTAAAAATGCAGATTTAAATTCACCTGCAGTTTTCAGGAAATTCAGAAGAAATTTTGGCGCATGTCAGGATGGTACTTTAAAGGTGCATTTCAAGTATTTATTAAAGCAGCTGTAAGCACTAGAATGACATTTTTTTTAATGACGTAAAGTATGAATATGATGCATTACATGATATACACCATACCACACTAAAATTAACCTACTGTATATGCTCAATATTCTGCAAGGTATATATCTTCATGAATTTCCCAAGACAGCTGCTACATGTACTGTATCCATGAATTTGAAGACACACAAAAATATCAACTCTGACACTGACATTAGGGTCCATCTGCAAACATATATTTCTACATTCAGTGCTTTGTACCCCACAATCATGAATTGAACTACTTGCACAATTTGTCTCAGTCTTGATAAATACTTGTTAAATATATGGCGCGTACAGTATCGCAAATTAAGCTTGCTCCTCATCCACCCCCCCCCCCCCCATTTGCCCCATATCAGATGATGCTGGGCAATTGATGACAAGACATGATGGAGACAAAAGACACACTGTCTCTCTGAACAAGACAGCATGCACTTTCACAGATATGTAGGACCCCTACATTGTACCTCTTTTCTTGTTGCTCTCATATTGAAAGAAATGTTCATATAATGACTGATAGTCAGTGGCGTATCTAGGGGGGGCAAGGGGGGCACGTGCCCCGGGCGCCACTCGTTGGGGGCGCAAAAAAACGAAAAAAAAAAAACGAAGAAGAAAAAAAAAGGGAAAAAAAAAACGAAGACGAAGACGAAGAAAAAAAAAGAAAGAAAGAAAAGGAGAAGAAGAAGAAAAAAAAAAACTCTCCTGGAAGGTGGGAGGGAGAATGGTGGGGGGGGGGGCAGAAAACCAAATCAAACAAGATAAAAAAAAAAACGTGATGATGACGCGGACAAAATGACAATGTTTATTGTGTTCACACAAAAATTCCATGTTCTGTGAGCTGAAATACAAAAATTTTCGGCTCGCTCGCTGCGCTCGCTCGCCAAAATTTATATAAAAAGGAAGGTAAGAACAAAACGTGATGATGACAAAATGACAGTGTCTATTGTGTTCACACATGTCATTTTATATTTAGCAGGCAAAATGTTTCACGGAGCAGCGGCTGCATTTTCGTTCTGAAGCGATCGCCAATTGGATCAAAAGAAGGCGCCAACGGTTTCGAACATACAGGGGGGGGGGGCGCAAAAAAACCCCGAATCAAACAAGATGACAACAAAGGCCGTCACTATATCTTGATCAGAATTGTAAGATTTAATAAGCAAAAAATGACAAGAGTTTCATGATTTGTAAGCTGAAATACAATAATTTTCGGCTCGCTCGCTGCGCTCGCTCGCCAAAATTTGTATAAAAAAAAGAGAAGAAGATAAGAACAAAACGTGACGATGACGCGGACAAAATGATAATGTCTATTGTGTTCACTCATGTCATTTTATATTTAGCAGGAAAAATGTTACACGGAGCAGCGACTGCAATTCATTCGTTCTGAAGCGATCGCCAATTGGATCAAAAGAAGACACCAACGGTTTCGAACATACGGGGGAGGGGGGCGCAAAAAAAAAATCAAAAAAGATAAGAAAAAAACGTAATGATGGCGCGGAAATATACAAATATCGGCTCACTCTCTCGTACTAATTTAGAGTATTTTTTCAAGTCCTCAGTATGTTGGTATAAATCGTTATCTATAAGGTCGTCACTATAATAGTGAGATTTGATAAGCAAAAAAATGACAAGAATTCCATGTTTTGTAAGCTGAAATACAAAAATTTTCGGCTCGCTCGCTGCGCTCGCTCGCCAGAATTGATATAAAAAAAGATAAGAACAATACGTGATGATGACGAGGACATATACAAATTTCAGCTCACTCGCGCGCACTAATTTAGAGTATCTTTTAAAGTCCTCATTTTTTTGGTATAAATCGTTATCTATAAGGCCGTCACTATGTTGATTAGAATTGTAAGATTTGGTAAGCAAAAAATGACAAGAATTCCATGTTTTGTAAGCTGAAATACAAAAAATTTCGGCTCGCTCGCTGCGCTCGCTCGCCAAAATCTATCAAAATTCATTTCATTTAAATCACCCTCAAAAGATCCCTTTTAAGTGCTTGAAAAAGCATCATGTGGACTTTGTTTAAGTCCCTATACCGGGATGGTGGTGGGATTGAACACTTTTTCAGAAATTAGGGGCGCAATTTTCGTGCTTGCCCCGGGCGCCGTTTTCCCTAGATACGCCACTGCTGATAGTACAAAGAAATGTGCAAAAGAAAAGCATACTACAAGTATGAAAAGGCAGTTAATGAGAATGCACACATTGCTGAGTACAGAAGAGCCAATTACACGTGTACTTAGTATACACTCCTCATTATGAAACACTAGTTACACCTACAAAATGAGAAGGGTTGAGTAAATCAAAGTGTTACATATTATTATGATATATGTAACATTAAACTACTGGAATAATTACTAGGTTCAATAATTCATTACTGCTGATTGTTTGTTTCTTGTATGTTGCTCCATACATAGCTCCCTATTCACTGTGTGATTGACTCCATTAAAACAGTGAACAAAGAGTAATGTTTTCAATAATCCCTTGCTTGTGATTTTTCTATTTGTTTTTATGTTTTTTAAATCAATAATCAGATTCATTTATACTTAAAACTGATAAATTGAATGAACATTCTCTGTAACATGCTTAATTGCAAACTGGTTGACAGTCTGCTGGAAACCCTTCAGTCAACTACCTGTAGCTATCCTCATAAGTAGGATTACTTCACATGCTCTCTTCCAAGGACATGTAGGCCTATCGCTAAATGTGTCAAAGCCTCCACATTGAAATCTGTATTCTATACCTTATGTCTTCTCTGCAGTTCAGCACGACTGAACACATACATATGTAGTGTATGACATGAACATCTTCATGATAACATCATGCACTCACATCTGAATTACACCAAGTTTCTCTTCCCATTGCATAAACCATATCTATCCCAGATCATACCATCAACTGAGCTAAAAATTAACCCACATCTATGGCTGAATACTCATGTGTGTGTTCCCCACTGTCACGCACTCATGCATATCTTTTAAGCATGCATGGTCATAGAGGTACTAATACAGTACTGAATATCAAGACAACCATGCATAAAGTTAGCTTATCTACATGTAACTTATCTGCATTTGTTGAGTTTGAGTTTGAGTTTGAGTTTGAGTTTATTTTATTTCACCACGGGTCACTCACTTCAGCCAATGGCTGTTCTTCTGTGAGTCCGTGAAGTTAAAAATCATACAATTACAAAATACAACATTTTATACATAGTATAGGAAACTTAAAAAAAAAAATTGTATACTTGTGCTGTGATCTACTCATACAAACATGTCTTTATTAAGTTTAAGGTAACCAAATGTTAAAGCGAAAAATACTTCTGACATGCAGAACTGTTAATTTTTTGCCCAAAAATGTATGCAAATGCCCTAGAAATGTGTTCAATTATGCTACAATATCACGATGTCAACTGGGAAACGACATATTAACCAAAAAAGATCCACCATTGTGTTCACTGTATACTGTACATGTAACTTTGTACAACTGATTAGTACTGTAATCTGCAAATTGGCCCATAGCAGTATCTACTGATCTTTTGTGCTAGTGTGAAACAGATACAGCTTGTTGGAAAATATGGTTTACTACATATCTCGTAACTACCTTCTAGCCTTCTAGTGGGAACTATCCCAGGACCCATGAATGCAATACAAATAAGTGGTTCAATTGCTGAGAAATCAAATTCAGTGCCATCTTGCCACAGCACAGGTTCATCTGCCCCCAGGTGGTGCTACACAACTGTAAACAAGATCAAGATCATCATAATTTCAACCAGTACTTATTAAAGAACTTTTTTTTTTTACCACCAAGAAACATGAAATGTCTGACAATATACCTTGGCAGTTTTGAGTTCGATGATGTCCTTTAATACAACTGTTTGTTATTTTGAATGTTCCTTATTCTAAAGGTTTGATAGCCTGAAATGGAATATGGCTGAGACTTACAAGCCTTCAGAGTAACAAACCATATTTTGTGGTATGAATAACAAAACAAGGACCAGTGAACTGTTACCTTGGAGATTATGAATACAGTAGAAGCTGTATTTACGGTGTATAATGGACCCGGGTAAGGAAAAAAAATATAATAAAACATGTCCATAGACATGATGTTCATGGCCAGATTACTCTTGTTTAAGTTATAATTGTCCTACCGCTCTCTAGAAACTCAAACTGTGGTGCTTTACAGTGTACATACATATACCAGGGAGGTGAGTCACCTCCCTGCATTATATACATACTCACATCATGGACTGAACATTTCTTCCCATGAAAAAGAACAAAACAGGGCTCTGCAATATGTTTTCTGCCAATCTCTACGTGGAGGGTTTTGGATGTTACACGTAACTTCTTGAACACTGGTTCAGTAAAAGGTTGATTATCCCATTATCAGTGCTAATACTGCAGAATAAATGACTCACACAGAATAAGTGACAGGGGCAAAATATCCAAAGGACTCTTCAATATCTTTGAAAAGCACAACGTGCTATTATTGTAGCTAGCACACTTGGATGCATGTGATGCAGCCGAGATTATTACTACCCATGCACTTGTTGCAGCTCTGAAACACTGCTTGCTTCGTGTGTCCCTTGTTTTCTAAGAGTGATGACCTCAGCCTGATGAAATGTGTTTAAAAAATCACTGCCTTGTTTTGTTCACACATTTCCTCATTGTTGACAGTGAGCTGCTCATCCTTTGCAGTGTATACCGTCTCTTGACATCAAGTTTGGCCTGTCTGCCCTCAGCTGCCATTCCCCTTGATTCACAGAAGTTATACCTATACATGATACAAGAAATATTGAAGACATAAGAAATGGGAAATAAAAATGGAAACATTGCACTCACAAAGTCAATTTGTGGACATCCAAAAGGCGTTTTGTGTAAAGGTATGATGGTACCAACATTTTAATTTGAAAATGAGGGAAATTTCAAACAATCAGTAATATACTGAAGAATTCGTATTACATGCAACTTCATGCGCCAAAATAATACAATGTACCTGAATCATGAAGGCCTGAATACTACTGTCAGGATATGTAGAGCATTTTCAGTTTTCAGGGGGCTTGATAAAGAGATTTGAATGTCTTTTAAACTCTTTATTAAACATAATATAAGCCATTGCTGTACAAAAAATTCCTTTCATTATGGGTAACTTTGTGTTATGTAAATTTCAATGCATCATTTTTGCTTATAATTTTGTATGAACTGCTGCGAAGTCTTCTTTACTCATTACTATGCCATGCTGTACATTTTCTTGTTCAGTAGGATGAAGTCATTGTACAAGTATCCTCAAATGAGACATCACATCAGAATTTATCCTAAAACAATAATGACAGATTCCAACAAATCAATATATTCACATTTCAAGCTGAGAGGTTCTACACATTTCATTCTCTCTCTTAACTGGAAATTACCGTACAATGTACAATGTTCACTTACTGTCTGTGTGCACTGGCTGGAATTCTCATGCTGGTGTGAGTCTCGGTCTTGAAGAAACATGGTTTTTCTCCTCTTTTTCTTCCTTTCCCTGCTGATAGAACAGATAAAATTGTCTCATTGTGCAGAAGTACAAAAGAGCAATGAGAATTTGCAAAATTACAACCAAACAGTGTAGGAACAAAATGGACATTGATGTTTAGAAGCAGGCACTTTTTTCTTGATATTACAATAATGTTGGAACACTCTTTGAACTGCTTTCATATCCTCCCCTCTGTAACAAATTAACCCTCTATACAGTCATTCACCTTGCATATTAAAGTCAAATAATCACCAACGTCTGCAGTCTTTTCACATCCTCTTCTCTTTATATTCTATTAATTTTAATCTTCATAAGCCAAAATTTCTTGAAGCAGAATCTATTTCTTTAGTCCAAATCAAATCGACTTAGGCACGGTTGACTGTTGACTGCCCATCAATCCATCACCCCCACTCATATTCATATGCAGACATGTACAATATTTTTAGTGCTGTACCGTATATATTATACAATGTACATTGCAAATCACACATCCATTAGGCTCTCATGTGTCCTGCCTATTGCAAGCACTCTCAACTATGTTTCCTCATCTCCCAAATCCGGAGGTCACTGTGACGTGGTGCTTGGGTAGGCCTATGGGGTTACATACAACTACACTATAGGGTGGCACACACCTTGTATTAGAGTATGGTACTATGCAAATTCTGGTATCTAGTTGGTAAGTGTCCATAAATACCATTTGTTTAAATGCATTCTAACAAGGCCTATTTGTTCTTTCCACAAACAAAAAGAGCATAAGGAATTGTTGTACTCATAGTTATGACTCCATCAAGTAAATCACTTGAATTCCAGGCCTGGGTAGCTTTCATAAGTGTACCCCTTCAACCACTGGCACTTGTTTTCAACAAAAGCACTGACACATGTAAATATTTCTGCTTGGATATCCTACAGTCAGTTTGCTCATCTTATCCGTACGCTTCTTGTCTGAAATGTCAGCCTTGGTGACTATAGACCTATATTTACACACTGTATTACAAAACTTAAAGTTTTACTGGCACTGTTTGATACACTAGATCTACACTACAGTACTATCATTGCAACTCTGATTACTTGTAGGTACTTGCTATAGAAATGGTTCAATTTCTCCCCCCCCCCCCTCCCCCCAAACAGTAGCCCAACCAGATGCGGTGCGAAGTACAGCGACTGGGACCCTGGGATGCACTTGGCCCTTGTAGCTTTTTATTGATCCAGCTAGTCAACACTAAATTGCAAGATTTCAATTGATCCGTCCAAATTCCAGAACAGAACAACCTAAAAAAGCAAGGTCTATTCCACCCAAAGAGGTTCTCCAACCTCTTTGATTCCACCTCCCTGCTCAAAGAAGGTTTTAGACTAACCCCGGGGCGCTGCAGGCTCACACCAATATCAATAACGACACGTCTGTGTAGGGGTCACTGATACAGTTGATACGGTTGATTAGTTCTAACCGTTGGACTAAAATAGTGAAATCGTGGAGCACGTACCCTTGGGCCAACTCTTAACTTTCTTTTAAGACCTGCAAAAGTAGAACTTCTACTAGGCCTAGAACCTCTAGGCCCTACCTAGATGTAAACCCCTAGCTAGGTCTAGAAACTAGCCCAAATTACAAATAGGCCTAGGGCCTATAGACTATTTTATATACTAATATAGGCCTAACACAGGCCTAGACCACAGTCTAATCGAGTGATTAGGCCTATCAAAAATAAATTTACACATCAATTAAAAAATTCAGCAAGCTTTCGCGTCACATGAACAGTATCACTGCAAAATAACTAGCCCACATGTACAGGAGGGGAATGAGACCAAGGGGGTAGGCCTAGGGCTATGTAAAATCTAGATGGTTCTAGACTAGAGTATAGACTGTAGGCTACGTAGGGTGCCTACATTGTGTAAGGCGTAGCGTAAGCCTAGCACCTATTCATCGCCATAGCACTCACCAGCACTCTAGGTCTCTACCGATAGCCTCTTATCCTGCTTGAAAGTAGCGGATTTGGATAATGAATCGATAATGAATAGCGTCTAGAGTACTTTCAGAAAGTCTAGTTGACATTGACTTTTTTTTTTAAGCTAGCCTATAGACATATTAAGAGCCCTGCCTCTGGCAGCAGAAAAAAAGAAAAGAAAAGGAGCTTGCCAATGCAAGAAAAAATGTTAACACAAAAAGCTATGTGTGGGACTATGATTGATGTAATGTGTGCCCAATGAGTGGTCGCGACGGCCACAACTCTGTCCGTTATAGGAAACACATTTTCCCATTTTTCAAGAAAATTCTTATAAGAAGTAAGTCTAAGGAACTAGCTCTTTTAAATACAAAACACAATGAGTAAATAATGGGATTAAAATCGACAATTTTTGTAACTTACTCTGTTTCGAATCCCCAACGATCGCACAGCAAACCTCCACCACAGGAGAGACACAACACATTGAGCTATATGGAGTATCTCATGCATGCAAAATGCATTGAAAAATGGACAAATTGGCTAGGCTTGTCTTGCCAGTCGCTTTTATAAATACAAAATACAGCAAGGGAGCTTGCAATTAATTGCATCTTGCAATTAATTGCAAGCTCCTTTCTTGCAACAGCAACTTGCGATTGATTGCAAGTTGCAATAGATCTATCTATTGCAAAGTTGCAATAGATATTTGCAATTAATCGCAACTCGACTTTCTTGCAACACCCCCTAAGATGTATTGCGTCCTTTTCTTAGCTACTACATAAGCCTTTTTACAGGCTGTGCCTTCTTTACAATTAATTTGTAATTATTCGTCTTCTCACTCTCTCCTCCATTTCTCCTCTTCTCGCTCTTGTCTCCCTATTTCCATCATTCTTTGTTCACTTATCGTATGAATGATTATATTTCCGTCTAGTTTTTAATGTTTTTTTTTTTTTATACTATATGCCACTCGTATTTCTTTTATTGATTTGCTTAAGTTTTTCATCGGTTTTGTGTCCAGCTCACTCTTTTCTCCTCATCTCCATTTCTTTTCCTCTCCATCTCATCTCTCGTCATATTTCCCTTCCCTTTGTTTTTTTTTTTTTTCTTTTTGTTGTTCACCATATTTGGTGTATATATTGTATATTTCTTTACATTTTTTTGTTTTAATTTTATATCACTCTTATTACTTTGTTATAGTTGCTTTGTATACGCGGGCCGTAAACAGGCGGGAACACGATGAGCGCCGCTGATTGGTCCTCCTCCTTAAAATCTAACAAGGTCACGTGACAAACTAACAGTATAAAAGAAGGTACCACTACATTCTAGATCATTCCGTTCTACTCTCTCAACAAGCAAACAACGCAATGGCCGACTCTCAACCTATCTGCCACAGCACAGTGTGCAACAACGCGCAAATGGAGAACTGGGCAAACAACGGATTATCTGACCTAACCCTGTTCTGGAAGTTTGCAATCAACTTGCCATACCAAATCGTCGAAACAATTCAACGAAGCGCACCATTCGACCTATCCGCAAACGTCGAAGACTGGATGAACAGACTACTCATCGAGTGGTGGAGTGACCTAGACCCCGTTTACAGTGCGAGGCTCGGCCGCGGCCGAGCCGCGGCCGAGCCCAGCCCCGCTTCAGTGTAAACGCGCAAAAGGCCAAATGCGAGGCCAAAATTGGCCTCGCATTTGGCCTCGCTCTGGAGGTGGTCTCGGCCGCGGCCGAGCCGCGGCCGAGCCCTGCCCCGGCCCCGCACTGTAAACGGGGTCTTGGACCCCGTTTACAGTGCGAGGCTCGGCCGCGGCTGGGCCGCGGCCGAGCCCAGCCCCGCTTCAGTGTAAACGCGCAAAAGGCAATATGCGAGGCCAAAATTGGCCTCGCATTTGGCCTCGCTCTGGAGGTGGTCTCGGCCGCGGCCGAGCCGCGGCCGAGCCCTGCCTCATCTTGGTGTAAACGCAAACCGGGCCAAATGCGCGGCCAATTGCGCGGCCAATTTTAGTCTGGCTTCCAAACCCTCTGCCTGTATCTTTCGCTATTCAGGATATTAACCCCCTCAACGTTGAAAACTAGTATAGTTTAAGGTGGTTTTGTCCTGCAAAGGATTTTTTTCCTTCGGCAAAGGCCTTTGCCCGAACGGCGACTTCGTCGCCACGGAATTCATTTGGCAAAGGGTCTGAAAACCAGACAATACCAAATTGCGTTTGTTTACAAGCAGAGCGCCACTACGACAAAATATTGAAAGGTTTGAATCAAAAGCGCGGCCGAGCCCAGCAGTGTAAACGGACAAAATTGCGAGGCTCGGCCGCGCAATTGAGGCCGGACTCGGCCGCGGCCGAGCCCGGCCCCGCACTGTAAACGGGGTCATGGTCTACTACTACGACATCTGGGAAGGCGGACAACAGTACATGCAACAATTCAAATGGCAGTGCGGAACCGTAATGTACATGTATCGAAGTCTGGCGAGCAAAGGCGTTGTACAACGCATACTACCGCCTGTGGAAGAAGATGGTGGACTGCCTCTGTGTCATCTTGCCAACGCAAGAACAGAGAGTCCGAGTACGCGAGTGGTACTCCGACATCTTCACGAAAATCGGAAGCGAGAAGAGAAAGGAACTCGCACAACAGGAAGAGGAGAAGAAAGAAGAGAAGAAGCAACTGAGACGACAAAAGATCAGACAGCAGAGACGACGAAGACGCCGTCTTGCCACACTGAGGCCACGTTTCTACCGAACACAACTCAGAACGGGCAAGACAAATCAACCTTATGGGGCTAACCTCAATTAGCATATAGATGCTACTTGTTAGCACCCTTTACCAAGATGCGTATAATATGTATCACAATTTATCTTTTTCTTTTGTATCATTAAAATTCGGTAATAATCAATTCATTCATTCATTCATATTAACTAATTAATTAATTACTCAATTTAAATGATACATAAATTTGATAGTAACTACATTCATTCATTCATTCATTCGTTCATTCATTCATATCCTTTTGCTATTGGAAAGAAGACAGGTCTTTCGTACGCTTGCCTTTTTGTCGGCCTTATTGAGCAAGAAATTCTCAAAAAATTCCAATGCCCTAAACCTCCACTTCTTAAGTTGCTATGAAGATCTGACTGGATGATATCCACTTAAGTCAAGACACCGCCGATTTAAACCGCAGAATCAAACGTCGAGAGCACTTCCTGGCAAGCACAACGCTACCGGCGAGCCGTCCGTCACGCGACGCCAACCATTCATAGCCATGTCCGAGTGGACTTCACCGCTAGGAAGGAACGCCTACATCGACTCTTTCACGGCAAAAGTCGAACGTTATCTGGACAGCTTTTTTCGCGACGCCCGCCAACCGGAACTCAGTGCAGCAGAAAAGATAGGACGCAAGTCAATAATGAAATCACTCAAAGAACTGTAAAATTATCGTCAAACCCGTCGATAAGGGTGGTGCACTAGTTGTTCAGGACTTTAAAAAATACCATTCAGAAGCAATATGAGAAAGGTCAGATAATAATTTCTATGTACATCTATCTGAAGACCCTGCATAAGCATTTCGTGAACTGGCTGAAATGTGTAGATGATATGACAAGTATCGACATAAATCTTTGCCTGAGAAAGCTAGAGTCAATCAATTCTACCTATTCCTACAGTACAAAAACTACCCAAAGTGGTGACGAATGTATAACCAAGCAAGAAGTGAACTCTGACACAATCATTTTTACGGCCAAAAGAACATGCTATAATTCTACCAGGCAGGCCGACTGTGTGTCTTAATTGATTAATCTATACTTGTTGATGAGAAACTTCAATCACACTTGCCTAAGATCAAGAGCTTTATTAAATTACGACACTACAGATTTCTTTTAGAAAAAAGAAGAAAGAATCTGTTTAACTCGACCGTGATTCGACACTCGTCACCATAGACGTCCAGAGTCTCTACACTATTATCCCTCACGCGGAAGGTGCACAAACGATACGCCGTTTCTTCAGTGACAATGCTGCTAAGGGCGATACTATAAACATAGATGAAGTAGCAATAATGATAGAATTCATTTTTAAACACACATTTTTGTTTTTCAGTTTGACTACAAATATTACCTGCAGGAACAGGGAACTGCCATGGGCACAAAGATGGATCTGGCATACGCCAGCATTTACACGGCTGTCATGGGGGAGAAAATTTCTCCCAAACCATCCTCACAAACCGACACTGTACATTCGATACATAGACGACATATTTATGAATTGGGAGCACCCTATCACTGAACTCACTGTATTTGTCTTCAAGTACAAAGAATGCCGAATGTGATAATCTTAATGCAGATAATAAAGATATGGTTTAGCTTTAAAAGTGTATTTATCGCATTGTCAAATTGACTTTCATAACGATGCACAGATGACGGCCGACGCGGAGCTACAAGAGACCGACGAACACAGAAGCGATATGGCAACGACACCGTTGACCTAACTCTAATGAAAGAAGCTAGGTTGCTCTTCATACTACTAGTATCAATTATTTTTGCAATGTTGAGGACGATTCAAGTGCATGTGGAAATGAACGAGAAACAGTCAAATTAGCCGAAAAAGAGAAGAGGAAGTAAAACTAAGGGTGGAAGAGAGAGAAGAGAAATGATGGTGAATATTTAGCACTTACTCGTCGCTGGGACAGCGACTAGAAAGAAGGTGGCAATGTGACGAACACGCCCGTTTTTTGTTTTTTTTTTTCTTTCAAAGCCAAGACTTTTATAAGGATGGGAAATCTACTGCATATCTTCTTACCATGCAGAATGTGTACATGCAGGCTCTTATACAGCAGTCGGCGTATAGCCGTAACACACACAGAGCATATATAGCTGCTGTAGCTATTGCTGAACATGGTAATTGTGATGTTGATACCGCACGATGTCTCCGCTTATTGCCTTAAAACTGAGCATAACTATGATTCAAGGTTTACAAAAAAAAAAAAAAAAAAAAAACATTAATTATTAACCAACGAAAACCAGATCTAAAACTGGTTAACACTCCATGTCATATGCGGGCAGTATAATTTGGAGAGGATTTCCACAGGATATAAAAAAAAAGAAATGAACATCTGTAACGCTTTTCGGAAATTATTGCGAAAGTATCTCTCGTCAAATAATGTATGAATGATCCCCTATGAAAACCTGTGTACATATAGCATTATTTCTCTGAATATTGCAAATATGTTATATAATCTATACTATTGAAAGGACTGGCCTCGACTAGCCTGCACGATATTACCGGTTCTTTTTTTGCCAAAACTGTACTTTAACTATCGACTCTTCTGACTATGGTGATGATGTTTGTTTGGTAAATAAAATTTCAATGCACAATAATTACTGATTAGAAAGCTCATTTGACTGGGTGCTTGTTTTTCTGTCACATTGTTAAATGCTCGACGCCTTGATTTTATAGTCCCTCGTATTTTTCGTATAACTCTATCAAAAGTCCCCCATAAAGAAAAAAGTCCCTCAGCCGTGTTTCATAGCAACCTAGTCTGTGTGTAAGTGCGCGCTCTACGTGTCCAATTTTTGTTTTGCTTTGTTTTGATAACATCATTGTCAAGACACCTGAAGAAGGCGGAGGCCGCTGAAAATTTCAGTCGAATAATCTCATTCTTCTTTATTGGCCAACAATGCATTACCAGTTTATTTCTTCATTTCTTCGTGGAGCCAATACGTGAATTCTCAACATGTTTAAAAGTACCCCATAGGTATAGGAACTCATATTAAGTGTAATCTAGATCTGTCCACACGTAAATGTGAGAACGTTTCATCATAATCACTGACTGTTGTTGTTTAGGGAAGCAGACGACTGTGCACTCAGTTGTAATGACGGACGCTATTTTTTAAGTGATAAAATCTTTATGTACTATCAAATGAATAGGTATTTAAAAGGTGTTACAGCTTATTATCCCCAGGGTCATGCGATCAATGTTTTACTCGGCCACGCATCGTTTTAGGTGAGACAAGGAAGTGAATGAATGATTAGGTGTTATTGATATGAAACGAGATTAGAGGTTAATGATATGATATTCATAGAAAGATAGATTGTGTGGGACATGTATCTGATTAATAACTTCAATTCGGAGTTGTTTATTGTTCTGTTCATTGTAAGGGTTTAAGAATGAGGGTCTTAACTAAAGACGAAATTAATGATACCCGAAAAGGAAGTCTCTAAAGTGAAGTTAGATAACTTTACCTCATAATGACAGTAGACGTCGCCCTAATTAAGGAAATATTTTCATGCGAATTTGAGATGTCGTGTAATTTTTGCTCCCTTTCCCATGATTTGGGAGTATTGTAACATATTGGCTTTAAGAGATCACCGTTCAAAAATTTAAGTCATACACGATTGATTTGGATTTCAAGCTAAAAATGATAGTTGGATTTACAGATTTCAGAAGTTTACAAGTTGCTTACAGGTTTGGAAATTTACTGTAGACCGGTGAGTGACTGGTATCGAAGACAGGATTTTGGAATCTTTTATAATAATAAATAATTTTGGAAATTTGTGACTGGGTTACAGATTTATTTACAAAGATGCAACTAATTTCTCTCTTTTTGGGATAACAATTTTGTTCCGAAAACTTAATATTTGACTCGAATTACATACCTTTATAGACCTCTTTCCCATGTTCAATAAGGCTTATCTAAGGTAGATGTTAACGCTATTTAAAAGTGAGGAAATGTTGCCAAGTTTTGATGTCTCAAATTGTTAGGTTCGTGATATAAAGTGTATATCTTTTATGTGCTTTCTAAGTCGTTAAACAAATCTAGTTGAAGGAAATTTTTCACGGAAAGATGTTATGAGGAATCAGATTTATTGGTCATTGAAGATCCAGCTTGTGAAAGTTAAGAAGACTAACCTTTACAACATGGAATTGAGCTACTAATCTGATGACGAAAAGAGTGAACGTCTTCGCGGTTGCATCACGAAAGAGAGGTCTTGTGCCTCTTTCGAATCTGTAACCGAAGAAAAATTTGCCAATCCTCTCGTGAATATTCGAAGCATGTGAGAGGATCTTGGCCTCACTGAATGTCTAACACTGCAGAATATTGGCATGTTGGGTGCCAAGATTTCCTACTTGTAATGAATACATAAAGAATGTCTTACATTTTTATAAGGTTGCTAACCTTTTTCTTTGTAGGCCTTGGCAATCTACCATGTGACTGGTATACAACTTTCATGGGGCAGCTACTATAACGGTCAATTCCGTCAGTAGCATGCAAATACGATTGGCTGTCGAAATCATGGCCGAGGTCGAATTGCTAGTCTGCTATATGAAGCAGGAGACACCCTTTCAAACAGTTTTATCAGATTCTTTCATAATGCGTACTATAAAAAAAAAAAAAAAAAAAGAGAGAGAGAGACAGAAGATGGAAGGTTTATAGTGGCATACAAAGTCTTTCAGGCATCAAGAAAATGCATTTTCTACAGTAGGCCTTTAGAATCATATAAATCTAAGTGATATGTACCCACACCTAAAATGAAAATTAAAGGGTCATGAATTCTTCGGGCATGCAGAAAATTCATTTTCTAGATCAGGCTTTTACAATCATACAGAATTTACGTGACATGCCCTCAGCTACGTGACTGAAGCATTTGTATCTGTAATCAGATAAAGAGGACAAAATTACGGGAACAAGACTTTGCAGGAGAATTGAAACGCTCTAGGACGAAAGGACACAGGTGGTTTCCAGGGTGGTTGTTCAGGGTTGTTGGTGAACGCGTCCATATATCTCAGTGGCCTTCCGCCGATGGTTGGACGAACAAATAGTGACAATACACGACATACAGTGTCGAAACACTTCGAAATTTGTCGCTGCTTAGAAATGCCGGAACTGGGAAAGGTTTTTCAAAAAATCTATCTCTTATCATCTGGCTAATGCCTACCTCGTGGTGATTCTCAATGCACGATGACCGGTCGCCATGATAATTATTATAAACTCTTATGTATCTAGGGCTAGGGTATAACCTCTGCAGTATTAGCACTGCTCCTCCGGAGGGCCCTGTCATTTACCCAGCATTCCCATTCCCAGGTAACCATTCGAAACCAGGACCTTCTGTTTACAACTTACAAGTCTGGTGTCATTTCTCGTACTAGTATTCCACATATCTCCCCTGTTACATATGATCATTTGAACAATTTGAATCTTGGACAGAAGGCACTGTCCGACTTCCATTGAATTCAGCAAACTTTACTTAGTTGCACCACATTAGTAGAAAGCAAGACCAGGAAATAATTGGCGGTAGCTTCGGAGCAATTTCTCAACGAGAAATATTTGACACCTCTATATAAAACAGTGATACGACTTCGCGCGTATCGGTCACTGTCAGTTGACAGGGCAGTAATTACATCTGTTGGTTCATTTGTGGGTGTTTCCTTTTCTATTATAGACGGAACAAAATAACATAATTTACTGTATTCATTCATATTAAACAATACTCGGATATGTTTGGTAAAGCATTTCTGCAAAAAATAAAAAAATAAAAAAAACAGCAAAAGAAACTATAAACATGAATGTGGGAAGGATTAGGGTATTTCCTTCCCTGGACTTTCATATATACGTCGCACTACCCTGTAAGATGATGCATCTTCATGGAAAAATGTTTCCAAGGCGTCCATTTACTGGAAGCAATTGATTGACGTACCTCAGCTGTTTTCATTTCCAACATACGTTAAAGTGCTACCCCATCTCGGTGGCGTAGCGAATCAGTGGCGATGTTGGCGTTTAGTACTCATATGGTGCGAAGTGATCATACTCGTAATCCACAGGTTCGAATTCGCCTTCGATGCCAGCACCATCCTCAAATTGCCACCAAGTACTCTCGTCGACGTACTCTAAGCCTTCGTACCCGATGTCTTCGTACCCTACGTCTTCGTATTCATAATCTTGCTGTAGCATGGCGACGTCCTCGTCGTAATCATGGAAGCCATCATCAACGACATAACTTTCATTGTATTGATAGTCTTCATCGCTGGAGTCCCTGTTTGGAGAGAGGAAATGACTCATCAATTTTTTTTCTTTTTTCTTCCCTTGGCGTCATGTTGCACCTCACTTTCTATTAAAACGCCCACCTGCGTTTTATCTATCCTTTTACTTTTTTACACAGACTAAAAAAAAAAAAAAAGGTAAAAACTTGGTGACCACAAATGATATATTTCATAACGTGAACGTTACTAAATAAGATTATGAAAACTTTGAAACTACAATCAGTTTGTATCCCATCAAAGTAAAAACCGGAAAGCCTGTAAGTCATCAACAGAGTATGGATAAAATTTGGATGTTGCTGCCATTTGCGGGGATTTACATCCAGGGTCCTATATAACAATATCTCTCAGTAAGCATTACGTTATGTTTATCTATATCGATAGTATGTTGATATAATTTTATCACTTTCACATGGACATCAATAAAACGCGCATGTGGTGTTAGACTTAGAAAGAATAACGTTGCGTTCTGGAATCCACATCGCATTGTTTGATTACAAACATTTGACCTACGGACTTTCTTTAATCAACCCATCCGCAAGAATCCAAACTTTCTCGTTGTTAAGATCATATCAACTTAGGCTAAAGATTATCATTAAAGTTTCTGGAATATCCCACAAGCATCTTCACTTTATTTTTGTAGAAACACTGCTTTTCTTTCTTTTGAGCGTTATACCATGAACACAATAACACAGTATGTATGTAGGCCCTAATTCTGGTAGATTATGATCCAAGTCTATTTTGAATTCCTAAGACACTATGAACGAACACAGCTGACGTTGGTATAGTTTGTCGTGTATTGGCGCTCAATTCGGTGTGTGTGTGTGTGTGGGAGAGAGAGAGAGAGAGAGAGAGCTGTATTGCTACACTTTGAAATCATGAGAGAGTTGGCTTACTTTTCTTCACTCAAATCTGAACACTCCTTGTATTCCACCTGGCCCATGCACAGAGAGCACATGTTATTGATCTCGTCAATGCACTCCAAACAGTATACGGCTGCAAAACGGAATACAGAGAAGATCTAATCTGATACAAAATCACTGTTAATCTACATGAGTCCTAAACTTCAAACGCGATAACTGCAGATCCTGCTTGAAAAAAAAGAAAAGAAAAACAACCTGATATCATATATTTATCAGAACTAATTTTACAGTAAAATTGGGATTTCAAATGTGTTTCCGATGACAGTTTTATTCTTTGCATGTTTTGAGAGGGTAAAGTAAATGTTTCTGTTACAATAGACATTTTTTTCTATATATTTTGTCTGGATTTGTGCATATTTGATTGAATTAAACTGTTCTGTCAGTTTTTTCTTCAGCATTGGATAAAGATTCCATTTTTATAGGATTTAGATGATAATTGCTGCAGGAGAATACCCCAGGACTCGATGGGCTAAAGATGTTACCATCAAACTAGTTTACATTTTGCTTCAATGTCTTATTTATGTGACGTGGATTGTTGTGACTGGGTATCATCAAAATGTCGAGTCTTTCCTTTTTCTAGCCTTTGTACCTACCTTTGCAGTCTGGCGAACTACAGTCTCTGAAATGATCATAATCACTCGGTGCCCCCGGGAGCCCACATTCAAGACAAAACTTCCTACGGTAACCACAGCAACCCAGCAGGAAGCGACATATTCCCGAGCTGCGGTGGAATAGATGAGGATGGTTATTTATCAAGTAGAAAAAGGTAAATGTACCGAGTATTTCACTGGCCAGGTCAATTCAAAATCGTTTGCATTACATTTTGTGACTTGAACTTCTTTACTTCATACTTGTATACTTTGTACTATGTATCGCCTTCTGTTCGATGAAAGTAAAGTTATTAAATCATGGCTGTAAAAAATCTTGACCAAAAAAAAAAAAAAAAAATGTTCACCTTGCACTTGGATAATGGCTGGAATATCTAAAACAAGACAATTCCAACCTTTTTCCACTTTCTTTTAAAGTCTTCGATCTTTACCTGAACTGCTGCGTGAAGTGCCTTTGACGAAGTCTTCTTATATGCCTCTAAGTAATCATATTAGCGAGGTGACATTAAACATTTTAGCATAATAAGATTATTATAAATTTCATTATGTGGCATATCTCGGTGTGAATGAAACGGCTTTCTGTGATTAGATTGGCAGTGGATGACTACGAATTAGTTAATTACGTAAGTTCAAGTTTGTTTTATCACGTCAACATAATTACACAGGCGCACAACGTGAATAAAAGTAAAGAAATGTCAGCATAAATCATCTAAAAGCAGGGTACATAAGCTCCATATCATCACACATCCACGCTCAATCCCTCCACAAATCCTCCCACACGCAATGATACCCAAAACACACGAGACCATGTCCGATCTATGTTGACCATGTTAACATCTATCTCGCATTTTCTGTTCAAAGTGTCGATGTAGCGTATAGGCAGGCTACAATGTAGTCATTATATAATTAGTAGGTGTAGTTTAAGTCGAAGCCATGATTTAAATTTAGTCAATCAACTAAAACAAATCCAATGACTTCATGGCAACGACAGTGACAATTTCATTTTTCTCATTTCACTTTACAATGCATAGGTGACCATAAACACTTAACATTACTATACACTTTCGAGAGAGAATGCGTAATATATCAAGAACCTTCTAAATATTAGGATGTCATGATACTCATCATCATTGTACAGCAGAAGAGAGAAAAAAGAGTTTGTAGCAAATAAATAAATTGAATGATTTTTTAGAAATGCGCACCAACCTGCTCCTGCAAAAATGTCTACCAATGCAGGTGAGTTTGAGAACACATTAGATTGGATCTATAATGGAAAAATACAGGCATGAGCAAATGATACATTACATACATGTTTCTTGCACATGCGCGTGATACCTCGAGTTCTCTGTTGGATGTCTCTGCGTTAACATGTATGATCTGTCAAACGCTTTTCGCAGAGGAAATTTGCATAGTTAATAATCTACACTACATTCATACGTCCTTATTGAATTCGGACCTTTATGCGTATTCTCGACAGTAACCCGAGAGTTCAGTCTAAAGAGCAGGTTTCCCAAATAATATATTGAAAAGAGCTTTGTACGACCTCGTACTACTCAACCGTATTCATCTTGTCTGGAAAGAAAACAATCCGATCGCAAGCAAAGCAGGATTATCTTTTATCGGTCAAGTATACAGATGTACGACACTGATCTAGCTTCGACACCGTACAAAACGCATGCACGAATACACGCGACACAAAAACATCGTTAGATGTAATAAATCGTCAGATGAAGGCCTATGCCTATGTGTAGTAGCATAAATCCATTTGAAAATGCAAATACATATTGTGAGAGTGTGTTTTTTCCCGAGAATTGAATTTATGATTAATCCCGGAGTTGAACACCTAATGGTACTATAGATAATAGGCCTACTTTTGATGATATGAAGTAGGCATACATTCCTTTTCTTTGTTGGTAAGATTTTGTCCTACGTGTTACATGTAAAGTTTTGCGAGGTGGTCTTATTGTGATGTTTGCCTCCAGAAGTAGCAATACCTGAAGAAAATGTGCACTGTATGAATTCCCACCTTTTTAACTTCTACAAAGTATCGATTATTGATTATTAAGTATCATCGTTGCTACAATCATAACCAATATTTATGTTATTATCATCACGACACAGTGAGCTGGCTGCAGCGGCTTGGTGATACTGCATAGCCGTCTCAAACGAAAGAAGCAGAAGATAATCACAATCATTCATCATGTTTTCGTTTATTACTCTCATTCTCTCCGCGATGATAGAGGATACCACACCTTGCCGCCAGCCTGCCCCTTATGCCAATATCCTCCTGGTGTTTCGCGGGGCCTTCCTTGTTGAATCGCATCCGCAGCGCATCCAGGAAACTCCCTCGCCGCCGCATGATGTGTGTATAGAGCCACACCACGCGCTGCCTCTCTCTGGAAGGGTAGAAGAAGGCCGCCACCACCCGGCGCAGCCGCCGTCCGTAGGACTCGGTCAGCACGAGCAGCAGACAAAGTCCAAACACAGCACCTTTGGCCATATTATTTCATTGACACAAAGTGAATATTATCATGACACAAAGCGACGAATTTGCAATATATTTGAAATGCATTTTCATGAATTGAGGGCGAAGACAATGTTTCGAGGTTGCATGAAAGGGTAGCCTCTAATTGTCTCTGTCTTTGAAGATTTCTCTCTCGATCCACATTTCAGACTTTCTCTCTCTCTTTCGTTCTCTTTGTCTCTCTGACATATGTGTAGATCATATACACAAGTAGATATACAAGTGTAATATTAGTAAACAGAGTGCAATCTAAAATTTACTATGCCACATAATATGTCACATAAAACAACGCAGCTATCTAGTGCCGAAAATATGCCATCAGAAAGTTTTATCTATCTATCGTTGTTTTCTCTATTCCCTTCAATTTCACAGGTTTGGCAGGATTTTGATGCCATTTGGCTATTCATCTTCATGAAAGATCCCTTGTTATTTGGGATATATTTTCCCATGGTCTCTAGTATTTCTTTTTCTTTATTGTTGTTGTTCAATTTTTGTTTTTCATGTTAATTCGTATACAGGTACTATTACTATCAATTTTTGCCTGATGTCTTCATCTCTTGATCTTTACTGGTTTATCATGTAGCAAAACCATGATCCCTAACACCTGTACGCCTGCCATCATAAGCGTGACCTTTGATCCCCCTCATGGAAGCATGATCAGTTTTGTGTATAAATGATAACCTAGGAACAGCTGATGTTTTGTTGATTTAATAGGGGGCGTGCTCTCGGGAACTCGGTCACCATGTTACTCATGTCTATTTTTAGTGCAATGAATGCACCAATGGAGTGTGACGATCTGACAGCGGCTCACGCAGCTTGTTTGCATAGTCTGCAGCGGTTGTGCTGACACAGTCATAAACAACTACAAGAAGTAAATTCTTACTACTCTTTTTAATTCATTCATGAATACAGCATCTAATGTTCGTAAAGAAGCCGTTGATACGAATGATTTTCAATTCAGATGACTCTAATAGTTCTTGCATGCAGAAAAAAATGTGGAAAATAGCTGAGGTAAGAAAATAGGACAAAACCTTGAGATACCGACTGCAAGTCGCTCTATAGACATTGTAAGCGCAGATGCAAGCGTTAAACATTCCGAACAAGAATTAAATCATACATCCTCACCTATTTGATAGTAGGTAAATACATCGGGAGCATTTGGGTTTGGTAGACACTTTGTGGTATCTATGGTGATGTTTGCGTGAGAAGCTGGGTCGAGAGTGGCCGTCAAGACGCGGTAGACATCGGCCAGGAGACCCTCCCCCTGCACCTTTAGGTGAATACTGCCAGGAACTGCGGATGGACCATAGAAAGTGATGGATAGGTGGACAGGTATGACAGATGAATTGGAGAAAAGACAGACACGATAGGTATAAATACACGCGAACTTTCAACGAGACAGCAGATAAAAATCATACTGGATTTAAAAACCCCGCTAAGATTTTTCAAATTCAAGAATTTCTTCCGTCGAGATGTTTTCATTGCAACTGATTGACAAATTGCCCTACATCGACGTAAATAAGCAATGAATTGATCAGTGTTTTAGTAGTAGCCATGATAAAAAATCATGGGCGTACATACTCGAGCAGGATTCGAACCTACGGCCTCCTGATCACCGGACAGGCGTCATCTCCAATAGACCACCGAGCTTTCGCCCGAAAGCAAGTGTTGGTTCTAATCCTTATAGCATGCAGCGGGTACTGCTTTGTTATTCAAATTCAAGAATTTCTTCCGTCGAGATGTTTTCATTGCAACTGATTGACAAATTGCCCTACATCGACGTAAATAAGCACTGAATTGATCAGTGTTTTAGTAGTAGCCATGGCTACTACTAAAACACTGATCAATTCAGTGCTTATTTACGTCGATGTATGGCAATTTGTCAATCACCCGCTAAGACTATTTACAAAAATATCATGTCCTCCTTTCCAATTCTCTTATTCAGGTAGCGCTGCTTTCCGCTTTCCATTGATATGTCAATAAACAGTACAGGGAACACAAACAATCGTCTAGAAATACGTATTTTGAACTCAAACAAACACTTTAAAAAAAAAAACAACAACAATACAGCTCACATCTCCTCATAGCCCACCTTCTTGTTTAACAGTGAGCTCCACTTTCTTCCGGACTACGTAGAGAAACGAAAAGGCGCACACGTCACCGAAAATGACAAGCGAGGCGTACCCAGCCTGGTAGAACCACATCAAGAGACCAAGGACCATCTTGCGATGCTCCTTCTTCGCCAGCCGAAGAGAAACTGTACAAATAATGATGAAAACTTCTCGATTAATCAGAGCTTATTTTTAAAATCCTTCAAAGAAGAACTTTGACCACGGAGATGACCATGACAAAGGCAGTTACCTAAAATGATAGTGTACGTGAAATTTTTGAATGACATTAAAAAAAGACATTAAAAACAAACACCTGTTTAAAAGTCGGTAAATCGTCCAATGTCTTCTGTGCGCAATCGCTTTGATCACGTAACTGCGTCATATTATTTAGTTATATCGGCGTCATACTCATTTTGTTTTTGTCGTTTATCTAACAAAACTTAAGGAATATTTCCGTCAGGCCTTTTGTATTCTGTACAAAGGAATTTAGGAATGATTGTGTAAGAGAATTTTAAAACTGATCAAAGACAATTTTGTGCACCACGTGAGCTGTAATAGACGATCCACTAAAATCAGTTTGTAAACTTTATCCAAATTCACCGAAATTGTTGTCGATATGGTTGTTGTATTCTATGTTTCTCTCAGTTGTTGCTTTTCCTGACTGTCACTTGTCTTGAAAACATCAACAAAATGTAATTATAGGTGCACGAAGACCGATGACAATGGAAACTGCATTTACATGGTTTGACGTAGGACCTTGCTTCCCGATCGCTTAGCGGTAGCACCGTGAACTTATTTTTCGCTCTTCTCTTCTCTTCCAGTCGGACGAACTGGTCCGTGATGTAGACATTGTCAAACTTGTCTTTGACCAAGTATTTGGTGCGGTAAGACATCGCTCTGAAACAAATAAATTACGGAAATAAAATTACACTTTTCTTAAGTTGTTGTTCCCATCAAAAAATCATTTGATTTAACAGCCGTCGTAGGGAGACTCTGATGAGAGACGTCAGGCCAAGGGTAATTTGTACCTGCTCTTCCGCATCAAAGTGATTTTAATATTTTTTTTTTAAATTACCTGTACCGAAACAGGTAAAGACATGAAATTCGTTGTATCTTTCATTGTTATTCTTATTGCTTAATTTTGATGGAAGAAACTTTCTCTGATATAAAACGACGTATAGACTAAGACATAAAATGGGTAAATCTTCTATTTCTCTTATTTCAGCAACCCTCATTCATTCATTCAAGTCACCTTGGTCGTCATGTTGAATTTCACAGGAAACAAAGCTGAGTTTTAACTTCCGGCTTACTTGTAAAACAGAAAGACCACAGTAAAAGAGAGCGTGTAACTAATCCAGGAGAGAACAGCGCGAAACGTTGACGTCCTCTCCCCTATCTCTTTGATGATGGCGTCCTTGATATCCTCCGGCGTCTTGGAGAAATTCCGATTCAGCGTGAAGTCGTGAGTGAACTCGAAATCGACGTAGAATTGTTTCTCGAGCTCGTCAACGGCGACTGAAAAACCTATATCATGCATCGAAAACGATGTCGGACAATGTCACTGAAATTTCTCTAAACTACAAGCTTCGTGGCATACAATTTTCACTTTCCTCCATATACAACCAGAGACAATTGCGGCTTCATGCACACTCATGCATTTGTTCAAGCGGGGGTATATAAATCTTACGTCATTATTAACTCGTTTCTGACGACATTGAAATTTCAGTAGATTTTGTACCGCAAAGAGCTGCTGTGTAAATGCACACCCGCTTTATACCACGTTCTTCGACAATCCCGTCAGTTGTCATGAATTTTCATTGTGATACGACCAACTCCCTCTATGGAGAACATGTGCCATATGACTTGCTCTTGGAGCAAGATCATGACATATTTAAAACAAACAAACAAACAAACAAAAACAAAGACAAAAGCAAAAGACAAAAATTCCTAAACTACCCCCCTCAAAAAAAAAAAAAAAACAGCAGCAACAACAACACCGTGATGACATGCCACGTAAAACCCGACAAAGAATTCTATTTCCAAGAATTTCTATTCTAATTCAAAAGGAAAATTGGCAGGAAAACTTGAATACTCGTGACATTACATTCAAAAATTACATGTCGGTTTAAAAGGCCACTATAGATGGCACTTGTAGGCCTTTATGCAAAGGACACTCAGCAGCTTACCCCTGGTTGCTTGCGA
The DNA here is from genome assembly GCF_964275005.1 of Diadema setosum. Classification (NCBI taxonomy): domain Eukaryota; kingdom Metazoa; phylum Echinodermata; class Echinoidea; order Diadematoida; family Diadematidae; genus Diadema; species Diadema setosum. The sequence goes on from NC_092698.1 coordinate 9,162,987, forward strand.
CACAATAAATGTGACTGCCGCCGGTGCGAAACAAAGAAGTTTTCCCACTGCAATAGAGACCGAGATAGTGGCGGTGACAGCACAAGCTCCTGCGCAATACTTCATATATGCATTTTTCATTTTCACTAAATTCGTGATCAACTGCAGTATCTTCACGAAATAAATATGAAACGCATTTACAAGTCTACATAGTTCCACCTTATTCAGTCGATACGCTTGCAGCAAAATAATAGGGATTGTAATTAATAAACGCTGAGTTTAATCCGTATGCATCCATTTATGGATGTACAAATGTATCTATTCATTTTGTATCATTGTCGTCATTATTGTTATTATCAAAGTATCATTATTCTTCGGGAGGACAGCAACATATAGACACCCCCCCCCCCAATACTATTCCAAACCATCGACCAAGGAGACAATACATACTGCGCAATCTCTATTTCTTCGAGACATTTTCGTCTTACGGTAAGAAGGTTCGTATCAGCTCATATCGACCGCCTCTGCCTTCCCAGAAAGTATCATTGAACACAATGAAGTTGGTCAATGACGAATGGTCTCCTTTTTCCTATTCTTCTTCTTCCCTTATTTTCTTCTTCTTCAGGTAACTGTAGAAAATATTACCCTTCTCAGCATGACTCAACGTTTAGATCACGCAATATATGCCGACGATCCTGCTTGCGGCCCCGTAGCCATACAGTTACAAAATTGAAAGTATGCTATGACCGTAATAATGTGACCCGGGGCCCGTTTCATAAAACTTGTTATCAGTGGCAACTGTCACATTTCTATGACAAATTTTCTCTCAGCCAATCAGATGCAAGGATTTCAGTAGCTTGTCACATCTACGACAACTTGTCACTGATGACAAGTTTTCCGAAACGGGCCCCTGATTGCATAATTATGATGTCAATGACATTATGAGATGTTAGTCCAAATGGGGTTAATGCTGGTAGACTTACTTCCGGCAACCTCACACAGCCTGCTCGCCAGATTGACAATGTTGCAGAGGAATCCCAACCTCTTTTTGCGACATTTTTGCTCCCCCTCGTAGAACTTGTCGTAGCATGTGTCAACGGGCTTCCCCATCGTCTCATTGCATTTGTCCACCATGCCGTCCAGCCAGTCAAAGAAGGCCTGAATCGCATCACCTGTCATGATGACCGATGTGTGGAAAGTATGTTTTCTGATCTCCGCCTTTCACTTAAATGGCACGGCACTGACATCTTCTCGAGAACATTGAGCAGAAAAGATATCTTAACTCTAAACACGCATCAGATAACGTTAAATATTGATTCTACAATGAAATTTTGTTATTGCTGTGCTTTTGTTGAGGATAAAAGCACGCCTGGCCAATGACAAGTGATAATGCTTGAAAAAAAAACAACAACAAATAAACAAACGGATAAACCGTCCATCCTAATCAGAGTTTTGATGATGATGATTCAACAAAAGAGCATAAAACTCTCCTTTATTTCTTCCAACGTTTACAATATATACAATTTAAAAAAAAAAGATGAAATACAACATAATTGGTGAATTTTCAAATTGAGTAGAATGAATTTTGATTTCTTTTTTTAATATACAGCAATTGACGTAGACTTCATGAATTACTTAGATAATTCAGACGTGAGAGATCTATTCACTTCAGAAATGACAATGTCAACAACGGATCATTTAGCAACAGCCTTTCAATTGTCAAATTTCAGATTGTCAATTTACATAATCTGACCTATGGCTTTGACAGCATTCACTAGGGCCATGAAGGCATCGTGTGCTCGGGCTACGATATTCTTCACGGTATCGATCATGTCCTCAATATCTTTGATGATTCCTGCAGAGAATAGATATATGTAAATTAAGTGATCACTAAAGATGTGTAAGGGCGGTTGTTGAAATGGCAATGGTTACAATGAAGAAGAATACTAGTGATAAGTGTACTTACAACATGACAGCAGTGATACCATTAATCTGTAGCAGCAATAACACTGGCAATGCAGTCATTAACACACACAAAAAAAGTATCATACTAAATCTTACAGAAAAATTCTTACAAAATTTTGTGGATAATCGAAAATGTAAGTAGAGCAGGTATTACAGCTGTCAAAATGTACTACGTGGAATCATTATAGGCCTAATGATAATAAGATGGCTATGATATTATCAGTATTAAATACTGATACTATTATTATTGCCACTTAACTGTATTAATGGTAATGATAATAAGACATACATTAATTACAATGATCAATAATGATAATAATCATAGCAACAACAGTTGACATAGAAAGGAATGGTTCCTTTTGGGTGTCTACTATCGTTGAAACGAGGACAATCTAGAATTGCGTCCGAATTAAACTGCACCGCGATATATCTGGCGACAAATAGCTTATAGCTTAGAGACTTGTAAAACAATCAAACATATAATTGTTTGTTTGTGTATTTGTTTGTTTGCTTTTTCGATTCCATCTCACCGGAGAGAGGCGCTGTGATGATTTCAAAGATGGTCGAAGACTGGTTCATGGCCAGCGCAGTGCCACAGGCCTGGCTGCGACTGGCCGCGTCCATGTTGTACGTCATGTTGGCCAGTGGTCCCCCGAGAAGAAGGATGTATCCATAGGCCATCAAAATGTTTCTTCCCTGCCCTATTACCGAGACAAATACATTGGAAAGACGACTCAGCTCATTGCTTAAACTTATTCTAACGAGAAGCGAGAAATTCAAACAACAGAACTGTAAGATATCTGAATGATTATTTCATGTAGATAGAATACAGAAGTATCGGTCATTATTAGACAATGTGATGAACTTTCCTTTTGTTCCGTGCATATCGCAAAGTTGACAGAAAATGGTATTTTTCTCACCAATACAGCAATTGCAACGCCATCTTTCGCAGTCGTCCTTGATAAACAGTTGTAACACTAAAGGAATTCAACGAAGGGGATGTGATCTACTGTTAGATTTATGTGACGAGGAAAAAACAAAACAAAACACAAAAGGAAATCTATGAAAGTTTGAGTGCATTTCAGTGCAAACAGAGTCATTTGGTCATACCATCTTCATCCCATGTAATTTGCATGAAACGATGAACAATACTACGGTTCAAGGAATACCATGAGAAACTGTAGTATTCCCTTTGTTTTGTACTATTCCCTAAGTATCTATTTTTGTTTGTTAACCTCCCTCCCCCCCCCCCCCCCGCATAATAATTGTCGGTAAAATCAGGAAAACCTGAAGAAGACATGATGCATATGTATATATATAAAGGGAAAAAAAGAAAGAGAGGGGGGGGGGGAGAGGAAAGTGCGGTAGAGAGGGAGGAGTTCCTAAAAGGAAGCGCTACGAGAGCTCTAGAAGGCCTTATGAGCAGATGTCATATCTTTAGCAGAGGCGGTTTCTTTTTCTAGTTAGAAATATCTTGAATGCACATCATCACACGCTCACATAAAAAAAAAAAAAAAAACCGCTCCAACTAAATATGTAACGTCCCCCGAGGACACGGGGGAGTAAATTCGACACTCGCGAGGTGTGACGTCGCAGGCATACATGTAGCCTATACGTGATGGGAGCAGGAGGTGAGTTTTCGTCTCACCTCTCAGATTGGAGGAAGAGACGAACCTGTAAAGAACTGGGGCAACATCAGCATGATGATACAACGGAGGCGCCTGGAGAAGGCCAGTCCGAAGCAGAAGATGAAGCCGACGACGGACGTGGTGGTGACGGCTCGCTTCCAGCCGTAGCCGATGACGAAGATGAAGATGACGAAGAAGACGAAAGCCAGCAGGCAGCCGGTGAGGAAGCCACACACGTTTTTGGCCAAGGTGTTCGAGTACGACCCGGGAACACACATCCACTTCCAACAACACTAAATGGTTATTTAGGATGAAAGGGAAGAGCAGAGAAGACGCGGGATAGGGATGAGGTATGAGAAATGATATAAGATGAGAAGTAGAGAAGTAAGCATAAAGCTAACAAAAATAAAGGAACTATGAGAAGTAACACAAAGACCACAAGAAAAAAAAGCATATGGAAAATGAAAATGGGAAAATGAGAGGATAAAAAACCTCCCAAAATACCGTTGATAAAAGGGAAGTAAATGGAAAAGAAAACAAGAAAACAACTTTAGGTACAAAAAAAAAATCGAGAGAAAAAAAAAAACGACAAATGGTGATCGCATAATGCAATGAAGAAAGAAGTGAGTATTGACTTGAAAAAAAAAATACCACTTAGTAAAAATTTAGAAAAAAAAAAAAAACTTACTGTCAATAAACTGTCAATAAATGTAAAGACATGACTGCAGCAACAAGAAGGACGATATGGACGAAAAAGAAGAAAAAGAAAAAAATGAAAGAAAAAGGTTGATAAGGTGATGGGGATGCTAACCTTAGCCTCTGCCGGAGTCCTATCTCTAAAAACCTTCCTCAGACATTTACAGAACAACCAGCAGCAACACGTGAGAATCTTCCAGATGAGGCAGACGATGATTTTGATGAGGCCAGGTCGTTCCGCGAACCGGCTCGATGGTGGGCGCTCATCGTCCTCGAAGACTTTGATAGATTTCTTTCTTCTTCTTTTGTCTTTTCCTTTACTAGCTGGATCTCTGTCCTCGCTCTCCCCGTCTGAATCATCACTTGATCCGCCATCCTATATCGGACAGTTAATGTACGAATAACATTTCTTTTGTCAATAAACAGAGTCTTGACGTAAAAATAGTCAGAATCATCGCCCTTTTCAGCATGATTATAGATTGCAGATTCGGGAAGTAAGCTGTAATCTCGAGCATAATCTTGGAATTTCCTTTAGTATGGACTTGGCTTATCGTCCTTTGTCAAATGAAATCTGTAAAGGGGCTAAAGTAGTACATATATATAGAACCTAGTCCTAGACCTATCTCTTAGCTCACTTAGCGGTGAATGTTTGCCGTTGTTTGCAAACGTAACGAATTTTAGCTCAAGAATAACAGTCTACCCAAGGCCAAAGTTTGTTGAATATTAGTAACGTTAGGCAGGCACCCCTATCGCTATTGGGCTTTTTAAACGTTAGGCCTAACTGCGACTATTAAAAACTAACCGTTAAAACCTCTATAGAGTCTACCGGTACACAGCCCAGTCGCTGTAAAAACGCGACACGGCGTCTGGTCGGGCTAAAGGCCCCCTCACACCTGAGCGAACTGCCTGAAATATGACTTGCTATGGCTGGCGAAAGGCATTTTTTGAAAAATCGTTTTCAATGGTAATTGATAGTAAATCATATTTACCCTTCGTGTTTGGGTTCGTACACCTTCTGAACTAACAGTTGCGATTATTCAAATTCGCACGGGATTTTTGAACATGTTTAAAATTTCCCGACGAATTGAAAAATCGTCTGTCATTTGCTTGAATTTACATCTCTTATTTAGTCTGCGGTAATCGTTCGTTTATCATTCGTGTGCTACTGTCACGCATAGTCCCTCATCGCGCTTTTGCCAAGGTGGACCGATCTCGAAAGAACCCTAAACGAAGCAACACGATGACTAAATATGACTTGCGCATAGAAACGAAGATAGTATGACAAACGTATTTTCACTTGCCATCTTCTATGCGAAGGGAAACCAAGATTTACTTTTACTAAATTTGAATACGATGCATACACGAAGGCAAGTCTAAGAGATACTATGACAAACTATGGATTGCGAAGTGATACGAATACGAGCGAATGACCTGACGAAAAAAATTGGCGAATGCTGAGCTGCTCTCTGTGACCAGCCACTCACCACGCTACATAAACATTCCACCCGAAAGTTTCAAAGTTTCTTCAGAAAAATGGAAGATGCAGCCCGCCTCAGAGTCCAGTATTTACTGGCAATGGCTCAGAATGAAGTTATACATCAGCAGCTGAACCTACACCAATTCATCAGAGGCCGCTTCAGATGGAGACGAGGCTTCAGACGACGTCGTGATCTGGAGAAGAACGTGGCTGAACCCTGCCAGAAGGGCTTTTAGAATCTACGACCAGCTGTTGGTTGAGCTCCGAAGAGAAGACCCTTCGACTTTCAAGAAATTTCTCTGCATACCCCCTGAACTCTACGATGAAATCATGGAGAGGGTCAGAGGAAGAATCAGGAGGCAGTACACCTGGTACAGGGAGCCGCTTGAAGAAGGTCTCAAGTTGGCAGCTACTCTCCGTCATCTTGTGTCTGGCACCAAGTACTCCGACATGCAGTAGGCCTATGGTCAGGGAAGTGCGTCAGGCCATATGTGACAAGTATGCACTGATGAAGTCATGACAGCCCCATTCAACCCCTGATGGATGGAGATTGCTGGTGGATTCTACAAGCGGTGGGATTTTCCCTACTGTGTGGCAGCTATTGATGGCAAGCATGTGGCCATCAGAAAGCCTCCTCTGTCTGGCTCGCTATACTACAATTACAAGGGCTTTTTTAGTATAATCCTGTTGGCTATAGTGGACAGTGACTACAAATTTGTCTGGTGCGATGTTGGTGGTAGGTATGATACAATAGGGGAAAGGGGGTAGGTCGAGTCAATTTAGGGGTAGGCCTACGTCAGATTTGTTATCACCTCACCTCCATTGTTACTGTTTCAATATTTATTTTATGCTAAAATAATAGCAATTGGGGCAATTTATCTCAGTTTTTGCTTGATACCCTTTTTCTTCTTCAAGAACGTGCTTTAAGAATAATTAGTAATGTTGGATATTTATTTCACACAAATGATCTTTTGTGTAGAAGGAAAAATCTGAAATTGATTGATTTGTTTCATTATAATGTTGGTATTTTTAAGTATAAATTTTCAATTGATGAGCTTCCTGACATTTTTGCACATATGTTTATAAGAAATAACTCTCTTCATATCTACCCAACTCGTCATCGCACTGAAATCTGGTCGCTTTTATACTCCCCGAGGAGCGCACACCCACGTACGAGAACGCCTGATCTATTCTTTCGTCTTCGTTTCCAATCGCACGCCATATAATAATAATAATAATAATAATAGTGGCTACTTGTATAGCGCACAGGTCCACTTTTCAGTGCTCATGGCGCTTCAAAAATGAAAAAATATCATATATTTACATGCATATACATATTCAAACATTTCAACAAAGAAAATGGTAAACAAAAGCAAATATATACCAAATAAAGAATACAACATATATCAATAAAAAATACAATATCGATCCAATATTAATGACATACAGCAATTACAGTCCTCAGTATGAAAGGAACAGATAAGTTTTAAGTTTGGATTTGAATGACTCTGTAGATGACAGTCCCCTTAACTGAAGAGGTAACTGATTCCACAATTTTGGTCCCATAACGGAAAAAGCACGATCACCATACCCATGTTTTACTCTGGGTGTTTGGAGTAAGAATGCATCTGATGATGAACGTAGCCTTCGTGTCGGATTGTATTTTTGAACAGAATTACTTATGTATATTGGGGAAAAAGAATGAACTGAATGATGTACTAATAACAGAATCTTGAAAATAATCCTTTTTTTCTACAGGTAACTAATGTAAGGAACGGAGAACTGGTGACATGGAATCAAACTTATTAGTAAAAGTTAACAATCGGGCAGCAGAATTTTGCAACCGTTGAAGTTTTGTGACATCTTGTTTTGAAAGATTACACAACAATGAATTCGAAAAATCCGACCGAGAAGAAATCAAAGCAAGAATAAGTATCTCAACTACAGATTTAGACAAATATTTCCTTATGAAACTTAAATTACGCAACTGATATCGAACATTCCGCTGAATATGAGTTACATGACTTCGAAATGACATTTCCTGATCAAATATGATACCTAAATTACGCGCTGTTTTCGACGGAGTAATGCAAGTGCTACCGATGTTGATATGACATGACTGATAATCAACTTTGCTTAACATATGCTTTGATCCCAGTAACAGAAACTCATCATTTAGTTTAAGGCCATTGGATGTAAGCCAAATTTTCAGGTCTTGCAAACATGCTTCGAGTTTTATAAGTAATTATCAAACCATTGCTCATTGTTCGTTCGTCTTATCGGGTCATAGCAACCCTTCGCTCGCCTTCGGCCGCAATTTACTCAAAGAAGTGAACCGAAAAACCGTTATCCTTCGCATGTCATATTTATCCTTCGCTAACCGTTCGTTAATCATATTTGACTTTAGTTTATAATCGGATGATTTGAAGGCAATTTTATTTGAAATCGTTGAATTCGCGCGCATTTCGTACGTTTTTCCCATTCGTCCCCCTTCGTCCCCCTACATTCGCTCAGGTGTGAGGGGGCTTTAATGCAAGTGCTACCGATGTTGATATGACATGACTGATAATCAACTTTGCTTAACATATGCTTTGATCCCAGTAACAGAAACTCATCATGTAAGCCAAATTTTCAGGTCTTGCAAACATGCTTCGAGTTTTATAAGTAATTATCAAACCATTGCTCATTGTTCGTTCGTCTTATCGGGTCATAGCAACCCTTCGCTCGCCTTCGGCCGCAATTTACTCAAAGAAGTGAACCGAAAAACCGTTATCCTTCGCATGTCATATTTATCCTTCGCTAACCGTTCCTTAATCATATTTGACTTTAGTTTATAATCGGATGATTTGAAGGCAATTTTATTTGAAATCGTTGAATTCGCGCGCATTTCGTACGTTTTTCCCATTCGTCCCCCTTCGTCCCCCTACATTCGCTTAGGTGTGAGGGGGCTTTAAACTGCGACCATCCTGACAAGTCCAGACGCGAAGCGTTCGCACAGTTTCAATGGAGCGCCCCGGGGTAGGGTTCAATTCAATTCAATTCAATTCAATCATAAAGTTTAGTTTATTTCCAATCAACGAAAATCAAAACATAGTACAAAGTATAGACCCTACATGTCATGAAATGATATTGTTCAAACATTTGCAACAGATTCATGTAGTATACGAGAAAAATTATATAACATTAACAACATATTTCTACAATAATTAGGAGGAACACTGCATAGAACCCCTCTATATAGAGTCTACTTCGTGGGCGTGCGGAAACTAGGAAAATAAATTCGATTGCCAAACTAGTGTAGTGTGATTGATCGTGAATGACTTGTGTCGAAAAGAGATGAAGGAAGAAGAGCTGCTAGCTGTGATGACGTCATCAAGTTTAAAGTAGATCCGTCAAAATCGGCTCGATTTTCTTTATCGACGATTTACTCGAGTTATCTTGATTTAGAGCAGTTTCCCTCTGAAACCACTCAATTTTCATAAAAATTGTGGTCAACCTACTTTTTGACGGCCGTTCCGTTCCCGGGCTTTTTGGGGGCCCCAGACGACAGGAAAGACGAATTTCAGCCCTTCGGGCTGAAATTCATCTCTAAGGGAGAGCCGCCTCCGGCGGCTCTTATACGCACCAATATGCTAATTTAGCCGGTATTCTGTAATTTCTCCGTATTTAATATAGACATCTAGATTATTTAAGTCATTTGTAGAGATATAGAGATCTACATACGCAGGTCGGGAAAAAAATATAAATAAAGTAGGTTACCTAGACTAGACGCTAGACCCTATCAATGCTAAATGCCTAGACACTGTTCATTGAACCGCGTGTACCGGGAATCCTCGAAGGACAACACACTCGTACACACATTCACTTACCCACACAAGACGCGAGACAGTACCGAGAAGAGAGAAGACGATATCAAGTCTACGAAGAACAAAATAATAAAGACAGGAAAGGAAGAGGAGAGAAGAAAGAAGAGAGGTCTGAATACAGGGGGGCGTTTCGTCAACGAGTTCGTCGGAGGTTTTCACCGACGAATTTGCTATCAGCCAATCAGACGCAAGGATTTACACTGACAACTGTTAAAAGCTAATAAAATCCTTGGTCTGATTGGCTGATAGCAAATTTGTCGGTGAAATCTCCGACGAACTCGTTGATGAAACGCCCCCCAGAACACGCCGAGTGCTGCGACAGCAGGACAGGTGAAAGCTCAAGCATGTAATAAAGCAATTTGAATCATCTAGACTCTAGATGAGCTAGAGAGTAGGTATTTTCTGAATTTGTAGATTTTAAATGTGACAAATTTGGGGGAATCTTTTAAGCTATTATTTCAAAGTCTGGGTCCGGTATAAAGAAATGTATTTTGGCCCTGGGTAGGCCTACGTGCGGTTCTCATTAATGGAAGATGGAATTCATCGGATCGTCGCGTGGGATAGAAACCAACAGTTTGGAGTTAGTTTATCTGCCGTCTAAAACTGTTAGGCCTATTAAACGTTAACGTTAGATCCTACATGACTGTTTCGATGAAATGAGTCGGGAAATAGGGGATATTATGGGATTTTATTGCGTTTGTGGAAGAAAATTTTTAGTCCGGTCCCACAACCTGTCCGGTACCACAACGCTTGGTCTAGACCCTCTAGGCCTGCATGGTGATCCGGCCTTACCATACATATGATCTCCAACCAAACATGCACAAACTTGTACAAAAGTACACTAACCTTAGCGCCAGATGCTTTTACCTGAATTAAATTTACCTGAACTAACGTAAAAAGTGTAGGTCTACATGCCTCCTAAGTCCTAAAACACCTACCAATTTTGTAAAATTTAATAAAATTTACATTTTGTACACAGCTCACAGGCATGGCACACACAGGCAGCAGGACAATATTATCCAGAGTCTTTGATGCTCCTTGATATTATAAAATGCATTCATCATGTTCTATAGGCAATACCAACAGGGCAATACAATTTAAAATTACTTTACAAAACAACTTTTTGAACTACAAATAGTTGTTCCGACGTTCCGTAGACCAAGTGTGTGCTTCTACTAAACTCTAACGTTAGATAGATTGTAGACTTCTACTGGTCTAGATTTTCTAGGTGTCTAACAAAATAGAACTAACGTTAGTAGGCCCTAACGTTAGGGCTAGAGAGTATCCAATCTAACAGTAACACTAACACGAGTTAGATTAAAATCTAATGTTAGAAATGACGCACAGCCTAGATCTAGATCTAACGTTTAATCACAATGATAGACTAATAGGCCCTACTCTACGTTAGTTGGGGCTATCATCTCTTTGATCTAACCGGGCGTTAAAAATAGGTCTAACGTTACTTAACTTACCACCTCGTTGCCTGGCCCCAGTCTCTTTTCAAGTTGACCATGAACCCAGTCTTCGGCAGCAGTTTGAATCTGATCCATAGCATCATCTTTCAGATCTTCCATCATGTCCTCCATTTCCTCCTTGACTTTGTTCTTTATTTTCTTTTTTACTTTCTTCTTGGCTTTCTTCTTCACTTCCTTCTTTGCCTTCTTCTTGGCCTTCTTTTTCGCTTTAGCTTTAACTTTTTTCTTAGCTTGTTTCTTAGCTTTCTTCTTAACTTGTTTCTTAGCTTTCTTCTTAACTTGTTTCTTGGCCTGCTTCTTTGCTGTCTTTTTCGCCTGCTTCTTTGCTGTCTTTTTCGCCTGTTTCTTTACTTGCTTCTTTGCTACCTTTTTCGCCTGCTTCTTCGCCGTTTTCTTCACCGCCTTTTTGCCAGCTTTCTTCGCCGCCTTTTTACCAGCTTTCTTGCCGACAGACTTGCCGGCCTTGCCGGCGACTTTCCCCACAGCCATCATTTTGAAAGCAGTTCTGAAACAAACTCAGCCCATAAACGCACCCCACCACACAGAAGCAAATCAATCGTCTGCTGCTAGCTAGGGATAGACAACACACACGTTTCAAAATGCCGCTTGTTTACTGTCAGCTACAGCTAGCACGTTACCCACCCCCGTACATGGTATAGGCCGTGAGTACTACTGTACTACTAGCTAGCTGTGACGTGAGCGCGCTGGGCTGTTCGACAGAATGCGCACATCGTGTCAATGTTGCGCGCATATTCTGCTAGCACGCACGGTGCACTACCTGCATTGGCAAGTAAGTAGACGCGCTCGCGCGACCATAATAAATACGCGAAAAGAATGCCCATTTTGGTCACTATCATCCTCACTCAGATCAGCAATCTACACGTACAAGGTACTGTAGTTCATATACACAGTATGTAGCAGAGTATAGAAGCTACGCTTCTATACTCTCTGCTACATACAGCAGTATGGCTGGACCTACTACTCATCGACCGCCTAGTTTTTATTTGCTTGATAAGAATATTTAACACTGAAATTCACATAAAAACTTGACCTACCGTTAGTGCACCAGTTTTCAACAGGACCCAGATTTCGACACCCAGCCAATAATTCTTATAAAATTTTATACTCAATACAAACGTCTGACTTCAGCAATCAACCAAGTTATCAATCACATTTCTAGTCTTATGTAAACACCGTTTGACACTTGTCATCATAATCCGACGGTAGAATATTTAGGAGAAAAGCAACACAGTGTCAGCAGAAATGTGAATGTCAGCCATTTTTAGGGGTTCAAAACAATATGACGCATTTTGTATACATCGCCGTAAAATTAAATTCACCCGTGCCGGTTATCTTGCTTTAGTATCAGTTTGTTTGCCAAATCTTGATGTTAGATTTCATAATCGTCTTTAGTAATATCATGGCTGAATTTGTGATAAATGAGCAAACTTGTAGAAAGAGTTGGCTTTGAGAATGTGGCACCAGGGGCCCGTTTTATAAAACTTGTCATCAGTGACAAGTTGTCATAGATGTGACAAGCTACTGAAATCCTTGCATCTGATTGGCTGAGAGCAAATTTGTCATAGAAATGTGTCAGTTGTCACTGATAACAAGTTTTATGAAACGGGCCCCAGGGGGGGTGTTTCATCAACGTTTGTCGGCGCTGACAACTTGAATCACCATAGTAACAGTCGGTGACCAGAGCATCTCAGCCAATCAAAACCAAGGATTTTGCTGAAATTGGTCAGTGCCGACAGTTGTCGGCACTGACAAGCGTTGATGAAACACCCCCCAGATTTCGACATTCCCATATCAAGACACGTTATCAGAGGAAACAACAAGTTCTTGCGCCGGTATGATTGCTAGTTTGCGTCCACAATGCAGTGTACGCGTACTGTACGCGCCATGTGATTTCTGTGTGACGCGCGCTGTGATTGTGTCGAAAAATGATGCTGGGTGTCGAAATCTGATGCCAGCGACGGCGTGACGGAAATTGCTAAAATTGATCACGAGTGCATTCAAATTGGAATTCGTTTAAGGCATATTATTATTGGTCTTTGTAGCTCAACTTCATGTCGAAATTCCGAGGTATAAAACGGTGCAGTATTGATGGTAAACAAGGAAATGTGCTAAAGTGTCGAAAACCGGTACCCTTACTGGTACCTGTACGTGATTGAGAAAATCCACCACTATCAAATGCTGTTGTTCTCTTTTCAATTCGAAGTTTCAGTGCAAAAATATCGCCGTCGAACTTTAGTGGCCTCTTTTCAGCTACCCGCGGTGTCGCTCCTTTTTTTTTTTTTTTTTTTTTAGATCGACCGCTGTTTTTGCATTGACAACGCACGCAAACCGAGTTGTATTGAACACCGTGTTGTACGAAGCTTTTCAGAAAATGCATTGACATTACATTACGATTCGGTTAAAATATTCATTCGAAATTTTGTCCTTGATTTAAAACATTAATGAACAATGAATTTTCGCGTTTTCAAACACACATCCTTGACCTCATCAACGGTCAAAACCAATACATTTTTATACCCTCTGCGCGCAGTGCAGTGCGTACTAAGCGTTCTGTTCGCCAAAACTGCGCGGTCGGTTTCAAAAAGGGTGGTCGATGTGTAGTAGAGCTACCATACTTAGGCCAAAAAAAAAAAAAAAAAAATTGTTGCATTGACGTAACATGAGATTTTCAAATAGGGTCGGTCGGGCGGATTTTTTTTTTTTTTTTTTTTTTTTTTTTGGCTACCTGCATTTTACGTGTAAAACTCGTGCTCAGCTCAGTAAACAGTTACAACTGCTGCACCGAATGTGCTGTGTTCATCTATTCTACAAATCATTTATGAGGCTGATATTACTGGAATTATACCCCTTCGCAGAATTTAAAGATGTTGAAATCCCTATCCTGAATGTTTTCACTTCATATTTTACTATTTTGACTTAGATAAGATAGATGCAAATTGACCCATATGTACGATCTTTTCATCGCACACTGCGATCTCTATTACAGTCCCACATATACAGATTCGTGTAAGTTCTCCACACAAGAAACCTTTGGCAAAACTGTGCACAATACATCGCAGTCTGAATGCTACGTATAACACTGAATAAATCTTGTTAGAGTACGTGTCCGTGTTCGAAACAGATGACGTACTGATCAAGGAAGGCGCAGCTTATGCGAGGCGCTAGATCTCTCCCTCGTACATCCGATATCCCCAGAGCCGTTTCCACTTCCGGGTTTGTGCGATGGCGATCGCAATCAACAAGATATTTGATATCGATAGCAAAAGAAAAATAATAATAATAAAAAAAAAAACATGGGGTCGGGCGGGTTACGCCAATGCAACATTTTTTTTTTTGTTTTTTTTTTTGCCTTAGTGCTGTTACGAGTATAGGGCCTAAAATGGACTTTAGAATCTCTGCAATCTGGGGGCATTTCATGAAGAATTCATTTTTGTCCGACAAAGTTGTCGGATAAATTTGCTCGAGCCAGTCAGATGCAAGGATTTCGGTAGATTGTAACAGTTTGTCAGAAAAAAATAGCCGACCAAAACGCTTCTGAAATGCCCCCTCCCCCCCCCCCCATTAGTCAAAACTACTGAGTATCATGCACTGATTTTTACTGATCCCAATGAGATTTTTCTCCTCAGTCACCACCATTATGCTGAGGTCTTCATAAGGACCACTTAATTGTTTTAATTCGTTTTTGGATATGTCAGCTATTTCAAAACCGATTTTATCAAATGAACTTTTGATTCCTTTTAGAATCGTACATTTGTACACGGTATGTTATACAAATATACCAGGCCTGAGAGGCTCTGGTTGAAACTATGCGCATGAGGTGACTTCAGTAGCACTATTTTCTGAGGGGCGCAGCCCCGAAGAAAATAGTGCTACTGAAGTCACCGAAGGCACATAGTTTCAACCGGTGCCTCGAAAAATTGGCCTGGTATATTTGTTTTATATATCCCTCCCAATGAATTTAAGAGTATTCGACTGCTGGTATTCTGTAATTTACCTCTTTTTTAAGGGCATCTTGCATTACTTTTCAAGAAGATGGACTTTACCGTCGGGAAAGCAGCTCAGAAGCAAAGGAGGGCAGCGCGTACGCGTACTATGAAGAGACAACTGCGCGCTCAGCCGCTGAAGTGTACTCGGTGCATTGCTGTTACTGGTAAACATGCGCAAACTGCAAACTCACTACGCGCTTCATACATGCAATACGCCTATATCCGATCTGTCAACAAGTACGTTCGGTTGCGCCAGTGCGGTGATGTGCGTGCTCGAGCTGATCAACGATGTGACTGTGAGCTGCAGTTGATTGTGTTTTCTGTCGTCTTTCTACCTAGCTGTCTGTACATGAATATGGGCTATCATTTCCTGTTAAAATGCAAGTATACATTGTACATTTGGGTAGCATTCAGTAACAGCGTATAAGGTTAGATTAGGCACTTGAAAAATTCTAGCAATTAAAGCATCGAGTGCCACTGTAAATTCGTGTGATTCGTACGGTTCGTACGGTAACTAACTCGTTAGACACTCTAAAAAATAATTGTTAGGAATGAGATTACGGGAAATAGGGCCTACTGTTAGACAGGTAGAACTAACGTTAGGCTTAACTAGCGCTAACGTTAAAGCAGGCCTACTATCTACTGCAGTTTCGTTTGTCAACATCTTTTGGGTGGGTCGCTCGAGTTAGTGAACTGCGAGACCAACTTTCAAACGGCGAAACATGAACTCCCCAAAGGCCTACAGTACGTCGAAGAACCCTAGCTTGCTTATTGTTGTCTAATTATAGATCTACGATATCGCCTACTCTGTTGTAACGTAATACAATTTTTTCTTTTTAGGTAGAATGAGGGCTTTATAAGAGTCTCTGAGTCTCTCTAACGTAACCCGTGTCGCTTTGAGTGTATGCGTGCCTTGTGGTTCTCGAGAAGTGCAGTGATCTAAGGCGCCGCGATACCCATTCATTTGTACATGAAATCTCTCGCGAAGCAAAGGTGCTGCGATACCCATTCATTTACACGTGAAATATTTCGCGTCGCGACGCGAAGCAAAAAAGGCGCGAAAATCACCAGCGTGGTATAGTTTTTACCATTTTCCCTAGGGAGAATAGTCATACGCGTATTTGTATGGTAGAATTATGTTTTGTTGTTTACAGTGCTCTCGACCAATCAGAGGACGAGAAGCAATTTGTGAGGGATATAATGTTTAATATTTCACGGCTTGTGCCGAAAGGGTGGGTTGGGTGGTGGCGCGTCGCGTATATGGGAACACCACCCTTCGTCCAAAGCCCCCCCCCCCCCCCGGTTTTACCGAAAGGGTGCGTTGGGATCGTTGGGTCGCGTCGCGTTGACTGGAACCCCACCCTTCGTCCAAAGCGCCCCCCCCCCCCCCCCGGTTTTGCCGAAAGGGTGCGTTCACAAGTACCAACCGTTGGTACTTTTTCTCATGTAATATTAAAAGACGAGTTTTGAATTTATATTTAACCTTCAAACAACCATTTCAAAGAGGATATCGTCCGGATCGGTTTACACTCTATTACCACTAGGTCTACAGCCAGTTGGTCTAATAACCAGTTGGTCTAGTCATCATTTCATCCAATTACTGTTTGGTCTAATTGTTATTTGGTTTAATTACTATTTGGTCTACAGTCAATTCGTCTAATAATAGCCATTTGGTCTATTTTTGGTCGAACACCAAGTTATATCATCAAATACCGATTTGGTC
Organism: Diadema setosum; assembly: GCF_964275005.1. Taxonomy (NCBI): domain Eukaryota; kingdom Metazoa; phylum Echinodermata; class Echinoidea; order Diadematoida; family Diadematidae; genus Diadema; species Diadema setosum. Next base: position 9,179,803 of record NC_092698.1, read on the forward strand.
TATTATGAGTTGGTCTAATTCCATTTCGTCTAATCATCAAATGGTCTAAAATAAAACCAAATTTGTCCAATATAAATTTGGTGTACACATCATTAATTTTGGTCCATTGCCCAGTTGGTCTAGCCTCTGTCTATCATCATTTAGTCTACACCCATTTAGTCTAATAACCATTGATCTTATTGTCATTTGGTCTAATAGCCAGCCTCCTGGTCTTATCAGGTACCATTTGGTCCAATCATCGTTTCGTCTATAATTTATGACCAACTGGGCTATTTTTTTTTTTTTTTTTGGGGGGGGGCCTTTTTATTGATGTGTACACCAAATTTATATTGGACAAATTTGGTTTCATTTTAGACCATTGATGATTAGACGAAATGGAATTAGACCAACTCATGATAGACCAAAAATAGACCAAATGGCTATTATTAGACGAATTGACTGTAGACCAAATAGTAATTAAACCAAATAACAATTAAACCAAACAGTAATTGGACGAAATGATGACTAGATCAACTGGTTATTAGACCAACTGATATTAAACAGTCTATTAGACCAACTGGCTGTAGACCAAGTGGTAATAGAGTGTAAACCGATCAGGACGATATCCTCTTTATTTTTGTTTGAAGGTTAAATATAAATTCAAAACTCGTCTTTTAATATTACATGAGAAAAAGTACCAACGCACCCTTTCGGCAAAACCGGGGGGGGGGGGGGCTTTGGACGAAGGGTGGGGTTCCAGTCAACGCGACGCGACCCAACGCTCCCAACGCACCCTTTCGGTAAAACCGGGGGGGGGGGGGGGCTTTGGACGAAGGGTGGTGTTCCCATTAACGCGACGCGCCACCACCCAACCCACCCTTTCGGCACAAGCCATATTTCACGTACAAGTATAATACTGTACCTATTTGTTTCTGATTTATCTTGAAAAAAAATAAACCTGAATCCCAATCTCAAACAGAACTTTATCATCCCTTTAATTCTTCTGCATGACTTACATCTACGATCTGTCCATTCAAGAGCCGGTATAGTTATGAGTTGCAGCACTTTAATTCTGTACGGCCTAAATTAATTTTGTCATGCTTATATCAAAGAATGAAACAACATTAGGGCTATATGGCTTAATTGGTAACACGAGGATGAAAGCGGAGAAAATTACTTGGTCCTTATAAATCTCTGTGTGACACATTCTTTTTGAATTGTCCACAGGTATAATATGTGTGTGAATTCCGTGCACATTTGACTCAGTCATATAGAAAGGGTTAATCAGAGCCTATAATAATTCTTACGGGTTTCCATTGTCCACACATTAAGGCAAATAAGATCATACTAGCATGTCAACTTTCTAGAAGCTAACCTTTGAAAACAACTGCGTAGGCGTAATAATAATCATATATAGTAAGATACATCAGTTTTGTGAGTAATCAAGCATAATGATATGTGATGATTACAAGTTGATAAAAACTTTACAAAGGAATTACTGCGCATGGGTCGCCGTGTCGATACTCATGATTAATTCCAAGTTACAAGAAATACACTTCTTAAAAATCATCACCAAATAAGCAGCAAAGTCCTTTTCACAAAAGCATATAGTGCATATAGCTGAAACAAATATATAAAAAAAAATCTGCTGTTATAGAATATCATTTTCTCCTTCCCCTCCTGTTTCACAATGTGCCTTGGAATTTAGTGTCGTATGCATGCATGGCGTCATGTAAATGCGTTGTATTATTTTGATAGTATCGTCAAAAACGGCGAAACGGCACATCAGACATGCAAGTAATGACAAACATTGCAAAGTTCGACAACGGCATACATAGAAGGAGAAGAAAAGAACGGCCCAGAAATTGTCCCTGTCTGTCTAGGCATGTATAGGCCCTATTGCATGTGTCCAGGGGATGTTCCTTCATTTTGTACTATTAATAGTCGGACTATTAATGAAAATGCATTACTCGTTTCACATTTGGTCTTAAAATGCCCCCCCCCCCACAAAAAAGAAAAAAAAAGAAGAATGAACAAATGTTGTGCTTTACATTTAAATAGATTGAATTCTCTCTCTCTCTCTCTCTCTCTCTCTCTCTCTCTCTCTCTTTTGGTTCCTTATTCGTTCTTGGGTGTTTTGTTCACAGCTGAAAATACTTTATACTTGTAACTCATTTCGACTGCTGTAAGGCTCAAATATAGTTAAGGTACATTCTATTATTACTATCTCTTACTAAAAATGAAATAGATGTATAGTGTCATGAAACTGCGGCTTTGGTCATCAGTCTCCCATCTTTTCGGTGTTTTAATGTTTACCCTGCATGTGCATGGATACATTAAACGCAGAATCACTGTGCAAACCCTGCATCCCATTGGCAGGCATGTTCGAGGAAAAGGGACTTCCCCTATTTTCCCCCCAGTTTTTCTGCGCATGCGCGTTTTTGTTTTGATTTATTTCCGTATCATACAACAACCCTGAGCTATACAGAAAATGAGTCATGATAAGTTTTTTTTTATCCTTCGTTGAAAATGTCGGAAAAGAATGTGTCCTATTAAAAGAAACAAACTGAAATCCGGAGGGGTTGGGTGATTGTTGCATAAAGCAGTGAAAAAAGGCAACTCGGGTGACCGAAATAATATGAATGCAGTTATCATCTTACCGGTGATCCCTATACATCCACCTCTGCGCAATTTCTGTGGCACATGTGTGAGTTAAAATGAACCAAATTATCAATCTAGCGTTGTTTATTGTTGCAGTTATGTAGCTTCTGTTTCGTCAAAGTGCTCCAATATTATTTTATATTTTTCTTTTTGTTTTAGATGTAAGTTTGATCACGTGTACTAGTTTTGGATATCCTGCGCGTTATTCCCCACACTGTCTTTCATTTTATGAAAATTAATGTGATAACATATCCTCATAAGATAATGGAATGTAATTCATTCAAAAGAAATTTAAATATTCTAGACCAGACAAGTATAGGCCTAGATACACAGAGGTTGTTGTTTTGTTTATTTCTGGGGGGGGGGGGGGTTGTGTGTGTTGTGTGTGTGTGTTTTGCCTCCCGTCAGTCTTAAGAAGTATGTTACTTACGGTTCTCGGAGCTTATCATAGCTCGCACTAAATCGTCAAACATTTTGCTTTATTTCTCCTGCTTTTAAAGTATTATAGTTCTAATGATTCACTATAGACAGAGATCTTCAGTATTGAAATTCTTACTCTGTTTTACTTTAAAGGTATACTGTTTACCATTTTTTGATGAAAAAAAATGTTTCCAATAATATTCGAGTTGTCACATTTGATGCAAATGTGTAAGTCAGTTGTAGCACAAAACATCCTATCATACACAAACTTTGCAATAAACCCTAAAATATAAGGAGAAACCACTAATTTTCTCACAATACCATATACTGTAGACGGTATAGGCTGAATAACAATTTTATTATAACTGTTTATCACATTTTGTACATTTAACAATACTTAACATTGTTTATACAAATTAACTTTTTTTTACAGTGGTTGTTTCTATCCGTTACTCACATTTTACAACTATTTTGAAGCAATAAACATAATAAACCTGGATTTTTTTTTCATCTGCAAATAGTAAACAATGCTTTTAAGTCCATTAATTTCTTCCATGAAAACTTTTATCATTCTGACAATAAATCAGGAGTTGAATTCAAAGCGAAGCGATATTGATCAGTCGAATGACTCCAACACATTTACAGTTCATTGTTTAAGAATATATGTATCGTGTTTATGAACAATAATGACATCATACTGTGAACAAACCTTTTGGATAACTTGAACCGTAATTCATTTTCGGAATTACGAACCTGGAGTAATGATTACTGACTGCGTGTCTACTAGAGCATGAAGGTATGAGAAAAGTTAATTTTCCATTTTTCTAAAGACAGCGTTGCAACTTTATGAGAATACAATGATTTTGTACAAGGTTCTAACAGCTATGCAAGCATATATATTTTATATACCTATATATACATAAGAATACATGTGGTATAATAGATTTAGTTTCGTTGAGATACATTTATCACTGAAAGGCAAAGATAATGAATAAGTATGTAATGTATACATATATGCATAGACAATGGTTCTGAAAAACAAAACAAAACAGAAGATAATGTTGTTAAAGGGGGGAACCAAAAGTTAGCACAAGTGCTATAATCGAGAATGGTTCTCCTTTACTCTTTAAAAGTGTATTTAAGTATCGAAATATGGAACAAATCATTATGACGCCAGTATTATGTCACAGTCTAGGTCATTGTGGCTAGCTGAATAAAACTATTCAAGGACCCTCAGTATTGTGAGGTACACCTGATTCGAGTCTGCTCCATCTTTCTGAAGAGAGAACGCTTAAAACGGATTTAAACAACTAACCTTTTGTCCATTACAGCTTTTCAGCACGCGTTGCTTGATGATCAAAGCAAGAAATAAACAGGTGGCATTCAATTAAAGCTCCATTATTTCTACCATATGATGTACGTGAAAATATACCGCGATTAAAATGTCGACATTGCTTCCCAACTGCACTGTACAATTCCAGATGATATGCCGGCATTTTCTGTCCTGGTATTTGATTTGTCCTATTGACGTACGAATTTCTGTCACCAAACTTCTCTGTCCGTTTATTCTGTAGCCCATCCTTCTTAATATTCGTTTATTTCTAGCAGCCTGAAAGCAGACGGATATAGTCAACGAAATGTTAATCTTCAAACACTGTTCAACAACAACAACAACAACAACAACAAAGCAAAAACACGAAATGTGTACATATACTTTTGAAAATGAATGACTGCATTTTGCGACATGCTCAGGGCTCATACGACATCGTGCTATTTCTGAAATGTAAGTTGATTAATTTGAAACGAACGAACAAACAAAAAACAGCAAACGACCATATATAAAGCAATCAATCATTCGTTGAAAGAATTACACATCACTGACATGAATTGTAACGTAAATGATAAATATTTTTCGTTTGTTTATTTTTGCCGGATTCTATTAATGTTAACAATGTGCACTCAATGCACTACTATACATGTATTAGTTTGTTTTGTTTTTTTGTTTTTTTTAAAGGAACTTATCTTAAGAAGTGTCCAACCGCAATTAATAATCTTTTTAACTAATGTTTAACCTGAAACGAATGCAGGAGGTAGAGATTACAATATTATACAATATTAATTATGTCCTTCATTACTGAAACTCTGTTTGCTATTTGGTCTACATAGCGTCATATGACCCGGAACATTTAGTACTATGTTGAGAGTGATGGCGAAGATAAATGTCGATTGAGAGAGAGAATAGGAAAATTATTTGCCATGCCCGTGACGTCATATTCACTGCATATTCATCGCAGACCAGGTTAGAGTTCGAAGGTCCTAATTTCACACTTTCATAGCACAACATGCAATGAAGGGTTTACAAAACAAAAGTATGGTGAATTGACAATCATACAACGCTACACAGAGAACACGTACAAAAGAGGGGGAAGAGAAAGTGTAAAGCTCAAGAGGAAGACTAATTACCTTACGTATATAAAGATGGGCTCTGATAGTTCAGCGTATTTGTATATACAAATCATTTATACACTCTCACATACGTGTACATGCACGTACAAACACACACACGCACACACACACACACACACACACAATGTGTATCAGGTAAGCCATCGCTTTACACGTGACAAGGTCATTAAAAGGAGTATCTGATAACTCCTATAGGTCATTGCAAGTATGATGAATCTAGGTGAATGTCACCTCGGAATCCCTAATATCAGCTAAAGCTCCCAATAATTGTACAAAGAGAAGCCGAAACATTCGGTCGAAACCACGACTGGTTAGCTAGAGGACAGGGGAAGAGTAAAGATGAGTTCAGGAGAGAGGGCCCCGCAAATCCATGATATGAAGGAGAGGACGTACAAGGGAGGGAGGAGAGATACTAGTAGGGGGAAGGAGAGAGAGAGCGGTAGAGAGGAAAAAGGGGAAGTTCCGATGACGTCATTTGGGCGCGTCGTGCTACTACTGCTGCATGCGCACAATATTCCTTCAACCCTGGCCCTGTGGAGATGGAGGAGTGAGTGTGTTGTCCAGTTACAAGGTGGTTGGGGCGCAGGTTGCATGGAAGAGGTCAATCTTTCAGATGAACGTAGTGCGAGCGCCACGGTTGGGTCGGTGTGCACCAAAGAGGTTCTTGTATACAGAACCTCTTTGGTGTGCACCCTAGAACCTCTTCGGTGTGCATGCAAATGCGAAAACATATTGGATAATATTTCTTTTTATAATTTTGTTCTTATTCTTGGGAGTGTGATGCGCTGTCTCGTGACTATTCGCAAACGCAGCCTGCCGTGCCATTCACCAGTGTTTGCTCAGTCTGCGCATGTGCGGTAACTACTCACAGAAGCTAGCTAGCTGTGGTGTGCGTACGTCGTACCTATCGCAGAGACCGGACGTGGGGACTTACAAGGAAAAAGAACGCTCGCTAAGCCTCCCTGACACACGCACGACGACACACACACTCTCTCTCTCTCACACACACACACACACACACACTTACACACACACTTACACACGTACACTACTGCACTGATGCATATATGCATGCTCACAAGGCGCAGCTGCAGGCATCCGTTTTCCACGCACATCATCACGGGATCCTTATGTACCAGAATATAGTAGGCCTAAAGGAGTACGTCATATTACGAGAATAAAACATCTCGTCATTTTCAACCAACGTGAGCCATTCTCGCTAGTAATTCATCAGTAGCGGGTAAGTCGGATGAACAACATACTAACATTCCAGTACAAGTCTTTCTAAGTTGATGTCTATCTGTCAAGCCACCAAACAGAAGGGATTTCTCGGCTCTTTCCATTATGGTATGTGACAGGAAGCGGAATGCTGGGCAAATGCAGGGAGATGTCGCGATAATGTACGTACAACTCTATTGTACATTGGCCCCTCTGTGCTCCACTGTGTAAAAACTGTGGTTGTATGTTGGTCGATGTTCAAAGCGGCCTGAAAGCGGTGTACACTGTAATAGTTGACTAGATCTAGATCTAGTAACCGTTGCATTGTAATTTTACTATTACTAACGCTTACTGTCACAAGACTGACAGTAGTGTAGTATACTAACTAGTATTCAATGATAGTGATTAGATTAGAATATTGTAAACAGTCTGTTCAGAGAAACGTATAGAAGATTGCTAGATTTATACAACGTCAATGGACATATCAACAGAAAAATTGCTTTGAGCTTACTTTACTATAGTCGTGTAATATCTGCTGGATGCTGCTACACCCGTAGCATACCGTACACAGCTGCAACTCAAGAAGTCAAGCCAGGGGTTCCCTAAAACTCTATCCCGGTGCGGCGGTGGTAGGGCCCTATTCAATCGAGGCCCGAGGGCTTGCTTTGGAAGGTGGAGGCGTATTTCAGGTGTACAGTGTATGCTTACAATGTTTATTGTCGCCTATAACTTAGTATTGATGCCAAATATTTCATCTTGTTGGGTGACAATAGCAATGTAAACAATGTAGATTCTAACGTATGTTTCATTTGCGAAAATCGTGTCCGGTAAGCCTAATACAATGCGATTTTGCACCGCGCAAAAAGACAACTTTTTTTTTAGAGGAGTAACATGTTTGAAGCATATTTTCTAAAAACTGGAGCGAATAATTGACATAAGTTGGCTGAATTCGTAATTTCCAGGAGTCTGTGAATAAGTGATGTTAGTGGATTGTTATTTTTAGTTGAAATTTCATCCTCTGAGTACGGAATTCAAAGCCACAAAAAAAAAAAGTGTCCGGTAATTGGATCTACTATTCTACAAGTTACTGTACAATGTGTATGTCTGTTTGTTACCAAACTTGGATGGTACACTTTGTAGATGTGGATATCCCTTGGGGAGTTGAAAGTCACCACAAGTTCAAAGGTCACAGACAGGGGTCAACAAACTTTTAGGGCCCGGTGTTAAGTTTTTACTGTACGGCGCTTTTCAATTATGGCTCATAACTTTTAATCCATTGTATGTCCGTTTGGGACCAAACTTGGCTGGTAAATGTCCCTTGGGGAGTTGAAGGTCACCAAAAGGTCAAAGGTCATAGGCGGGGTCAATGACCTTCTGGGAATTAGAAATACATTAATTTCTTCTAGGCGAATGGGCGATACACATTTTGGCACTTGCCTTGTGAGAATCTTTCTATGAATATGGGACAGTCTACACGTACAAACTCTGTACCATACAATTGATCATCAGAGATATGATTCTAAAGTAATGTGTTTTCATCAAAGACCAATCATCTGCAATGTATGATTGTATTGTGATTCCTTGTATGATAGCCCTGAAGGTCCTGCATGTTAGATACGCATGTTAGATACGATAAAACTAATTAGGTGCTTAACCAATAAAAATAAATGAACATTTTGTGGTGGGCATGGCTCAATAGAATGCTCTCCCAGACCAAGGTACATTGTATTTTGAGAAGGTTACCACTAAACTAGCATATTTTGAAAATTAAATAGAGTGTATAATAATTGATATTCAGAAGCTTGATGATGACAGTATTTACAAGCACTTTTTAGGCATGACAGCTTTAAAGGGATGTTTGGCTGAGGTGAGGATTCAGCTTTGTGCGAGGTATAGTATTTAGAAACCACTCAATGAAATTTTAAAGAGCATTCAATTCTAAGGGGAATCGAAAGTTTATTTGATGTTTACAAATTGTTATCAGTTTTGAAATGACTGAGATATCCAAAAACAAGGTGAAACAAAGAGATCCTACATGCATTAAAGTTGTGACCTGTTGCATTTCATTAGGATCACTTTTTTGGATATCTCATCCATTTCAAGACCAATTTTTATCAAATGAAATGTGAATCCCTCTAAGAATTACATTTTCTTTCATTAATATTTAATAGAGATGGAAACCTTGAGCCCCATTTTAACCAAAACTGTACCATCCCTTTAAGAGCTTCGTTTATTTCCTCACCATTCATCACTAATTGTACAGTGTGTGTTGTGAGTGTTCTATTAGAGCAGATCAGTAGTATAGCAGTGCATGTTTTGCCATTCAATGAATTAACTGATTTTAACCCAAGAAATTATGTGTACGTTTTGTTTTCCTCTCAAATCGCTTTGTCAAATTTGTTAACTTGTATATGAACAAAGCATACTAACTACTGTATGTATACAAGTAGATGATAAATCAAAGTCAAATTAAGTGGATGTTCTCAAAAATTCTTCTCCCCTCACTTCAGGAGTCCTGGTTTGTACCACTCTGATTGTGTCCTTGATCCCAGCTACAGAATGACTGATGATAAGCCGTTCGCCTGCAAAGTTCCTGGCTGCAATCAGGTAAAGGTTGACAACAACAACAACAACAACAATAATCAATTGTACATGCCGGAGTATGACTTCATGTGTCTCTAAATGACAAGTGAAAAGCCTTAATACATGTACAAACCTACATGTTTGGTATGCTATTGAAAGATTATCTTTGAAAAAAAAAAAGTTATGTGCTGTCTATACAAGCTATGCCTTTGTTTGGTGAGATAACCCATGTATATTCAACATGTCCTGCTTTACTGTTTCATGCTTACACACAATTTTTGGGCTATTGTCAAACTGGCTTGTTTAGAATGACATTTACAGGATTACTTCTAAGGTGTTTTTTTTATTGTTTTGTTTTGTTGTGTTGTATCAGTCAAAAGAAAATTTCTTTTGCCCTTTTACAGTGTATGATACAATCCAATAAAGCAAACAGAAGAAAAACTGTAATATGGTAGTTACCGTTGAGAAATCCGTGCATCTGCTGGGATGAGATTTTGGGTCATACATGAATTTCACTGCTGCTACTGATGTTCTGAAATAGGTTTTTAAAGCACTGTGAAATGAAATGTTAATGCATTTGATATATATTGATATTGGCCTACCTGCTACAAAACCACAACAACCTTACCAAAAGTACAGTGTAGTTTTGATGCATCTGAGACATTTTTCTTCTTTTTGTATTTTTTTTTCCTTCAAGGGAGGCCACCAGCCCTGGAGAGGAAAAAAAAGATGACAAGGAATATGAAAACATTTGACATTATATTGAGATTTGATATAAAAAGAAAGAATTAATGTTTCCTGAAATTGCCTCAGCACCTTCAAAATATAATGTGCAATGTACCAAGCTTAATTTAATTATTTGCATGTGTGCTAAGTAGTGTCGCTGTGAAAATTGAGTCTTTTTTGTCACTTTGTGGTAGATGAAGATGGTCAGGTTTATTGTCTTTTCCTTTGACAGAAATTTGTCAATGAGGATCATTTGGAGGTCCATCGCAAGAAGCATGACATCAATCTGGGCTTCATCAACCTCAAATCTCTCGATACACCTGTTATAGGTGAGTAAAAGTCTTGTCATTCTTGTACCATAGCTACAGTTACTTTTGTGAAGGCCAGTTGGTGGCATGTATACCAGGGTTAAAAAAAAAAAAAAAAAAAAAAAAAAAAAAAAAAAAAAATCTTCATACATAGTGTACATACACATATTAAAGTGTACTTTTGCTATTTTGTATGTGTGTACATTGTTGTCAAAGCCAAAACCCATGCTATGAAAACAATTGTGTCAAGTTGTAGCAGGGGAAAAAAATTTGTTAAACACAATCAATCATGTATGAGAGAAATGTAAATTCTTGCACAGACCGATGAATTTTACCGCTCTAATATTCAGTTTTGATGAATCAGTTATGATTGGCAATTGACTGCTCTTTCTTATGGTTCTACATGAATCTTTGCATACTCTGTGATGAGAAGACAGATACACAAAATTGTAAGTATTGAACACATGAAAATTGATAGTTGACATATAAATAATGTTACAGTTAAAAAAGGACATCTGTGACTAAAGAAAAGTGTGTAGAATGCCAGTTGTCTACACATTTTGATCTATTACGTTCAAAATGAAATGATGTCAAGGCACTCATTGATATGATCCAGTTGACATTCTAACACCAATATTTCCCTTCTAAGTGCAATTTAGTCATATAAAATAGTTTTATGTAACATGAATTATATTATTATTATATCATCTTGTCCTCAAAACCAGGCTTATGGCCCTGAGGAAATTCCGTGTGAAGATGGGCAGGAGATAGGCATGAGAAAACACAATTGAATATGGCTGGTCAGTTTAAGATACCATAATTACATACTTGATGAATGCATTCACTTTAATGTTTCATATGTATCACTACATTCTTTTAGACTTTAAAATTCTGACAGGGGATATGTCAAGATGTCAAACTTGCAATTTGACCCCAAAAAAATATGTACATGTTGATTTTTAAAACTGAATCTCTTTTTAAAATTCTCAGCTTTAACATACAAGTGTATGAGTGTCTGTGACTCTATTGTTGTAACATGGTCACAGGGCACTTTTAACATCTCTTTGTGCATATCTAACTTGCAATCAACACTCATTTCATCATGTTATAGAGTGAGTTGGACATGATATTTTTATGAGCCTGGAGGTTTGTGGTTCCGGTGGTATTTATAACGTGCAACCTCTCTATCAGTTGTATACACTTGTATCATGACATTTTTTTTTTCTAATCTTCAGCTGACCAGACGCCGACACCTACCAGATTCCTGAAGCATCTTGCAGGGGACGATGTGCTCTTCAACGAACTACCGCCCAACCCCTTTGATGTGGAGTTCAGAAAGGCTGCGTCAGACAAGGGGGTACATGTATGTCACCACTTCTATCCCATTCTCTAAAGTTGATGGAGGCTGCTGATATTTTTGAGCTGTTGGGGCTCAGTAGATAAGATTGCAAACACTCAATCTTTTGGTCACCAGTTAATGACCATAAGCAGGAGTGGAAACACCATTTGGCAGGACATTTTTAAAATCCTCATTGTGTAGGGTGGTGATTTGGCTCAGTCTGCAGCACATCTGCCTACAGATCCAAGGGCAGCGGGTCTCACTGAGTCTCACTGAGCAATGTTCTGTCTAAGCGTACCATCCCCTCTTGCAAAAATACTCTGTCCATCAGATAGGACATTAAGTGGAGGTCCCGCCCCATGTGTGAGTTAGCCACGTCTCATGCACGTGAAAGAACCCACTTCATTCATTCATCTCAAAGAGCAGGGTGTTATCCCAGTGAAGTGGTCCCCCTGCCTACCCACACACACACAAAAAAAAAAAATCAGTAAATGGTGCCGACCCCTCATGGTTTGCCCCAGGTGACTACATTTGTAGCAATAGCCAGCAAACAGTATCAACCAGGAACATTGTGCCATATGCTTGAATGATTTTTTGTAATCTATTTTAATTGCCCCTTTGTAAATTTTCTGAATAACTTTTCTTCTTATTTTTTTTTTTTTTTTTTGGGGGGGGTGTTCAGAAATGATTACATTAGTCGTGATCATACAATGTAAACCTTTTATAGGATATCATATGATTATTGCATGCATTAATATGTTTCTTTGTAATACAGGTGTAAGTCCTTCATGTATATCAGTATGACACCAAAGCTGAGAATAGATTGTGCATGAAACCATGGACCTAATAACGAATGGACTGTCAACTAACTAATCATATCAACTAATCAACTAATGCATAATCATGCATTGTCACTGACAAAGGAACCGTTTCCATAATTCCAGTCTTATTTGGCTGATGCGCCTTTTCAGGCGAAATGATTTTGAATAAACACCAATGATGAGAAGCAGCAAACGTCAGAACATGACTAATTTAGTGTCATTTGCTTGGAAATTACAGACTAGCTCGCTATCCCTCTCACGTACGACTTTGCCTAATAGTAAGACATACATATACGCTTCCCTTATTGTCTCTTTTTACTCTGGAAAAATGAGCAGAAAAGATGGAAAATGAGATTACAAATCAGTCAATTAGCTAAAAAGTTAGCTTTCTCTGTAAAAGTATCTGCAATTTCGCTATGAAGATATCTGAACGGTGATATACTGATACATACCACAACTGTACATGCATTTTCCTTCATTTAAGACAGTAATTATCTTCTGCCCATTTGGTTTATAGAGTTTTCAAAGCTGCATTGTGTTTTGCTGTGGCTTGCCGGAGGCAGAGATCATAAGATCAAAGCAGGGAAGAATGGTTATAATGTTTTCGTGACACTTTTGACATAGACAGAGGCATGCATTAATGGATGTTAACAAAAATGATGAATGTCCATGTATAGTATGTCCATGACGTAACTTTGCTTTCTTTTTTACATGTTTTGCAGCTCGACAGTGCGGTAGACTCAGTTTCTGATGTGCAGAGCTCCCACTGCGACACAATCAGCAATGGCGGGGACAGCCTCAATCCCTCTCTCGATGCCATGGCAGCCGTCTCCACCAGCGACGTGTCTCTGGGAGAGAGCCAGGCCTCCCAGGATGCCATCCTTCTGGAGAAGAACGAAGAAGTCATCGTCGAGACGAGGCCAAGAACTGTGGCTGACATCACAGACAGCGACAGTGACACCCAGGAGGAGGTTGTCCAGAAACAGGGCGGGCCGACGACAGTCGTCGTAGTCACCCAGCCCCCTCAGTCCACGGCCAGCTCGGCCAACCAGACTGTCCAGTTGCAGAACCTTGGGTAGGACACTTAACCTATTTGATGAGATGAAAGCATTCCGTGTAGGGGATGTCTTTCAAGATTTCTGAGTAGTAGTAGTAGTAGTAGTGGTAGTGGTAGTGGTAGTGGTAGTGGTAGTGGTAGTGGTAGTGGTAGTGGTAGTGGTAGTGGTAGTGGTAGTGGTAGTTGTTGTTGTTGTTGTTGTTGTTGTTGTTGTTGTTGTTGTTGTTGTTGTCTTTTTTCAGTACCAAAGTCTGTGTTTTGCTTAGCAACCCTTCCCATTTAGCACATATTGTCATGATTCCTCTGATCGTATATTGAAATGAAGGATATTTCAGTGGATCAGTATTTTTGTGTTTGTGTGAGTTTCATGCATCAGTAAGTTGAGTTGTATGAATTGAAAAAAAAAGAATTATGTCATAATATACACAGCATATTTCGTGCTTCACATGAAATGTATGAAAATTTCCTCTGCCATTGAAGAAATCATGCAGCTGTTGCTTAAACTAGCTTTATGTGTGTTTTAAGAATCAAATTAAAACAATTTTAGTATTTCATGTACTGTCAATGTGGAAATTACTGCATATAGCATATTACAAACAAGTCCCTGTTATGCACAGCATAGAACTAACTCCGTATGTTGGATACTGTCTTTGGGTCCTTTGTGTCACAAAAGGGTATCTTGATTTGTGCGTCTCTGACACACAATATTCTTCATAAAAGCAAAAATTAGCTGTTTGTATGACCTTCATAGAGAGACAAGCCTAGCTTCACCAAACTTTTGAGTAAAACCCTGTACTAACTAAAATAGAGCATACAGTATTTCTCTGTACCATAGTTGAGGTCATGTGTTTTAATTCTAGATAATTTACAATTTTGCCTGCCTGCATGCAACAGTGTGCAGAATTTCATAATTTGGGATGTCTTGTTTCATGTAGTTCACATCTCTCTTTTTTTTGTCCAACTTCCTGCGTAAAGCACCTTCAAAATTTGCAGTTGTCAGTAGCTATGTTTTTCAGTCTCCAAAATTGCTCTCAATCTGCTAAAAAACTTAACAGGAACCCAGGTCTGACATGCTAGCTTGTGCCAACTGGGTATACATTGAGTGAACTCTGCATTTATTGACTTAGTGAAAGTATTTCACCTTCACAGGTAGTGTTATATGTTTTTGATTAAACAATAGCTAGAAGCTTTGATGCAGAATGTGTCTTTGAATAGTGTGCTAGCTGTGTCTTGCTGTTTGCTTGCAAAGACATAAGTGTGATAATGTGAACAGCACATGGAAAGAGTCTCTTCAGCATTAGGCAAAAAAAAAAAAAATTGTTGCATTGGCGTAACATGAGATTTTCAAATAGGGTCGGTCGGGCGGATTTTTTTTTTTTTTTTTTTTTTTTTTTTTTTGCTACCTGCATTTTACGTGTAAAACTCGTGCTCAGCTCGGTAAACAGTTACAACTGCTGCACCGAATGTGCTGTGTTCATCTATTCTACAAATCATTTATGAGGCCGATATTACTGGAATTATACCCCTTCACAGAATTTAAAGATGTTGAAATCCCTATCCTGAATGTTTTCACTTCATATTTTACTATTTTGACTTAGATAAGATAGATGCAAATTGACCCATATGTACGATCTTTTCATCGCACACGGCGATCTCTATTACAGTCCCACATATACAGATTCGTGTAAGTTCTCCACACAAGAAACCTACGGCAAAACTGTGCACAATACATCGCAGTCTGAATGCTACGTATACACTGAATAAATCTTGTTAGAGTACGTGTCCGTGTTGGAAACAGATGACGTACTGATCAAGGAAGGCTTATGCGAGGCGCTAGATCTCTCCCTCGTACATCCGATATTCCCAGAGCCGTTTCCACTTCCGGGTTTGTGCGATCGCGATCGCAATCAACAAGATATTTGATATCGATAGCAAAAAAAATAATAAAAAAACATGGGGTCGGCGGAATTTTTAGGGTCGGGCGGGTTACGCCAATGCAACAATTTTTTTTTTTTTTGGCCTTACAACTGAGGAAACTGGTGATGTGCATACATGCATCACACCTTGGTAACAAAATGTCTGCATTTGCACTTGTCACTGATTCTCAGAAATAATGCAGAGAGAAGAAAAGAGGGAGGGGAGAAGGTTGCTCTCCTGTCGATTTTGGTGATGACAGGGGAGATATCTCTTGGCATATTTTAATTGGGAAGGGAAAACTCCTCATCGCAGCACTGAGATCGCTCAGACTCAGAGAAAAGTGTGAACACAAAGTGTGATGTCTTTCCTGTAACTTGTCCCTCATGTAGTGATCAGCTGGCAATGAATGGAATCCCACTGACCGGACCCCTCGTCATCAAACTTTCCAGCGGCCAGACCATTCCATTCGTCCCCCCGTCAGTCACAAACCCCAATGAGCCCATCCCCGTGGCCATCTCAGCCAATCCCATGAAGGAGGAATCAGTGCGAGTCATTACCCAAGGGAAGCCAGCACCAAATAATGCTGTAAAAATGGTAAGATCAAATCGAAGGGGGGGGGGGGGGAGGGGGGCATAAAAAACAGAAGCATTTAGAGATGTAGCTTTTATCGTACTACAATATGAGCGAAGACATCACGAGACATAGATAAATTGTTCACAGTTCAATATTGTGACACCAGGAAAATGAGTCTGCATATCGTATGCGTGTGACCCTTCATAGATATGGAACAAATTTGTGAAGATTGATGCTTGCAACATGACCTGTGGTGTGATATGCACTAAAAAAAAAAAATAAAAAAAAATGTCTTACCTCCTTGCATCACCAAGGATAATTGAAAAATAGCTCATCTGAAGGCCATCATGGTGATAATATGTAGACAGTGCAGTCTTCTGCCCGAGTATGGTTGTTTCTGTCTAGCCATCCTTTTGAGCATGGGGAAGTCTCCAAGGGCGTATGCAAACTCTTCAGCATTTGACACTGGTGTAGAATTAACCAAACCTGTGCCACTTTGAAAGAGGCCACAATTAAGTGGACAGAGCAGTAAAGGCAAGGTGACATGAAGGCAGAAAGGAAATATATCTCCTATTATTTACCACCATTTTTGTCATGGTAGTCAGTGGGATCTATCACATAGTTGTGCAGTGTAGTATTAAAAACAACGAAGAATTGGTTTTCATAAAAAGTGTATTGATTCTGTGTCCAACCACGTAGAATTATTGATTGATTGATAACATGTTACATCTAAAAAAAAGAAGAGAAAATGTATTGTACATGAATTTGAGGACACAGATTCCCTTATGCATATCCTTAAGGTATTATCTAAGTGTTTCTTGTGCCGTCTTTAGCAATATCTTAATTGTTTGACCACAAGAAAAGAGCAAAGACTCCAAGTGTAAATACATTTTACAGGTTTTTAGTATTAAAGGACAAGTTCACCTTCATTAACATAAGGATTGAGAGAATGCAGCAATATTAGTAGAACACATCAGTGAAAGTATGAGGAAAATTGGACAATCGATGCAAAAGTTATGAATTTTTAAAACTTTTGTGTTGGAACCGCTGGATGAGGAGACTACCAAGGCTCGTGATGTCATATGAGTACAACAGTATAAAGAAAATGTAAAGAAAATTCAACATATTTTCACTTTTTTCGCATAATAAAAGAGCACTTGACTTGCCTCTTTCTAAAGGCAATGGGAATAATATTACCCACAACATATGTCAGTAACGAGTCAAGGGAATGTGTACTTTTTTCAAAAGATGAAATTTTGTGAAATTCTCTTTATATTTTCCTTATATTGTTGTACGCATATGACATCATACACTGCAGTAGTCTTCTCATCCAGCGGTGACTGCACAAAAACTTCAAAAATTCATAACTTTTGAACGGATTGTCCAATTTTCCTCAAACTTTCAATGATGTGTTCTACTAATATTGCTGCATTCTCTCAATCCTTATGTTAATGAAGGTGAACTTGTTCTTTAAGTATGTAGACACACTTAACTCGTGCACAGGTTTCCTAATTTTGACATGATGACTTTGGGCATGGCACTTAAAGAATGCAATAGTTTGTATTGGGATGCTATACAAAACTTTTTGGCGTGTTGCTGCAACATGCTGAAAATCTGTATGTGGACCACCCTGAGTGGTACACATGGGAAATGCCAGGATGTTGATGCAGTGATATTGGAGACACTCCTGTAAAGGACTTTGGCAAGACCAATAGCACAAACTGCATGTTTCTCTCTTTGTTTTTGTACTGTTTACTCAAGCTGCATCATGTAAACGATTATTTCATGTTTTGTTTGTATGTTTGCTGTCTGTCTAGAAACTGAAGACAACCTTGCTATCCAACCAGTCCCAAGGCAACATGAATGTCATGGCTCAGGCTGTAGATGTGGTCACCAGACAACAGGAGGTGCAGGTGGTCAGTCAGCAGTCACTGGACAGCCAAACCTCATCCGGGATGTAAGTTCAATGGTGCCTCCCTCGGGCTCATTCTATTTTTTCTCCAGTCTGTTATTTCTCCATCTCTGTTAAAGCCTTATTCTCATAAAGTAATCAAAGTGTATTGGCCTGAATGAGCTCACTGTCGTTAAAATAGATGACTTGTGCTAAAGTGAGTATTGTACCTGACTCGTTCAAAATCATATCTAGTTTTTATATGCTTTAAGTACAACTGCTTTGGTGATGGCTCTTTGCAGGGAAGCACAGAGCTGTACATTTTCTTTTGAAAGTTGTAAATCCTGAGACAAAGTCAAGGAACGGAAAATGTCTCTGAAACAGCATTTTGAACCCTGAGCTCAAAACATTATGCATACACGAATTGTATGTATCATTGACAACAAAAGTGATTGCAAGATATACTGTATGGGTTAGTTGGGGTACTTAGAGAATGCAAATTCTTCAACTTCTCATAAAAATACAATTGAATAGATGATAATTTCAGTGAGCATTGCCAATTACCTTTCATCTGTGTGTGTGGGTGTATGTGAAATCTTTACGTAGAATATTGATGTCTGATCAACCATAACCATGTTATGTGTTCTTAGGAAATTGTTGCCCTGTACGGTTACTTCATTCAATGTTGTAGCTGTTAGTTGAACATTAAAGACATCTTCCTCTGTCACATGTTTATCAAAAAATGCTGACCTGTATTTGACCATCCCATGAAGTAAAATGCAATGTTGACATAAGGAGTGACAGGGGAAACCATTCCAGTAGAAAGACAAAAACAAAACAAGCAAACAAACAAACATGCAAAAAGTGCAGAGAATGAATTTCAACATGCATTTTTTGATTGGACAGAAAAAGACAACGATCCACAGAGGATGATCCCGAGACCAAGAGGCAAAAGTTTCTGGAGAGGAATAGAGCGGCGGCCATGAGGTGCCGGACCAAACGTAAGCAGTGGATCAACAACCTGGAGAAGAGGGCAGAAGAACTGACCACAACAAACGTCAGTCTGAATGTGAGTCTTGTCCTCTCTCTCATACAGCTTGATTTGGAAGCAGATTTCTACTCATCTTCCCTTACACTCTAAATAAAGCTTGTAACGGACTGGTAGTTCAAAAACCCTCCCCCTCTCCCCTCAAAAAACGAAAAAAAAAAGAAGAAAAAAAAAAGAGGAAATTGTTTTAGAAATCAGTAACAAGAGAAACAAAGAGAAACAATATTCCCAACTTGCAATGAATTTTGCATGGTTACAAGTTAACATCTTACATTTTTTAGACTCTTCTTTTATGTTGCATCAATTCAGTCAGTGTGATCCAGTGTGTGGTATTCATTTTTGTTGAGATGATATTCTGTAGATGATAAGCGTTAAGTAGTTGGTATGTGTAGATTTCTGTTAATTCCCCTTTCGTCTTGCACCCTAGAATGAGGTGACAAAGTTGCGCAATGAAGTGGCCCAGCTGAAGGAACTGCTCCTGGCGCACAAGGACTGCCCTGTCACATTACAGCAGAGGGCAGCAGGCATGTTCATGAGAGGTGAGTCCAAATTTGTTGCTGACAAGATCTGGTAGCAGGGGAACCCCTTTCATAAGCTTGTTATTTTATCACACAGTATCCTAAGATATTGTTGATCAAACTTTCCAGTAGAATTTCAACAGAAAAAAAGCAACAACAACAAAACTATCGACTTTCAAGTGTCAGAAAAAAATGAGATTATAAATCAGTTTCCTCTTAACCTATTGAGGACGTGCTGATTTTGCTACAACACACATTTCCCATAGACACATGCCTGATTGTACTTGAGACTCAATGGGTTAAAGGCATAATTTACCATTTGCAGATGAAACAAAAACCAGCATTAGTGCTTCAAAATAGTTCTAAAATGTGAGTTAGGGATAGAAACAACCAATGTAAAAATTTGTACCAGTATAATCGATGTTAAGTATTGTTAAATTTACAAAATGTGAACAATAGTTATAATAAAAATGTTTCCAGGCTAAACTGTATACAGTTATGGTTTAATGAGAAAAATAGTGATATCTCCTTATAGTTTAGGCTCTACTGCAAAAAATGTATATGGTAGGATGTTTTGTGATACAACTGACCTACCCTTATGCATCATGAGTGATGTCTTGAACATTTTTAAAATCACTGCTCCCAAAGGTAAAAAGGACCTTTAAACCCTCCTTTACCTCTAGACCTCGGAGATATAGTAATTTTCCATACAGTAACTACATGGGGCATCATTTTCCTGTGGATAAATGAAGTACTAGTAATTGGGTCATAGAATTGGTTAAGTCTTGTTCGACGATAATTGGCCTGTTCCTAAGAGTGTTTTTTTTACCAATTTGCAGAGATACCTAAAAGCTAATTGTCGATGAATAGAGATGAATGTGTTCCCTATTTTGTCAGCCTTTGCACTAACCCTGTATGTGCCTGGCCACTTATCTTGCCAAGCTGTTTATTCAGCATTACTAATCCATCCATGTTTAACCTAATTGAAGTTAGGCAGCCAGCTCAGGTGTAACAATGTACCTCAGTCCAACAAGAAGGCCATGGCAACACAATAGGGAAGGGGGGGGGGGGGTGCAATCTCCATTCATTGACATTTAATTCCCAGACTGTATCAATTAGGGAATAAGGCACTCCATCCAGGGTGTCAGTTGGCTATTGAAGCGTGGTTAAGGGTTAAGGTCAGTGTCCTGGACGGTGCACTAGGGTTGAATGGTTTTCTCAATACCAATAGTACATTGCACAGTGCAGCATATTATAAAAAGCTATCCAAGGTAATGCATTCTGTGTATTGATTCAGTACAGAGACTAGGCCACACAGTCGAAATCTGTCACATGCTATCACCTGCTTCTTCTGTTAATTACCCAGTGTGTGTGTCTGTCTTTGTATGCCTGACATATGGCCATGTGTGGTAGGGTAAGCTGTGCTATGGTGACTAAGTTTTGCAATGAAATCGTATATCATTGATATGTGGTGCGGCGTGCTGATCAAGATATTAACCATATTCAGAAATTTCCGTCAAATCAGTGGTTCTTTGATAGTGTCAATGATTAATAAGTGTTCAAAGCGAGAGTTCATGAGGTGGAGGAATTATTATTTAATGGAGGTTGCTATGTGAATAACTTTGTGTCAGTAACTGTTCAGACACCATACAGACCAACCTTAAGGAAATGCCAGCTTGGTACAGAGCCAGTGAATGGAACACATATGCTCCTGAAAAGATTGTAATCATAAGAGTTATATGTACTTTTTAGCAGCTTCTGCCATTTGCATGCTGCTTCGTGGGAAAAAAATACTCCCAGTGATAAAACACTACATCCACAATTCAACTGACAAGACACTTTGGAGTAATTGTTTTTTTCTCTCTGCTTTTCTTCTTTGCTTCTTTGTCAGTTTCAGATGTGCCCAAGATGCA
This sequence comes from Diadema setosum, assembly GCF_964275005.1. Classification (NCBI taxonomy): domain Eukaryota; kingdom Metazoa; phylum Echinodermata; class Echinoidea; order Diadematoida; family Diadematidae; genus Diadema; species Diadema setosum. The sequence goes on from NC_092698.1 coordinate 9,201,241, forward strand.
TAAAATCTCCACTGATGACACATCAACCGTCATTACGGTGTCAACAAGCAATCCATCGTGACAGACTGCTGCTCCTTGTACATAGAAATATCTGACTTATCTTTATAGTGTCTATATGTTGAGTAAGTTTTGTAGACCTACGTAAGTAGCAGAAGGACGTTAACACCACATAGAGGTTATGGGCCTTAGCGTCCTTGTGTTCCTCAGCTCTGAATGATTGCCAGTTTGAGGATGAGGGTTTTGTCATGTACAGTTTCACATTGCTGCCAATCATGAGAATAAGTAGACATGTGATTTGTTTATCTTGAATGAGAAGTGAGGAGAAGATACAGGACGTTGCGGGGATTCCCGGTGCGTTTGTAGCCAGACTGAAGAGGGACGCCATGACACTGGTTGGGAATTCAGTCCAGCCAAACGCTAGCGTCTATCATGTCAATTGCTGGAAGATCTTCGGGGACAGCCGAGGCCATCTGATGAAGTCTGATACGCTTCCTTTTCAACCACAGGAGGGTGCAAATGCGTTGCCCCTTGCTGTTGCCAAATATCTTGCAGGGTCACTGTGACATTATTATGAAGTAATTTTCTAGAGCGTAGCCATGAATTTTGTTTAATTTTGCAAGGGACAAAGAACAAATTAAAAAACACAAACTTTCTAACGTTCCAACAATATGTTTTATACTTTGATATGTTGTTGGTGTACATTTCTTTGTGATATTTTGACACTACTTATTTGATACCTTATATTTTGACAATACAGAATTTTTATTTGATGCTGTTTTGTTTTCCTGTGTTACATTGCCATTGATCAGTAGAAATGACAGCATGGAAGCCCAGACTGATTTTCCCCCTTGTGTGATGTGGCTGATATCCACATCAACAAGTTTGTATGGTCGTTGAGCCATTCATACTCAAGTTCCACATGATGTGTGGATAGAACCGATGTTTCATTTCAGCACATGCACAGGTCAAAAGTTGTCAGTAAGTCCAGTTTGCCAGGTTTTATGACAACTTGAAACGAAAAAACAAACAGTTATTAACTTGAAGTCAGGGCGTGCATAAAGTGTAATTGTGTCATTTTGGAAATCCATCTGGCCTTGACAATTTTAAGAGAGCAAGAGTAAGAGGCCAATATCTGCAGTTCAAATTTTGTGAGATTTCTTAAGAATTATCAATTACAATGTAAATCCATTCAAACATGGTCATGGGATGAATCGAGATATAAAATCTCCTCCATGAAGCGATTTCTGTACCAAAGGTCAGGGGGCTCAATGCTACAAGTGAAGCAGTCTAGAAAGCTGTCCATCATCAGCCATTAGGTTAGCGGAGGAGAAGATTATGGAAAGAAATGAAAACACAGACGAGTGGAAGTGAGTTGTTTGTTAGAACATAGCATTCGAGGGCAGAGTCACATCTGATGTCGAACCTGTCCAGTTTCCTTCTGTTTTTCTTTGGTGTTTGTTTGGCATTGTTGTTCTTTTGTTTTGTTTTTTTTTGTTTGTTTGTTTTTTCACTAAAACAGAAGTCACAAGACCTAGCAGAAACTGATTTGAAAATAGAAATGCATGTCAGTCCTTACTCGGACAGCTGATGATCACAATTAATCATCACAATTAATAAGACCACCGATAATCACATCTGGCATGTCCTACGCCTGTTTCTGCCTAACCCCAACATTTGCTTCAAGGTCAAGGATGAAGAAATGTTTAATGTTTGCAGTAACAACAGAGAGTCATGTAAGTATGAGCACACAACTTGTAATGTCTTTGCCACCTGAGGAGAAGTGGTAAATGTACAGGCAAGTAGCTTTATTAGGTGAGTCAGCATGGGCATGAAATAAAAACATGTTTTGTGGTGTGTACCTGAACACTGAATCCAGCCGGCAGAAAGAACACTAACTGATCTAGTGCCTAAATTTACCCATAATTGTATGTCAAAATAAAAAGTCACAATTTAGCTTCTTTTCCTGAAGTATTTTCACCCTTTGTTCTTTGAAGCATTGAAATGAAAAAAAAAAAAAAAAAGACATTTAAAGAAATGCAGTGACGGGCATGATGATAGCTTTTGGTCATGAGTAGTTGTTGATGTGTGTAGGAGATTTCTCTGCATTCGTTCAACCCAAGTCCAGTGAACACCAATGCAGGAGGTATTTCATTTGAAGTGAAACAAACTGATGGTTGTAATGGTCGGACCTTTTGTCTCTAATGTGTTGTTTCACAGTGACACAACAGACTTTTATACAAAGAATCCTATCAGTAGAAATGTAAGTAGGAACTCACTTTTAGCGTGACATGCTCTTACTGACTTCATTGATCTTGATTCTCTGGCAAGTTTGAACATTTGATGGTTCAATGTTAGTACGCTGTATACTAGTATGTTGGTATGCACATCAATGTAGAGTCGTATCTTTAACGAACACACACTGCCCATGTAGGCGACATAGTTTCATACCATTTATGTGAATGCATTGGACTCTCGTTATCACAAACTTGTGGGACATGTGAAATTACTTTGTTTATTTCAAAATATGGTAAATCATAAGCAAGCAAGGAACTTTAAACATTGAACCATGAGGCGAGTGAGCCCCTTGCACTAACATGCTTTGATGGATCAATGTTTCAGAGAGACTTGTCATACTGATTTTATTTTATTTTTTTTTTAATTCTCGCTCTAGCATCATTCTGATGAGTGCCATGGATGCGAGTGGATAAAACAGCAAAATTGTATGTTATGTGTTTTTAATTGTAATGCATCTGATGCGTGAAGAATATAATTTTCCTCCTCTAAGTGTGTTGAGCTTCAGACATTCATTTGTGGAGATACATATATGTAACTACAGAGAGGGAGGGCAGGGAAAAAGAGGAAAATACTTATAGAAGCTGGAAAGTCTATATCTGTCTGAATTATTTGTCAGACTCTGTGCCCAGCTCTTTTCTCACTTATGTAAATTTGTGTTTCTCTTTTTGCAAGATTATGTAATATAGCCTGTACATAGGACACAAAATCTGTATTTTATCATCATTCTTCTATTATCTCTGTACAAAGAATATTTTACTACACAGTTCAAGTGCTTTTTGTGGGTCTGCTTCCCGTTACTTGACAAATATCCAGGTCTGTGGCAATTCATATTTGTTTTCCGCGAGTGTTCTTCATCATCACGCAAAAGTCTGATTGGTCTCAGTTATAGTTGTACATGTATGTCAAACATGCAGACATAATATTTGTTTTTCAATGAGTTATGAAGCTATTCCAAGGGGATGAATAGATCTATTATGTAACATGCACTGAACCTGACACATGAATTGTCTAAATAGTGTTTAGTGGCTTTGAAATAAGTTACACCAAATGAAATTTGCCAGACGAGGTACAATACTTATTTTCATATAATTTCTCCTCTAGTATTAGATGACTTATTAATCAAACAAGCATGTAAAGTGGTAATGCTAGGGAAGAAAGATTTGTTTGTAGAGAACCATTGAGTTGATGAAGGTATCAATCAAAATGAAGCCATGTAGCCCTGTTTTTGCCATTTTTCTCTTGTTTTGGCGCAAGTTGCGTAAATGGTCAAATGAAATATGAGGCACATCTTTGTTAACAAGATTGATTTCCCTTTCTATAGTGAATAATTATCTTGTTCGTTAGCTGATGCTATGGTAGCAGCACACTCCTTTCGAATTCTGAACAGTTTTGTGTTTTGTAGATTTTGACAAGCTTTGAATTGTCCGCTCTGTCATTGATTCACAGGGATTTATTATTTCCTCACAGATTTGGTAGTCAGCCAGTAGGGATTATCGTCATTATTTGCACAAATTTGGCAAAATAAGCATATCGTCTTTCATTTATGTATCAGACAATCAGTCACCAACCTCCTTTCCAAATGCTATTATAGTAATGCTCTGTCAGTCACAACAGCAACAGCTTGCTAGTGCCAACATATTGTTGTATTTTCTTGTGTGATTAAGTTGATAAATTTTGTGAGAGAAATAATTGTTTGTTTATTTGATATATATCACAGGGGAGGGAGGTGGTTTGTGTGTTAAAATGTGAAAATGTCAAGTTTGATACTCGATTTATACACTATCATAGATGGTTGTGAATATTGTTGCACTACAGAGGAATTTATCATGTGTAATCATTGGTTTTCAATCGACCATATCTTCTCTATCCCCACTGGAAATCTTGTGATGGCCCTTTACCCACTGTGCTGCAATATTTTGAGCCATGTGCTCATAATTTTTGTGATCAGTGAGAATTCTGTGTCAAGGGAGAAAGTCTTAATTACCATTGCCTGAATTTGTAATGACCGTGGGAAAGAATAAGCAGTGTACATTTCATGTAAGTATGACATCATGCATTCAAATATTACAGACTGGAATATCATTTCATACACTCTTTTATTATGAATATTTGCCCTTGTATATATGTAAACATAGCTCTTTTGTCATGATTTTATCAATCAAAAAGCACAGCAAACAACTTGTGTGTACTTCCATGTGTAATCTTTTCTGTGCTACAAACGATTTGAGATGGAAAGTGTGTGAATGTCCTGCAGGTGTGAGTGTGTGTGTATGTGTGTGTCTGTCTTGTGTGTCTCTGTGTGTATGCATGAGTAAGCGTAAAAACTTTTGGATGCAGACCAATCCAGGATTACACAGTGGATCTTTTTGGACACATACGGAGCTGTGTACGCTACCAGTCGTTGCATAGGTGCAATAAATACCGTGGCTTATGTCAATATGCATCTGAAATAAGTCAATATCTGTTGGGGTAAAGGTCGGTTTTGGAAATGAATACATACAGCTGTAGCTCAAGATGTAATTACTGTACTTGAGGTCAAGCTTTTTGTACCGTTTGGTGTGAGGAACCCTTTTTAACTCTTTATGTGCCATGGTGTAAACTCCCTGTATGCCACATTATTCTGAGACAGCAAGGTAGTCCTGCTTTTGGAAGACATTCTGTATGTAACTAAAATAGATTTTTGTTACCCTCAACATGTAATGAGCAAAGTTGTAGAGAAAATGCCTAGCTTTGATTTGCTGTAAATTGCATGACAAATCTACACTATGTATGATTATTTTTCTTTCAAAAGACCAGTAGCTTCATTATTGTAGTGGCATAATGTTTGCACACAAAGCACTGAGAGAAACTAGAAATTTACTTGCAAATCCAGTAAGGAACACCGGCTGATGGTCAATCACCACATAAAATGCAAGTTACGTGTGACAGGAATGGGCAGGTTTTTGCATTTGAGCAGAATATGCAAAGTTGGCACGCCATCGACTGAGTCAGGCATGTGGCACATGAGAGTTAACAACCTTATACATGTGGAAAGCTTCTTTAACTTCTAATATGTTTGATAGTATGTGTGTGCATATGTGTGTGTGTAGTGTGTATTGAGGGCTTATTTGTTAGTAGATAAAAAGACATATTATGGTCACTATATGTGACCGTGCACCTCAAACAAAAAGTCACACCCCTTTATTTTACATGAGGGCTCAAAAAAGGTGAAATGGGTCAACCAAGTCAATCTTGAGTTTTTCATATTTTCTGAAAGAACTATTCTTCTTCTGCATTATACTTTAATTTGGGATCATAACATGAATAAGAAAGTGTATTTTCAGCAGTTTTTCTACAACCCTTTTTTGGGGAAAGTAGAATGATCATGTATGTTTTAGAGGCCCTTTTCATTTTGTGAAATTCCTAGCACACTTCAATTTCAAGTCAATTAATTTTTGAAAGGATAATGCTACTGCTTTGAAAGCTGGCATTAATCATGGACAGAATTTGTTAACGAAGCATGTTCAATTTCAGCTTAATCTGATAATCCCTTCATTGTTGCTCCGATGGTTTACATCCTGTGTTCTGTCCCTTTCATCGCACAACTAGCACGGCTTGATAGATATTAAGCGCTTGAACAGACTCTGTACTTCAGAACCTCTTTTCTCCGTTCACACTTTTCGAGAGTGTGTGCTTTCTTTCCAGTATTTACACTGTAGATAGGTTAGGGGAGTTCATCTGAATTGAGTTATACATCATTTTAAAGCTTCGAGTCTGCTCTTTCAGAATCTGCCCTTAACTGAAAGTCCATGTCGGGCGACTTTTTGTTGGTTTTGTGATGCAGGGTCACATATTATTACAAGAAGCTGGTCATAGAGGTGTGTAGTCACTTTATTCGAGACTAGTTGTACATACTGAGGCCGTATCAAAGCATCCGTATAAAGTTACATGGTTTACATAGGATCTACGGCATATAAAGTAGAGGCCGAATTCCTGCAGGTTCAAATAACATGTTTGCTCACAAAGTCAACACTGATCAAATATGCACTGATCAAACAATGTGTGCTGTTCAATGTGTGCTCTGTGACACGCATTTACAGGCCATAGAGCAACCCTTGATAAGGGCCATGTCGTTTGTGTGTAGTGTCACCAACAGACAGTGTTGGGCTACTGCATTTCGTGAAAAAGTTTCTCACAGACTCCATGGGGATGAGAGGTGAACACCAAGCTGCATTGTGTGGTGCTGCCGCTGTGGCCAATGTGGGGACCTGTTCCTCCGATCAGTAGCCCTTTTCTTTTTCTTTTTCTTTATAAGTATATGAATATGAATATGAATATGAATATGAATATAATGTATATGAATATGAATATAATGTATATGAATATAAATTAAAGGTTTATAATAATGGTGCGTCCCCATCCGGGTCTGGGCCTTTCCAGGGTTTTTCCGGTTCTCCGGGGCTGAGTTGTCTCATGTGATATTAATAATTTATGTAATTTATTGTTATTGTTATGTTAATGTGCGCGGAATGATTGACCGTGTCTCATTGTGAATAACTTATGTATGTGGAATCGCCCCACTTTATTATATTGGACTCACTGGAATACAAAATAATGCAAATGTTTGTTAAAATTTAATAGGTATGTTAAATGCCGTCAAGAGAAAAGTGTATCATGTATGTACTACACTTGGCCAAGTTTTCTTCTTCTTCTTCGTCTTCTTCTTCATGCTATTTTACTTTTCTCCTTTTTTTCTTTCTATGTCTCCATTTTCTCTACTCCTAATCTTTCTGGTCTCATTTCTTATCCTTTTGCCTGCTTATACAATATTTTTTCACACTTTGAATATGAGTAGGATTCTGTCAAAGTTATGTGTATTTATGTTCGTAAATCTTCTGTAACATTGTGTGATATATGTATATGCCCTGCTTATTCTGTTCATCCAGTTATGTCCTGGCCTTTTATGTTTTGTATTTATATATTCCTTTGTTCGATTTGTATATCAATAAAGTGATGAAATATAAAATCTCTCCCTCTCTCTCACTCTCTCTCTCCTTTTTTTTTTGGGGGGGGGGGGTACCCCATGGATATGATGAATCATCAGGACTATGTGTTATTTGACATGTACAAGGTCCACATAATTGATGCAATCATACAAAAGTTTTCCTTTGACAGTTCAATTACCAATCTGGGAGTAGCCATAATACAAGCACAGTGTACATGGTATCCATTTTTACAATTCTGAATGAATATCAAGGTTCTCTTCTTGGCTGCAAAATCACCATCACATGCAAAAGTGACATAGGGTACTGGTACTGCCTTTGTATTGGAATCTTGTTTTTTTTTTTTTTGTTTGTTTTACGTAGTGTAACAGCACTGAGATGCATTGCATTGTTTTGGTCTGTTTTATGGGAGTGTGAAAGAAACTGAAACTGATTCCATGGGGGGGTGGAAAATTATTGCATCTGGGACCTACTTTTGCCGACTGCTGGCTTGTGGTAAGTTGGCCTATTATGGAGGTTAAAAGGATTTGAAGTTATTGCTCAAAAAACCGACGCAGGGTTTCTATTAATCAGTCACACATACTGGCCACTTGCTTTTTATACTTTGCTCTTCTTAGAGGTAAAGAAAGGTCACATGCATTTGTTTTAGGATGGGGGGGGGGGGGGGGGGGTATAGGGCATGGTACATGTACGTGGCATAAAACATAGAAGAGTGGCGGATGCTCACGTAGCATTTAACAGACCGCTCCATTTTCATTAAGTCTCTCAGCCATATCAGTCTCTAGTACAGTGTAAATGTGGTATTGAAAAGTCAATGGGAGTAAGCAATTTTATACATTCTATCTCGTACAGTCAACCTCACCTACAAGTCAACTCCCACAAGTTGAAAAACTGGGACATTTTTTTTTTTTCCCCTAGATGGGTGGAAATGTGTAATTATGTACCGGTATTACAAGTCAAATTCATGCACGTCAAAGGATATTCTCTAGTCCCTTTGGATTCGACTTAGGCGACATTGATTGTACAGTATTTTGTTAATTTACTTGTGAAAAAAAGAAAGACAAAATGGGTGTTTTTGTTTGTTGTTTTTTTCCTGGAATCGTAGTACATGTACAAATGTATGCAGTTTGTCATAAGGTACCGTGTGATGTTAAGTCTGCTCACACCAAGTTACCACTTGCGCTTTCAAGTGCATATCACACAATTTTCACTGCTTTCGCTCACATCACAATATATTCACTGCTTTCGCTCAAATCCAATGCTCTTGGGGTAATGAAATATGCAGGGCTCAACACTAACTTTTTTTTTCTCAGGTGGCCCGTTCAGGCCAGGGATACCATGAAGTTTCAGATTTTGATGGCCCAAACAAAAATTTCATTGGCCCAAAATAAAAGGAAACATACATGTTGTTACAAACCATTTTGAATGTTACTTGGCCGATTGGGCCACCAAAAGATAGCTTATTTGGAAATTTGGTTGCCCAACATCAACTTTTAGTGGCCATGGGCCAACCTTAATTTTGAGCCCAGAACGTGTCTACCTATACATGACATATTTAAAGGGATTGTACAGTACTGGTTGGGGTGAGGATTCAGGTTTATAACATTTTTGGGTAAGATAACGAGAGACTTCTTATGAAATATGAAAGAGCATGTAATTTAAAGAAGGATTCAACGTTTATTTGATGATAATTGGCCTTGAAATAGCTGAGATATCAAAAAATGTGATCCTAATAAAATTGACAGGCCACAACTTTTATTAGGATCTTTTTGTTTTACCTTGTTTTTAGATATCTCAGTCATTTCAAAACCAATGTTCATCAAATAAACTTTTGATTCCCCTTAGAATTGTATCATTTCATAGAGTGGTTTCTAAATATCTCGCAAAATGTTACAAACTGAATCCTCACCTCAACCAGTACTGTACAGTCCCTTTAAATTGAATGTGCTTCAATGTATTAAGACAGAAGGCACCAAGAAACAGGCAAGACTTCAATTGGTAGGAAATTTATTTCATGACAAGATGACAGAAAATCCCTTAAATTACATGATCAATAGCCCAACACCCGTAGAGTGATAACGCTAGTACAAATTTTTTTATATGCATTATTGTCTATACTTCACGTTCTGATATAAAGCAGCAAAAAACAGAATGAATGATTACACAGGAATAGTACAAATGCTCTATTTTCATCTCTTTGAATACAAGTCTAATTAATACATGAATGCAAGCATATCATTAAAATGTGACGAAAATGAATACACAACCTTTGTCTCTCATGAATACAAGTGCAGTATAAAATAGAAAACTGCGAATTGAAGAAAATATTGGATGAAACGAAAGCTAGGGACAAAACATGTCTCTCGTCGTATGTCTGATGGTAAGCCGACTTTTTGCTACACTTTTGTGGCTCCATCATCAGATAAAAATCAATCCAAGCTTTCTCATCAGACGTGACTCTAGATGTACTCAGCTTACATCTTCTGAACTGCAGAAAAATATGATATGAAGAATTCATACAGCTGCATCTAGAATGACTACAAAACAAAACAAGACCATGTTATGATGAACTTACAACATATTTCTGTAAATTAAAACATGACATTTGACATGATTTATCTTCCACAGTGCTCTCAGAATCACATAGATTGAGTTTATGATTAGAAAAATGCTGACATTTGTTGATAAAGTTCAAAGAAGAATATTAAAGACAAGTAGAAAAAAAAAGTGACACTTCAATTCTCAACTGTTAAAAGAAATTGTGAAGATATACACGACAAACAGGCACGCTTGAAATTTGGCTTGTTATAAGACAACACATACATCTTGTGTTACTCTACGTTGTGAGGCGAATATGATGAAAAACGACAATGATATCTGCTAATAAACAGGATAAAAAAATCAATTCAGAAACAGACTTGCAGTTGTGTTTTTGGGGTGTTTTTTTTTTTTTATCTGCGCACTCTGACCACTTGAGGCATACGCTGTACACAAGCTTGATTTTTCTGTTATGTTGTTAAAGTTAGAATCAAAGCTGGCTGACTATGTGATCACGTTCCATTTACGAATACAAAGGTGCTAATAAATCAAATCATGTGATTGATTGGGTGACCATTAGATTACGAGGTAGGATTCACATCTCCTTTGTGTTGTTCAATGTTCGTGATAAGAAACAAATAATAAAAAACAAAAACATCTCAATCAATACAAAGAGAGCGACATCATATTAATTTACCAAGCTACAAATGACACGATACTAATAATACTTGATTTGGGCTAAAAGATTAGCAAAAGTGTACGCAATTTTTTCCTGATTTGAAATCTTACATCAATATTTACAAAATATGCCTCAGATATGCCTAAATCTCTCTCCCATCAGAACTCTCTCCCTTCCCTTCCACGCAACTCCTCATGCGAATGTTACCGTTATATCTCTTACACTGCACTCCAGTTTAATTACAAATGGAGTTTAGTGATGCATTATATACAGTCTTCTGATTCCTTAATTATATAACTTCATAATTTTCCCACAAAACAGAAATTATAAAAGGCACTGCTAATCATTTTCGTGTGATCAAAATACAAAAATACATTAATATCTATTTTTGCAATGATAATCAAATCCCTAATGCAGGTACTTAACCATTAACAATTGCATATCAAGGCTATTACATCTGGGCACACATGAAGTATCATATGTCATATTCAGTGTGAAATATGACAGAAGGAATCCACACATAACTTGGAAGAGTGCAATTCTTCCTAATCTAATGAGACAACACTTCTACTTTAACCAACGGTCTGGAAGAACAGAACTACAGCAGTACAATCAATATGGGTATGTACAAATTTGGCCAATTCACATGGTTAGAGTTATGTTTATCTTTTCAAGCTAAAAATAGTAGTAAGGCTAGTTTTACGTAAATGACAACAAGAATCAAATTTTGAAACAAAGGATAGGTCAAGCTCAGCGCCACTGTGGGCAATACCAATCTAGAAAATCAATCTAAAGTACTTTAGCCACACTGGGCGACGACGTACAATGGAATGAATAGAGATATAGAATACCAATTCTGGGAATACAGTGTTAGTACTTTATCCTGCATACAACAGAGATGCGCTAAAACTCCTGCTCAATTTCAAAGACTGAACACAGTTTCGACCAGCACTACTACAGAAGACACACACACACCATATTGTACTCCGTACACCTGTACCATCTCATCTTGCAACATTCTCAGTATGCATTCATAAGAAAACTTTGGTAACGATTTACTGGTAGTGTCAAGATGATAAATTCATTATCAATCCTGTCAAGTACTTCATCTTTTTTTCTTCTTTGAGAAAATTACTGGATGGAAGGTCTGTTTCTCAAAGTGAGATATACATATATACGTATATATAATTATAGTGAGAGGGGAAAATATACACGGGGCAACAGGGTCATTGGTTATTCTTACACATCGATTTTCAAAGAGCATACTTGGCGGTCAGTTTCGGATTGTTTTTCCTTTTTGTTCTTCTTTGTCTTTAATATGGACAGAGTGTACTGTGGTCTGGCTGACTAGGATCCGGCGGCGGCATACTTTGGTCTAAAAGTGGTCCACCATGACGGAGACTGTCTTGGTGATGGGCTTAGCCTTGGTGCCTTCCAGTCCAGGGATGTTGACATTCTTCCACTTGGCTGGTTCCCCTGGTGATGGATGAATGAATGAGAATTTTTTGTTTGTTTGTTTGTTTGTTTTTTAGTGTACAGTGGAAAATTGTGAGGTGATGACATCATCAGCTCACTTACAGTATAGTTGTACATTCATATTAAACGTTTCAGAACTATTCTGCTAATATCAGCATATCTTTGAAATGTCATAACTTCCTTTATTTCTAATCTGATTTTGACAAAATCAGACCTCCCAACCTTTCTGACTGAAAAAAATTAAGATGATTTGGCTCAAAAGTAGGAAAGAAAGAGCAGTTCCCACAGGAGTGTGCAGTGAAATTATCAAGAAAAAAAGGAATCTCCTATTGAAAAAAGAGCTGGGAATAATCAAAACTCAGATTCTTTCCTCCAAATTCAGAATGGTTGGGAGGTCTGCAAAATGTTCATTGTTGTGCTTGTGCTATTTTTTTCCATTTGTTTTTCTTTCTTTTTCTTTTTTAAATGAAGTTTTTTGGGTCCAGAGTCATCCTTTTAACTAGCAAATAGTTCTTTGTCAGTTTAAATATAACTGATATTCTTCCATTCCATGTTATAGAATCAATATTATTGGAAGGGTACGGCAATCTTCTCTATCTTCTGTCATACCTTGGGCAGCATCGCTGGATTTGAGGTTGAAGGACCAGCCGTCCTGAGTGTTGGATGCTGTGTGGGGAAGCTTCAACTCCACCGGCTTCAGAAACTTGAGGCCGTGGGGTCCACACATCACCAGAGGGCTCAGCAGTGTCTCACCTACACAGATTAGAGGTTAGATGGTTTAAACACTCACTCGTGTATATGTGGCTGGTCGCCAATACAGTTGCCAAACATACATTTCTAGATATTGGCACTTTTGAATCATTTAAACTGTATACTGTATATGCCAAATATTTCGTGGGGTTTTTATTTTCGCAAATTTCGCGAGTCAGGTGCTATTCGCAAAAATAAAGACACGCGAAAATAATGACTCTGATCCCAATATGAACGTGATGCACACATTCACATTTTTCTGTTCAGTACAGTACTTCCACTATTGCGAATTTAACCACTCTCGAAATCGTCTGGAAGTCCCGATTCACGAAAATTTAGACCGGCTAAATATATGGCATTACAGTAACCATCCCATGGTGTATGCATGTGATTTGTAATGCTCACTTTCAGGCCCCTGGTCGAGAATGGAATTAACAAAATTGAAGTTGAAGTTAAAATCCAGTGAGACATGCATAAGATATCATATTCATTGCACAAATCGTCAATCTGAAACAGCAGTTTCATGTTCATACCTAACAAAATCAAACTAGAAAACTGAAAATGAAGAACACTGAAGACTGGAAATTTGAAAAGGAGGTAAGTAATATACTGTAATTCCAATTGTGAACAAACATAAAATCTCTACTTCTTTCACAAAATCACATCATTTTGCAATTCTCTTGGCACTACTGTCTGTGGCTATCAAACTACATGGAGATGGTTTGCATTATAAACATCATGCACAGAAATATGCACATACGGACATGGTTGTAGCTATCAAACACAATGTATCAACACATCAACTTATTCTAGCTCTGCTATTTAGCCAGAAATTTCTGCAACAAATCAGCTGGCATGTCATCTTCTCACGTGACATGAGAAATTACACATTATATTTTCCTCATGAAAAAAAGATGGTGATGTGTTTTGCCCTACTTTTACTGATGACAGTTCCTAAATTGATGTAAAATGAATCATTTCAGAAAGGTTTATATCATTCTACTTTCAAAGTTGCATGCTAGTGAGAATCATAATTAGTGGTAATTGTTCTTCTTCCATAGAAAAAAAACAAAATAAAACATATTCAAGGGTGCCACATCTGTACATGAGGCACAATAAGAAATTAGAATCTAGCATCATTACCCTTGTTCTTGTCCAGCGGGGGCAGCATGCTGTTGTCTCGGCAGACCTTGAAGTAGAGCTCCTGCTGGATGCCCTCCGGGATCGCTCCCTTCGGGATGTGGATGCTGACCCCTGTTGATGGGGAGTTGAGCACCCCGCCATTGTGGTCAAATGTTCCCCTGACCGTGTCCACCACCTCCTGCCCCTCGTCAGCATTCAGGGCAGCCTCGCTGAAAGATTCACGGGAAAATCGGCGAATTGACAAAGCTGTGCAAAAATTTTATTTTTTTCTTACCATCTATCAACAGCTCTACTCACCTTTTGTAGCAATGTTTCATGGCAAATGTGAGTAATCCTGTTACACATTTTACATATAATCTTTAGGGTTCGTTGATTGTGCAAGACTCAATTAATTGTTCACATAATCATGCAGCCTTCTTTCTGTAATGACATTGTCTGATGAATATCTTGGCTTTGGATCTTGAAACACAACCGGCAAGGTTACAAAAGAACCTCCAAATCTTAACTCATATTGAAATCGCCAACATTCCTATCTGATTAAAACTAAAAATATCATCTTAATAAAGACAAGAGACCCGCGGGTCTAGCGCTCACCTGAGTATCGCAAGTTCACCTTTCACGCAGTCACTAATCTAAATTATTCACAGCTCTACTAAAATTTGACCAGGCTTCTCAAGTAGAAGATGAAAATGTACAATAAGGGCTGAAATTTTTAAAGATTCCTTAATTTGGGGGGATTGGGGGCCCCCTGGGGCCCTCTGGGTGAGGCATGGTGCCCATTTTGATAAATTGAGATCCTGATCCCCTACGGATGCTACCTGCCAAGTTTGACGAAAATCCATCACGAGGTTTTCAGGAAGAAGATGAAAATGTACAATTCAGGCCCCCATTTGGACCTTCCCAACCCCCCCCCCCCCCCACCCCCAAGAGGGGCACCCCTGGATTTGCTATGAACAAACTTGAAACTACAGTCATTAATGTACTCACTCATAGTATTATCTTAGCTCTATCACTCCTGGTTCTAGAGAAGATTTTTAAAGATTCCTTCATTTTGGGGGGTTTGGCCCCCCCTGGGGCCCCTGGGTGGGGCATGGTGCCCATTTTAACAAATTGAGATCCTAACCCCCTAGGGATGCTACCTGCCAAGTTTGGTGAAAATTGGTCATGGGGTTCTCAAGGAGAAGATGAAAATGTATAATTTAGGCCCCATTAGGACCCCTCCCCACCCCCCTCCCCTGGGTCCCAAGGGGGGCACCCCTGATTCTGCCATGAACAAACTTGAAACTACAGTCATCAATGTACTAACTCATAGTATTAACTTAGCTCTATCACTTCTGGTTCTAGAGAAGAAGATTTTTACAGATTCCTTAATTTTGGGGGGTTTGGGCCCCCCTGGGGGCCCCCTGGGTGGGGCATGGTGCCCATTTTAACAAATTGAGTTCCTAACCCCCTAGGGATGCTACCTGCCAAGTTTGATGAAAATCGGTCTTGGGGTTTTCAAGAAGAAGATAAAAATTTAAAAGTTTACGCACGACGGACGACGCACGACGGACGACGGACGAAGGGCGATCGCAATAGCTCACTTGAGCCTTTGGCTCAGGTGAGCTAAAAATCAAATGTGTTCACATACAGACGTATATAACAACATGAGTGTGCTTTTTAATACAGATATTATATCTGTTCTGAATGTGAATATGTTATGTGACTAAAGAGAACATGGATTTTTTGGTTATTATCAAGAATGTAGTGCACCGTTTCCTAGACTTCATGGACAGTTTTCATGCACTGAATATGCGATGATCCTTTTCCTCAAGGATGTGAAGGTTGGCATGTATGAACAGAATCTCACACAAAAAATCCTGAAAACATAGCTGCCTGCTGATCCTAATCTGCCAAAAAAATTTTCAATCAGCAACAATCAAAGATATTTTCCTACCCTTCACCTCTTTCTGGTGGAAAGTCAGCTACAGGATGCCCATTCCCTATGGACATTTCTACAGATTGGTCAATATGTGTGATATAAACGGTTGACAGATCTATTTGGCACGTACATGGCATTTTGGAAGCTGCCAGATTGATAAGTCTCAAGAAATTCCTAGAGAGGAAGAAACTCTCCTTCTTCCAAGGTAACACAAAATTGGCCAGTATACTCTGAATGCCTAAACTGTGCATGAAAGGAAGGAGGGTATTAAATGGAATACTCACTCAATGGGGATTGCTTTGAATGGAGTGGGTTTCGGTGCAAAGCTGTTCTGAGGTGGGTAGATGCCAGTCTTCTCCTGGTACAGCCTCCCAGGAGATTGCGATCGCTTCTTGCTCCTGTCTCGATGGGCCTGGTAGGAGTTCCTGTCGTAGGGCGAGCTACTTGCCTTCGGTGCCGCTGTCTCGCCCATGAAGAAGTTCTCCCTCGCCTTCTTACTGTCCAAGTATGCATTTCCTGTCTGTCCTGTTGCCTTCGGCGCCTGGACGTGTCTTAACTCAGGCTTGTTCCGGTTTGCTCCTGCCTGCCAGCCCCGGGGACTCTCGCTGCGGGCGTAATGCTTTGCCACATTAGCCAGCTGCTTGCGGTAGGCATCCGTTGACAACTCATCCTCGGACTTGTCGCCTCCCAGGTCAACCTTCTTGACCTCGGGGTTAACGAATGCTGACGTGACCTTCACGGTCTGCGTCTCGGGCTCTGCCTTCCGTGGCCATCGGGGGCTGCCCGTCTCTGGCGTCGAAGTATCGTAGCGCCTTGCTGGTTTGGGGCTCTCCGTCTTGACTGGCTGGTCCCACGTCAGGGGGCTCCCCCGGGGACTGGGCTTCTTCTGCACCTGCGTGTAAAGTGGTTCAACAGGCTTCGGTGGTGCGTAGTCAGGCTTAGGGGGAGGGAAGTCAGGCTTGGGAGGAGGGTAGTCTGGCTTGGGAGGAGGGTAGTCTGGCTTTGATAGAGGAACATCCTCTTCAGGTTGGGGTGGCCGCGGTGGAGGTGCTTTCGTCACCGGCTTGAAGTCAGGTATCTCCCAACTTGGTTGTGCTGTGTCCAGTGATGTTTCCATTGGACGACGTCCTTAAAAGAGTGAATACAAAAGCCAAAATTCGCAAATTTGACACATCTTTTCAATACTTACAAGGGTTGATAGATTTAGAAACATATACATGTACACGACAATACCTGATTATCATTAATTGTTGCAAAGCTTCAAGGCATTGTTAACCTCTCCTATAGAAAAGTAGTCTCGAGGATTAATGCTTCTGAAACTCTTTACAACCAGCTTCTAGGGCCCAAACTCCTATTTAAGCCACAGCAACCTTACTACAAAATTCAATGCAATGAATGAAAGCTGGACTTACCACTTTCTTGAACTGGGCTGTCATCATCCTCAGGTCCAAATGTAGTCTCCATGACAGACTTTTTGGGGGCTACCTTGGGGGCTACCTTGGGGGCTACCTTGGGGACTGGCCTTGGTGGAATCGACTCATAGGCAGGGTAAGATGGAGTCACATCATCCAGATTCGTCTCGATGGGAGCAGAGTGCTGCACTAAGGAGACGACTGGCTGGATGGGTTTGGTGTCGGCAGGCTCCTCTGGGGTGGCCGGAGGTGAGGGTCTGGGCGGTGGTGCAGATTTAACGGTGATTTCTGCCTGGGCCGTGATGGGCTCTGGCTCTGCGTGTCCGTTCATGTCCATTCCTAATTCAAAGTTGTTCAACTCATCCGCGAGATTGCTCAGGTTCGTAAGGTCCTCCGTGCCCTTTGACCTGCTCCTCGCATTGAGGGCCTCCTCCGCAATGGCTTTGGCATCGTCCCGACGACGATCCCGATCCTTCCTCGAGGGACGCTCTTCCGGTTCATACGACGCCTCCATCCGTTCCCTCTCCAGGGTATTCTGCCGGTTTCTCTCTTCCTCCTCTCTCCTTGCACGTTCCATCTCTCGTTCTCTTTCTTCCCTCTCCCTCTCCCTCTCCCTCTCCATCTCCCGCTCCCTCTCTCGCTCTTCCCTCTCCTCTCGTTCTTCTCTCTCCCGTCTTTCCTGGTCTCGCCTCTCTTCCTCCTGCTCCTCCTCCTCCAACTCCTTGGCCTCCTTCCTGCGATCCCGCGACCGCGACCTGGAGCGTGACATGCTGCGGCGGAGCGAGGACCAGATGCTCTCCTTGCTCTTTTTGCTGCGTGATCTGGACTTGCGCCGGCGGTCAAAACTGGAGGGCGGTTCGTCCTCGTCGGAAGAGTATCGCTTCGGAGGAGGATCTGTCTTAGGAAGGGGCTGCAGATTAAAAAAAAAGAAGGAATTCACAGGTGGTTTTAAAGATTCATGAAGTATGTACATTCAGAATAACCTGTCAATAATATGCAGGCATAACATTGACATATCATTTTCTTTTTTGTTTACCCTTTTCCTTGGAGAAACAAGGTTGATTGAACATTGATGCAAGTTTATATCATCTGTATGTACACACTGATGTGAGAGTTTGAAGGCATTAACACCATTCTTTTATCTTCTTTGTCTAACATTCCTGACCCTAGCACTGCTCTGCACTGCTCTGTAATAACATAAGAAATTCCCTAACTTTCGTCACTCCTTGACCTGATTAACTTTCACCAATCTGTGTAACTGATTATTTTCTCTCAATCTCAGTCAACTGATAAATATCTTACTCAACTGAACATCCCAGTAGCATGTGGAAATATGGATGGTACAATTGAATTCGCTGCCCACCAGGGCCATGGAAAACTAAAAGTAGAACCCGCACCCACGTGTCAACAAATGATGAGGACATTGAGGCGTAAGCTCATTGGTGGCAGTTGACTCCACTCAAGATTCTTTGCCTGAGTGTGAACTTTAAAGCTGTACACAATTCGTATCGGGATTCTTAAATAATATCCAAACCAGGCCAGCCTTCCCACTCCATGGTGTCCCCATGCTACTGTGTCTTTAAATAAACAAAACATGGACAGGCATCCCTGCGAGTGCGAGTACCGAGAGACCAAACTCACATCCTTGACCTCCTGCTCCGGTGGGAAGCTGAAGGAGGACTCCGGGGCGCTGGATGTGGTGGGCGTAGGTGACATTTGCTGGGTCTCCTGGTCTGAGTCAATGGTGCTGTCGGCCCGCGACTCCGGGATGATGCTCTCGGCGTCTGTGTCGTACCCCTCTGGGAGGATGACTGGTCCCACCACCGGTAGGCTGCTGTCATCCAGCTGCTCATCTTCAAACTAGGATTGGTTCAAATGAGATGGAAATAGAATGAGAGACAGGTACAAATAAAGACAGAGACAGAAACAGACAGACAGACAGACAGACAGAGAGGACAAGAGTGAGAAGGAAGTGTATGTGATGTTACAAATGTTGTAGTATTCTCATGCAGTGATAGCGATACCAATGGTAAATTCATAATTTAAATTCATAATTTTTCAACAGATTGTCAGATCTTCCTCAAGCTTTTACTCATGTGTTCAACTAATATTGCTGCATTCACTCTATCCACATAGCACATTTGTGGTTACAATGTGGTTAAATGATTTCCATGACACTCATTTTTGTTTGCTGCAATGGTAACATTGCCAGACTTGAAGGGGACACAGAATTGCGGGAGTGAGACTAAGATTCTGTGCACTCTACCTTGGCCTCTGCCATCCAGATCTCTCTCCTCTGCTGTAGCCTGATGGCATCCTTCACGTTCTGGAACCACTGGTCATCCGTCGTCAGCGGGATCATGGCTGCACAGGGAAGATACAGTGAAAGAGAGAGACAGTGATATGTCAATATTTGGGTCATGACGTGGCCATATACTGCAACAAGTGTCACTGCTCAAGAGATGGGAGAAAGAGAGAGAGGGGAGGGGGAGGGAGATATATATATATTGTCGGTTGAGAATGATAAGGGCGTTAAGTTGCCTCAAAACCCAGTGTTCAAGACCACTTAACGCCCTTCTCATTCTCAACAGACGATATGATGACATAAATGATATCCTGGGGTACCAAATAAAAATCAGCCATTTTGTTGAATTATTACTTTTTTTTTCAAAAAAGGTTGTACCCTGGGTTGCCAAAAAGTGGGAAATTATTTTGGTGCCGGAGCTAGCGCGCGCTAGCCACTGCACTGCACTGCACTGCAGCACACACTATTGCTAGCACAGTGTATCATGCATGCATAGTATAACATGCAGTGGCATGGGAATGACTATGTACACGCACACACAGTGAATGCATTTCTCTGTGGCAGTCCTTGAGTGGACGTGAGGTGGGGCTACACAACGTGGTACCCCGGGGTACTATGGTACAACGGGGTAACACATGATGCATTATATAGAGAGATAACAGCTAGCAGGGACAGGAGTGGGAGCACGTCAGGGAGAATCAACTCACCTGTGAAGATGTGAGCAAAGGCCTTCTTCAGCGTGACGCTGGTCTTGTAGAGCTTCTTTGAGCCCTTGTTCTGCTCCGGGCTCAGATACTGGCCGCGGATCTCCTTGATGAGGGAGCGTGAGTCGGCGTTCAAGAAGATGACGATGGGGTAGTACTGCATCAGGTTTAGCTGCTCCACAGCATGAGGGGTCACATCCAGCAAACAGTGCTTGTTCTGTGTTGGGAAGAAGCAGCAAAACAAGGGGGGGGGGGGCAAGATAGAGAAAAGGCATGTTCACCCTCTGTTATCATCAATTTATATTCTTCAACAGCATCAAAAAAAAGTAGAAAATCTATCTTTTATACAACTGAGAAAAAAACTGACAACAAATAATGCTATTCACAGAATTTAGTGAGTTCACAAACATTCACATGACTTGTGATGTAGGATATAGTAAATTAACAAAGTACAAAACAAACACAATGCTTCTAGCGACACTTCATGGCTAACGCATAAAAATTATGCTGCATTTCCTACATACTGCATAAACACCAAAGTGCCCTAGATTCCTATGTCATATTAAAACCTTGAGAACTTTAATGTGCCATGAGATATATCTTCATGTGATTACTGGAAAAACAACAAATACCCCAATATGCTGGCTTTATCCCACTTTCTGATGCTGGAAAAGACAGCTTTTAATTGAAAATGGTACTGAAAGCACATATATGGCATGTCTAATATTAGTTTCAAGGAGCATCTCAAGCCCAGTCATCCAAATTGTATGCAAGCAAGACCCAATGAATGACAAGGTTTAGACTAGAGCACTGCCCTCTAGAGTCAAACAGGTTCAACACCTTACCTTGTCCATAATATCTTTGATAGACCCAAGCTTGACTGATCCCTGTGGGTTGATCTTTAGCTGCTCCCCTGGCGTTCTGTCAAATGTGTGCTCCGTCACTGTGAGAAATAGACCAGCAAAATAATTTCCCCCTTCTGTCGTATGTCCCTTTCATAAAGTCAGAAAATTTTGCATGGATGAAGAATACTGTCTCTCAACATCATGCATAAAATCTTATGGAAATACACCTTAGAATGTTTGGAAAAGAAATGAACACCATGTCACTCAAGAATATACTCTCTGATTGGAATATTTGGCATCTGAATATTAACATTCACTGGAAATCTACATTAGTGTTTCCCCTTCCATCATAAAGAAGCTTCCAGAATTATTATTCTGAGAAAAGGTCTGAATTACCTACTTCTAAAGCAAACCAGCTTAAAAAAGTAATTTAATCTTCAGATTATGGGACACAAATTTCAACATAAATCTCTGTATCCAATATTCAGCATACCTCTCATTAAACACAAAGATCCACAATATATATACACATACAACAATTTAATGAATTGCTCACTATAATATCTTGACATATCCTGCCACAATGGAATCATAAACAATGCAAATGTAGATGCATAGCTCTACTCCATCTAGCCCACTGAGGATGAACTGATTTTGCTATAACACATATTTCCCATAGACAGCTGCCTGAGTATTCTTGGGACTCGTCTTCAACAGGTTAAAATGGTTTCTGTGCTTCAGCTTTTCAAAACCTGAAAAACGTTACTCTTCATCAGTTGTCACTGACACAAAGCCTGCTTCCCAAACCAAACCCTCATTGTACAATAAGACCAGCACACAGAATGGCAAATGAGATACGGAATGTCTTTGATTGATGATGTAAATGTAAACTCAGGCTACCGAAAGTTGAAATGTGAACTTACGCGGACTCTCAAATTTGTCGGGTAACACCTCCAGTAGCTTGTCCCTAGCAATGTCTGCCATCGGCCCGAAGATGACCACAGGTCGCATGAAGCCCACTGGTCATGTGACAAGAGAAGGAAAAGAAGTTTAGAAAAAAGTTGACAACACAAAGAACCACTAATCACAATTCCATACATGGTGGATCACCTTAAGACCATAGAGTGAAAGAAAAATGAGAGTACATTGTTAGAAAAGCTGCCACTGATTTGAACTTTAGTTATACACATGGCTAATCATTGACTTATGTTGGATATTACAATCATCTTGTTACGATCATCTATTGATCAGGGTGTAAGATTAAAAGATGAAAAAAAAGGTAATCAAGCAAAAATAAAATTTTCTGAGTCACAAAAGCACTTCATTACAAGGAGATTTATCACTGCTCTTCAGTATAACAATTCAATTAACTTTATGATGTCATACAGTATGTATTTATGTTCAATTTAAATCAATACTATTATTTATCATGTATAATGGTTCCAGTATCTGAAAAGTGCTAAAGATTACGCAGAACTTATCTACATAGAAACTGGGGAAGGAAGCCATAGCTTAATAGATATATAACTCACTTTTGATTAAGTCTGTTCTTACCTGTTCCAAGCATCACTCTCTCATATGCAGGGAACTTGATGGTGGGCCCTCCTACAGAATGAGACAGAGAAAAAGAAGTTAAATGGTAGTATGAGAAAACCTTGATTCCACATCCTGAATATTACCATTCCTACTCTTTTGTGTTTGAGAGCTTCAAGAACAGCAAGAAGAACAACAACCAAAATTACATACTTATGATAATATAACAATAATAAGGTCCTATTAACCCAGGGTAGCCTTTTCAGCATTGCCACTGCTCTACAAAAGGGCTCTACAAACAGGAACAACCAACCATAACGACCACAAACATTAGTTCGCCTTTAAATCTAAAGTATTATTGGAAAGTTGAGTAAAGAAAATGGGATTCTATCGGGATTCGAACCTGAGACCTCCGGATTGCTAGCCGGTGCTCTACCGACTGAGCTCTAGAAAGCCCTAGTTCAGTGTTCCTCCCAGAAACCCTAAATTCTCAATGCTCGGATGGTCAGCAGCTATAGCAGTGCGCTTTGTGAGTGACACACACGCACGCACTTGAACCTGGCATAAACCCGAAGGACAATTCAACTTGGGGATAAATGCAAGGATCACCAAAGTGATGCAGCTTTTTGAGTATGTAACAAATGTAAACAGAGGAGAACTGACCAGAAATGGATATAATTTATTATTGGAAATCTAAAGCTAAAGGAAAT
This sequence comes from Diadema setosum, assembly GCF_964275005.1. Classification (NCBI taxonomy): domain Eukaryota; kingdom Metazoa; phylum Echinodermata; class Echinoidea; order Diadematoida; family Diadematidae; genus Diadema; species Diadema setosum. Next base: position 9,224,534 of record NC_092698.1, read on the forward strand.
TTAAATCTAAAGCATATAATTGGAGTTTCTTTGCAATTATCCTGCAGGTGCTCTTGTGAAAGTGAAGCTGAGTACATAGCGAAGCATGACCTCACAGAACTTCACAATCACTGTTACAGGAATAGCTAGACAATGAAATTTGAAATGAGCAAGAGAGATATAACAGGTTCGGCCGACGCGACTCACCGAAGACGATCTCGTCGTACTCGTCCTCGATTTCGATCCTGACAGCGGCGTTCTTGCCCCGCCTGCCACTCGCCCGGATGCCCCTCCTCTTGAAGAATTCACCGCGGCTGCCGCTCTGGTTGTGGAGGCGCACTGTTTCCACTGACTGCTGGGCCATGTTACTCTGTGTAGCTCTATGGAAAAGACAGCATTACCCGAAAATAAGTCAAACCATGCAGAGGACTTACAGGGATAACTTCAGAATTCTTTGACAGTGCATGATAGAAAACTATATCTTGAAATACTTTAAAACACTTTCAACTTTTGCAGCAGCTGGTAAATGTGCATATTTTTGAATGAACATTCTATGTCTTTGAATTACCCTTTCTGTTTAGTGTACATTGACAGCTCAAAACTCAAATGAAATGGTTATAGACAATTTCATTAGTTGTTTTCGCACATACAAGCAAATGTTTAGAGTAAAGGTGTCCTAATCTGTGGACTGATTACAATTTTTGTGAATGAGGAGATCACATACATTTTTGCAAGATGCCGTTTTTACAATTTGACATCGAGGCTATTGAAAGTGCTCTAATGCTTGTCTGTTCACTGTGCTAGTGCATCAGGTGGCAATATTTTCGCGTGTTGTTAAAATCGTGGCCCAAGAGTGATTCGCGAAATTCACTAAAATTATACCTTCATGAAAATAACAGCTTTTACAGTATTTCAGACTATGCAGGCTAAAACTCTTGAAAAAAAAACTTGCTATGGCTGTGTCCAATCTCACCTGCTGTTGTTAGGGATAAGTCCCCTCTCCGTGGCTACGTTGTTCCTGTCCAGCTTGATGGCGTACCAGTAGCCCATGGCGCCCTCTGGGAATGTGTCCACCGTCCGGAATACCGTCCCACGGTTGAATCGCAACTCCTCTCCTACTGCAGGATTGTAGCTGAAATGAGCTCTGTGCAAAATCAAGAAAGAATATAACAAAAAGTTCAGAAATATGCTTTTTAATGGTTTGTTTTGCTCTGACTTTCTGACACAAGTCACATATCCAGACATCAAATAACTGCTCCACCTGACAATTGTTAAGAACTCTCTTTCCTGGTCTGTTTTCATGACTATACTTTTTATTCAATCACCTAATTCTAATTGGTTGATTACGCCAAGAGGAACAACCTACACTTCATATGGCTGAAATAATAAAGTGCAACTGCTTTAAGAAGTAGCACTACTTGGGAAACTTATCAGGCCATGGTGGCTGTAATGTGACCAAACACTGAAAGAATGGATGAAAAAGCTATAACAGCTGCCAACTTGCTTTCAGCAATTGTCTTCAGTAATTACTTTTCTGCTTTTTCTTGGAACGGAATATTCCATTAATTTGATTCCATCAATGATTGGTACACAGTGATGTCATTTTATTGCACCTCTTTGACTCCATTTGCTACTGACTATTCATCAAAGCCAGAAAAACTTATTACAGAATATCTCTTTACTGAAATGTTAAACATTTTTCTTTGTGTGTGTGTCATGTCACCAATAATCATACTGGGAATCATTTTTTCCTACACACACAATGTAAAAGACGAAAATAGAGAACATTACTTGATGTAGAACTTGTCTCCTCTACCAGTCTCCATCACAGTTCTGAAAGCTGCAGTATGGAACAATAAGAAGAGTACACCAATGAAAATACACCATTCCATCACATCAAATGATACTAAACAAAGTGACTCAGTCACGACTACAACCTCCCCTGTAACATCAGCCTCTTTTAAGTATTGTCTAGTGGCTTCACTGATTTTTATGAAAATCTGAAAAAAAAAAAAGAATTAATCTGTCCCTTTTGATAAACTGACTTCATTGACTTCAGACAATAAACTTCAGAGTGAAAGCTCATTTCTATGAGAGGAATATCTCTTTTATTAAGATCACATAAGCACGATACCAACAAAACCATTCAGGCAGTGCAATGATGTCACTGCCTGGTATTGTCTTGGATAAGACAAATGAGAACCCAATGTCTATTTAAGGACAACGATTCACAAAGAGGTTGATCACATCTGGCTTGCCATACTCCACCAATACTCTCAAAGCCACTGACCTGCTCGGCTGTGTCTGACCTCCAGCTTGATGTAGTCTGGGAGGGTGAGGAGGAGGAGAGCCACCTCTTCTTTGGTCAAGCCCTGCAGGGGGATCTCCTCATTCACCTGGAGTATGGAAAGCAATATGAAGAAAAAAAAAAGAAAGAAAAGAAAACCATTATCATCACAATTGGATGAGATAACAAAACAAGACACTTATACCATGGTATACAAAAAGAAGGAAAGAAAACATGGGACTGAAAAGAGAGTGACACAGACTTTTTGTTTTCACAATTTGCTAACCTCTAGCCCTGCATAGTCCATTCAACACAAGCACAGTTAAATATATTAGACAAATGCTGGAAACATAAAACTGGGTTTCAGTTCAATTCAATTCAATTCAGTTCAGTTCAGTTCAGTTCAGTTCAGTTCAGTTCAGTTCAGTTCAGTTCAGTTCAGTTCAGTTCAATTCAATTCAATTCAATTCAGTTCAGCTCAATTCAATTCAATTCAATTCGATTTTGGTTTTATTACACAAACACGCTTTTGTGGTTAGCCCCAGGCAAATGCTGATATTTAATTCATGACATTCATCAGACACATTAAGCCAGGCAACAACAACAAAAACAATAAATATACATAAAACTCTTACTAGCTCTGTAATAAGCACTTCAAAAAAGACCCCCCTAAAAGACAGTAGTGATTTGGAATAGCTGGTCGACCATACAATGCCCTGTGGTCATCACACCGTCCACTTACACATGTAATCCTATCGGCGATGGCGATGCCAGATCGCTCTGCGGGGCTCCCTGGCTTGATACCAGCCACGTAGATCCCAACCTCGTTACCTCCGATCAGCTTGATCCCGACGCTGCCCCCCTTGTTGAAGGCGACCATGTGTGGGTCTCCTTCGGGGTCCACTGGGGCACTGCAAGACAAAACAAGTCACCTATTTTTGTTTTTGTTTTATACAAATCACCACAATGTGCTACTACTGTATTCTTTGCTACCACTGTATTCTTTGCAACCATTCACCAATACACAGAGAATAAAGATTGTGCATCACCACTTTTATAGACTGCCATAATCATCTCTTGATGTTAAATTTGCATCCACGTTATCTGCTACAAGTAGAATGATTACCGCAGATTTACTACCACCATGCTATTCTTCAAACATAAATTATGCTCCTAAACCAGCTGCCTAAAGGAATCTGGCAGGTTAAACAGGAGGCCTTCAGAGATTTTAGAATCTTGTAGGAAACATACTGATTGATTGGCATCTACATGCATAATGGTTATCGTATCATAAATTTTATATCAATATGCTACACTGCCATGACTGCCCTGTATATTATTTGTAAAGTTGTGGCTACCATTAATTATATATGAGAAAAATCACTTAACACACCTCTGGCCTAATCTAATTTTAAACCTTCAACCAGTGAAGAAACCACAATGAAATACAATTACCATGGCAACACTTTGTAAACAGTAGACAATTTGCAAACACCTTGTCTAGCCTTCAAAAAGCCAGATGCTCTCATACTATTTACTTTTACCAAATTGGGTACCTTTTTTTTTTTCAATAAATGACAGAAGAGACAAGAAACATAGAAATCTTTGATCGATGACCAGTAAACTGCAATGACAAGCTAGCTGTGTGTTGGTTTTTTGGCATGGGTCCTGACAGTGTGTGATTCTTACATGCTTTTCTTTGTATTTACACTAGCTCAGTTATCAGATGACAAAAAACAAACAATTGTTAAACAAATAAACAAATAAACAAACTAAAAACATGATTAATTAAGTAACACTTCACACTGCTGGAGGATATCAAACGTCAAGTCTCCCTAGCTTGCTTTCAGCCCTTACCCGTCTCGGAAGTCATCCTGTCCAGGGCTGGGTGGTCGGGGAGGGGCGGGGTCTGAAGGAGACAAACACAGCCACAATTTAAACATGAAGAACAAAAACAAAATTTAATGATTCATGAATGAAGCATTTGAGGAGAAATGTTCATATATTCAGCTGATAATCAGGAACATTGATGAAGAGCATATTTTTAAGCATGCTAGATGGAGAATTTTTCATTTCCTGATAATGTTGATGTATTCCTTTATTGAGCTTTGTTTTTCTGCCAGTTTTGCCAGCTTCCAATCTTCATCCATGGACTGAAGGGTCAGAGACCACTAAATGGACACTGGACATAAAATGATCCCCCCACAGAATGCCATGACACTTTTTCAAAATTGGCTTTTGAGAAAATGAGCATAACGAGTTAGTGAAAACAAAATACTAAGAAGGAATATCATATTAGTTGGCGGTGAGGGAATTATTCTCACATATAACATCTAAATATCTACAAGATTTTTTTTTATTTCTGCACTACATACACACGTATATATTTTCTTAGCATGCTAATGAATGCTATAGAAATAAATGGCATTATTTGTGCGAGACATGGTGGTACATTCAGTCATATTCCTGGTCATTGCTGTCTGTTCATAGCCAACTAGTTCACAATCTGGCTAACAATTTTAATACTTACATGCCACTTCAGTCCTTCAACAATATGTTTTGAAGGCCATGCTTTTTCATCTATGCATTTTTTTTTTCAAATAAACTACAATTCTTAACATATTCCTGTAGATAATGTGGAAACGGCTTTTGGGTATGAAAATTCAGCACAGCAAGAAGAGAGAAAGGTCCCTAGTTTTCCATCCCTGCATCTGACCCCATCCACAAGAGGCAAGTGGTAAATCTTACAAAAATCGTCATCCTCGTCTGGTGGGGGCGGTCTGGGTGGAGCATCCTGGTCGAAGGAATTCCCCTGTACAGGGGCGCTCATGTATGGAGCAGCATTTGTTGGGGTAATCCTCTCCAAGGAGCCGGAAGAGCGTGAGATGTCCAGGTCCAGGGTGTCATGGGAACGCCCGATCATCCGGGTAGCATCATCCAGACTCAGCTTCTCCACTGGAATGCTATTTATCTGTGGCAGACAGCAGGAGGAGGAGGAGGAGATGGAGTAGGAAGAAGAAGAGGAGGAGAAGGAGAGGGACATGGAGGAAAAACAGGAGGAGGTGGAGGAGGAGGAAAAAGAGTAGAAGGAAAAAGGAGGAAGAAGAAAGGGAGGAGAGGAGGAGGAGGAAGAAAGGGAGGAGGGGAGGAGGGGAGGAGGAGAAGGAGGAGGAGGAGGAAGAAGAAAGGGAGGAGGGGAGGAGGAGGAGGAGGAGGAGGAGGAGGAGGAGGATCGGGTAGAGGAAGAAGAAAAGGAGCAAAAAGAGGAGGAGGAGGTGGAAGAGCAGCAGGAGAAGAAGAACAACATGAAGCAATACTCTTTAGTCGCCTTTCTAGCAAACACTTTGTACCTGGCACTGTTGTTTCAAACAAACATACAATTTTGGCATGCAAAAGTCACATCTTTTCTTCACACGCCAGATTTTTTCTCGAGAGCTATACTGGTATTACCTCACTTCTTCGTGTGCGTGTTGGGGGTAGGGGGTGTTGTTTTTTTCATTCAAATTGCCATACATGGTTTGACCTCTCATTATGAAAATACTACTTTTTTAGTACCTGAATTATTACAGTCGTATTATGTAGTAATAAAAACTGTAGAAAGAATGAGCGGTTTTCACTTCAGCTGTCTTGCCATACTTTTTCCTTGCCCTGTACACTACTATGGAAAATTGAAAAGAAACTGTGAGCAAACTGATTTCTGTTAACTATCGCATCTTTACATCTGCTCCCCTATCACTTACAGAGAGAATCTTGTCCCCCTTGCGTAGTCCCCGGGCCGCTGCAGCACCATGCTCATTGAGGCTCTCCACGTAGAGACTGAAGCCCAGCTTCATCCCGTAGCTCTCGTTGGGGTTCTTGTTGAGGCGGAGAAACTGCTTACTGGACTGCGGGGCCGCCATATCCACCTGGGTGTCTCCCATTCGGGGTGGGACCAGCGTCTTCCTCTTGTATGTCTGCAGATTTGGAAATGGCAAACAGATCGGTCATTTGGGGTGGCAAACAGAATGACTATCAAAAAAAATACTATTTAACCCGTTGAGGACGAGTCCTGAGTATACTTGGGTCGGTGTCTCTGTGAAATGCATGTTGTAGCAAAATCAGTACATCCTCAACAAATTAATGCATCACCCTGGACCTCTCTGAAATCATCATATCTGATGAAATTTCCTTGACACTGCTCTGCCACTATAGAGAAAGATCTCTGAACTCTATGGATTGCATTGCACCGGATATTGGGCATGAAATAGCCAACACGTAAACACTGATGACAGAGAGAGATATTTGGCGCAGCACTCTGCACTCTATCTCAGATGCGTCCATCAGGTAGTAGTTGCCTTGAAAAGATGATATGAATACTTTGTAAGTACATTTGTAGCTCACTCTTCTTTGGACAAAACATGACTTACTCAGTTTTCAACTCTCTTCTATTATACTACATTTTTGGTAAATCGAATCCCTCTAAAATCATCACATTTATGCATCAGACTAAAGGTATTAAATCGAAAAATAAAACTGAGTTTCAGCAGGCCACAAACTCCAACGCTTCAGTGTTTGACTGACTTCTATCTGAAACTGGCTCTCATGTGATCACTAGAATACCCCCCCCCCCAAAAAAAAAGGGGGGGGGCATGATTATCTCAATGCTATCATAGTGGAATGCTGAAGAAGCAATCTTTTAAAAAATTGAAATTGCAGAGCTTGCTATGTGACAGTGATGCACCGAAACCAAGTAAAATGTGTTTGAATATTTTCATTAAACAACTCCAACATGTGTGTTTTGACATACTCTCCGCAAAGGGGTAATTGCTCTGAGTTTGGCAGAAAATCACCAGCATGGACTTGCCAAATAAATTCAAAGTCTCCTCGAAATCACAACAATGGATGAATTTTAATCAAAATCCTTGGGCCAAATGGAAAACAAAGACAGAAGAGGAAAAGGTTAAAGCTCTTTAAAGCAAAACTGAAATCCTTTGCGCCAATACTCACGATTTTGCAGACATCAGTGCTCGTCCTAAGGGCATGTACTGCATCGGAGTGGTAGACATTCTCCATATTGACTCCGTTCACTGACAAGATGCGATCATCAATTCTGCATGGTGGACGGGGAGAGCACACACCACATGATGTAACTTTTGCAAGGACTCCACATTCTTTAACGACTCTTCACAGACGACAAAATATTTTCATTTTCAATGAAAACTACACATTCACTCAACTTCATACTGACATTACGGGTAATGACATTCCCCTTGCTTCTATTAAAAGGAGTTACTAAACTGAAGTGCTCTTTCATTACATTAGATAACTGAAAATATGTGGAGTTCTTTATTGATATATGTTCTGATCTTGTTCCACTGCTGTAACATCATAAGTCGTTGTCGCCTTCTGATCAAGCAACGATGGCACATGGATTCAACCAAAAATTTTGTAATTGCTAACTTCCAAACAGACTGTTTGATTTTGCTCAAACTTCACTAATCTCTTCTACTGATATTTCTGCATTCATGGAATCCATACATGCCCCGGTGGGGAATATTTCCCTTTAAGTTTGTATCATCGATGAGTACGTTCCGGCACACTACAGTTTGACGTCTAGATACTTGACCTACACACAGTGTTGAGAGAGGAATAAAACCTGTACACTGACTTACTTCAGCAGTCCATCTGCTGGTCCATTGGGTGCCACGTCTGACACAATGATGAATGTTTCTCCGCTGGTGTAGTGTGCGTTGTCACGACCGCCACTCACAGCGATACCAAAGCCAAGTCTGGGGGCCTGTTGAATCACGTGAAAAATTAAATAAAGAGGCAAAATTTAGCATTAATCCCTGGTATATGGTGCTTGTTATCTGCTTTCTCCATACAATAAAGCCTCCCTGACATTGAGATTAAGGTAAATCTACTTGTATTCAATACATTAAAGTGGGTTGGCTCAGTGGATAGTCCGTTTAAATCCAGACACGACAGATTCTAGGTTCAGTTCTCAGAAGGATCTCTTGACATTGTGCATTGGTTGATGGCATAGCAACCCCCTGCAGAGGGGAAAATTACTTTTCGTCTATTGGACAGGACATAAACCCAAAGTCCTGTGCCCCAGACAGGCAGAATACATACTAATGCATTCAAAATATCCTCTATTTCTTCTTGAATAGAAAGGGTAGTAGGCCCACTGAAGCCAACACACAATGCATCACAATTCCTGATATATACAGTACATCAAAGCTAGCCTTCTTCCTTGCCTCAGTAAAAAAAAAAAAAAATATGCAAAACTAAATGTTGCAACATTCAGAAGAAGTGCTGATACCTTAATCCAAGTATAAAGTCAATACAAAGCACACTTGAATCAAATTATCTTGTATGCCAAGGACATACACATTGCTGTTGAGCCCTGTTGCCATAGTGATTAAAAATGTATAATATCAATGATTATACTTTTGGCAACAAAAGATCCCCCCCCCCAAAAAAAAAAAATAAAAAAATAAAAAAATGCATTCGATTCAAGTTTATAGAGCATAGACACTCTTTAATAATTGCATCAACAGCAACGATAACATGACATTTTTCCTGGAAAATCATCATCCAAATCTAGTAACACAAAAAATACTGTCTGATTTCATACTTTTTACGGCACTTCTCATTTATCTTGAGAATAATCAGGAAATAGGGCTCACTACTACTACATGCTTGATGCCTTTGACCATATAGACCATATAAATCCTGATCTACAATGTATAAATCAAAAAGTGACCCAAACTAATATTTTGTTGGTCCAAAGGTGACTGCATTTGGTCATGCTTGGATTCAGATATCTCTGTCACTGCACTGATTGTCACTAGTTAATCCATCAAAAAATAATTTTGGTCCTTCCAGTTGTTCCTGCTCTTCACTTTCTTAATCCTGGGCTCTGTTTTCAAATTGGCATTCAGTCTGGTTAGTCTCACATCAAGGCTGTTTTGCTACAATGTCCCCCAAAACCAGTACCCTATCAAAATCAATGAATGTCCTCATCTACATCTAGGGAAAGAATGTTCACAAATCTCCATGTCCTCTTGATACACAGTGGTCTTGACTCAAGACTTTGGATGTCAAGTACAATCAGGAAATAGTGGTAGGGTAAGGTTTATAATTTCCAAACTGACAACACCTGACTAGCGACAACTGAAAACATAAGCATTTCGAGCCTGGATGCTAGGCCATCCTTCCCTCTCTCTCCAAGGTCCGTGCAAGGACTGTAGGTCTCCATCATGGGTATACAATGTAGTGTAGGAGGAGGAGAATAGGGGCAGGGTTAGAATGCCTGATGCCACTTTGGAATGACTGTGCATCGATCAGGTGCTGTCATGGTGAGCACTTTCAAGTTTTATATTGGAGCCACTGGCTGACCTCAGGCAGGGCGAGGGCCGAAGGTCAATGAGACATGACCCTAACAGCAGGGGTGAGGGCTAGTAGGGAGGATGTTGTTAGGGAAAGAACTAGTCTCAGTTTCACAGCCTGGCACCGTCCACATCACTGTCTTCTCTCCGTCATGCTATTTATGGAGGGCGGCATTAAGATCCCTATGCCAGGAAAATTATGCCTCTTAAAATGCCGGGATGAAGCAGCAAGTTGAAAGCACTCTAAGCACACTAATGTGGCAACCCGTGGAGAGAATCTGCCTCTTCTGCCCTGGGTGGAGTGTGAGAATTCACCCCACTGACAGGGGTGTCTGGTAGTCTCACCTTCCACCTGCTCTCGCATCCTTCACAAGATTGAGAGCTCCGCACAAGAGCCTTTGAACTAAGATGCCGTTACCCGCGCGACTTCCCATTACGCTCTGCGCAGTATTAAGGTACAATGCAGAATCAACGTCAGGCAGGGCCTGTTACCAGGAAGCATTCAAGAGTGCCAAGGAGTCTGTACATGTAAGACTAAGGGTTACTCTGTACAAGGCTGCCACAACTTGGGGGACAGCTCCTCAGCGTATGGCTGCCTTGGTCTTCTCAACTGACATTGACATCTCTTCCTATAATTCTGTTGCCCTTTCTCAGTGAGCTTCAAACGGCAGTATGTCTGTATTCAATCTACCACCACCTGGCCGGTTAGTGGAGGACCTAAATGATTCTGGAAAATATTTCTGGCAGTGTTCCTTCCAGCCACATTCCTCTGAATGAACTTTGCCTATTTGAATGCAACAGAGAAAACTACCTGGACTCATACTGCTGATCAGCTGATATGTAGGCCTATATAACCCATTGAGAACGGGCTCATTTTGCTACAACACGCATTTCCAATAGACACTTGCCCAGGTTTACTCTGGACTCGTCCTCAACTGGGTTAATGTATTCACATACCATTGACACACTAGTTTCATACACCTACAAAATTTGTAAGAACTTTTTTTCCCCCACTTAATTCTAGAGAACAAAATGATATTACACATTCCGAGTGCAGAAGGAGTCAGATCTGGATAGCGATCCATATCCAAATTTATAAGCCCCCCTTGGCAAAAAACTCAATTCTATAAAATTCCATCTAAAGATGGCTTTTGCCATTTAGATTTTAAATCAATAAGCCTAAACATTATATGTTCATCTTTATTCTCAGACCTTTTCTCCTATTGCCATTGTTTCACTTTTTTTTTATGATGAAGAAAGAAGGAAATATATATATTTAAAAAAAAAAGGAAACCCATTCCTATGAGAACACTGAAGTGAACAGTTCCTGGATCTATTCCAAACATACACAAACCTCCATCCTGAGGTTGCTCGATATATGGTTGGCTGGCACCACACTCGACAAGAACATCCAGCAATTGTAATCAGACATTCTCTGCAGATTACGCTGGAATTTGACCCCTTGTCAGGCTCACATACGGAGGGAGCTGATAATTACCGGGGGTACGTGTGCGTCTGCATCATTTCCCAACTCGGCACTCCTGTCCCACTGATTTCAAAGGTCTTCCAATGTCAACAATGCTATGTACGCTATCCTCATCACTTTAGGAGTGAAATCTTTCCACACATCGGTAGCACATCCTCTACCACAGGGCACCAAAAATACTCACTTTATGTTTCAGATATAGCAAATTGCCAGACAACACACAATCTAATACAGCTCGATTCGCAGGAAGAATTTATTGTTTACCATAAAGACTTCCGATACTACAAATTATACATTATTTTTTTTTAGGATACGTCAAAATGCAATACATCAAGATTTTTGCAGTTCTAAAAGTCTGTGAGATGTCTTAGAATCACTTTATAAGACCCAGGGGGACACAAGGTAGGCTCAATTGAATTGATCTTCATTCGCTACCCATCAGGATACATTCCATAACTGATCAGTGCAGGTTTGCAAGAATAGAATTGTCCATCAGTGAATAGGTACTCCAAAGCGTACGTTTATCAGAAACGTTCAACTCCAATTGAGATTATGTGTGCTACGTATTTCTAAGGCTGTACACAATTTTTTACAGGAATTCCCACATCCGAGTTGGATCAGCTTTCCATTGTGTGGTATCCCAATGCTACAGGATCTTTAAAAAGTTTACCGAATGATGCACAACATCAAAGCATACACAATATGTTACCCTGCCCGTTTCCACACTGGATTAACGTTGCACATCACGATGAAGAAAAAGTGTTGATGGATGTATTTGAAGATGGATAGAATCGAGGACAGAGGCTAGAGGTACAGTGGTGTCAGGTGTGGCACCAGAGATTGTATCAGGACTTACCCTCTTTAGCGTGACTGTGTCTTTCTCCCATCTGACCTCTGGTCCTCTGTTGACCTCTGGTCCTCTGTAGACCCCTCCTCCCCCTCCTCCTCCTACACCTGCTCCTCTTGCATCCAACCTCCTGGGTTCGGGCTTTGGTGGCTCCTGCCGTGGAGGGTCTGCCATGACCTCACTCCTGAGCGCTGCCATGACAACCTCGGAGGGCGTGGCCCTGATTTCCGCCCTTGAATCCATGTGGGCGTTGCCCAGGCCCCCGGTCCTGGAGTTTCCCATGTCGTAGGAGTCCCCCATACCCCGGGAGCCTATGGAGTCATCCATTCCTAGGCCTCTGGAGTCACTGAAGGCACGAGACGAGTTGTAGCCTCTCGAATCGTCAAAGGACATGCCCCTGGAATCATCAAGGGATAGACCCCTGGAATCATTTAGTGTGTCTCCAGGAGAATCTACGAATTCTGGATCTCCAAGCCCACCTCCGCGGGACTACAATGGAAGAAAGAATACACACAGAAAAAAGAGAAATAGCATGAGAGATGATATATACTGATCAATTATGTGGATAACCAAATAATCTGTGGAACAACAGGGAAAGTTGTTACATCTTTTAGTCTTTGGAGTATAAAACAAGAATTCATCTTCCAGACACACATGTTGTCTAGTCCAAATAATAATTTCAATGCAAAAAGATAACGTATACGCCATATATTTAGCGAGTCTAAATTTTGGCAAATTGGGACTTCCTGACAATTTCACGAGTGGTTAAATCTGCAATCGTGGAGCACTGTACTGAATGGAGAAATGTATATATAAGCATCACATTCATATCGGGTGTCGTGTGTCTTTAATTTTGCGAATAGCACCTGACTAACGAAATTTGTGAAAATACAAACCTCACAAAAATTCAGCATATACAGCATTACACACATAAAAAAAGTTTTAAAAAAAGTCTTGCTAAATGTGTACTAGTTTCTAACAAACAGAATACCAGTTTAATAAGACTAATGTACATGCTGCAAATAACATTTCCTTCATAACATTCACCGTGCAAAATCTTGACACTGTACAGTGTATATCTTGCCTTTGATCATTTCTTCACATTCAAGGAGACCAACCCCCCCCCCCCAAAAAAAAAAAAATAATAATAACAAATAAAACATCACAAACATAAGTCCAAACTGAGCCTTATTGTGAAGATGGGATTGATTAGCTTCATTAGTTGTTCTACAGCTTCAATTTGTTGGAACATCTTACGTGAAGTAACTTTGTACATGCATATCATTTCCACTGATTACAAATATAACAGAAAGTCATGAGTATGACATGTTTTTCCAAAACATTCATGATGCATACAATCATCTGATTATAAATTGGTACGAAGCTATTAAAGGACTAGAGTGAAATATCAGTCTATACCTTGGTACCATATTACATAAAAAATCTTGTACAAGTCACCATCTTCATTCTGTCTTTACTAAAATAAATCTGAGTCTTTGTAGCAATGATGATCCCTCATACTCCGACTAAAACCTAAACACACCTAACCCCCACCTCCAAATATAAAAGAAAACAAAATAATGATATACAATATGATTTGTACACTGTATCACCCACACATGGCAATGATAAATAAACACCAATGTGAGTGGGCCTAGAAAAATTTGGTCACTATTACACATTGGTACTGAATTCTTTCTAGCATTATCCTACACATACTTGCATAATATATTCTCACCATCAAATCTTTCTGGTATTAGTCAACGATCAGTGTTGTGCAATTTCAGTAAATGATAACAAATATGCCCTTTCTTTCATTGTGGTAGTGTTATGAGTGGACGCAGTGTGGGTTGGAATGTCAAAGACTAGAGCTAGGGTAGAGTGATTCACGAGTCCACGCCCACACAACCTATCACCCACTGAAACATCAACATTGTCAGACACTCACAAAAGTCACTCAAGCATGGCATGTCTTTCCATTTTTTTTTTGTGTGTGTATTTTGTTCACTTTTTTTCCTCTCTCCTCAAGGCAGATCTTTTCCATACTCAGCAATGGGTAAATAAAAAGCCTTGTATGTTATGCATTGCCGTATCAATGTCATTCCATGTATGTGTGCTGATTATCAGGTGTGTCCATCGAATGACAAGTGCTTATCGGTCTTCACATAATTACAGAGATAACAATGTGCTGTCCTTCACCCAAATACATGTACAGAGCATAAACCAACCCCCCCCCCCCCGAAAAAAGAGGAAAAATATCACTGCCACAATTATTTGACTGTAAGACTCACTGCTAAATGGAGGGTAGCAGGTGCATGAGTATTCAAGGAATATACAGACAGTCAAAATCACATGAGAGATTCTATATTTGTAGTATCTTTACAGGTAGGGAACCTTATCAATCAAACTTTGGTTGAAATGCCTTTGCTTACTTAATACAATCTTGATCATTTCTGTCATCTGTTAATAATGATAATGATAATGAATAACATTTATATAGCACTTAATACTGATGTTTCTAAGCGCATCAATCCGGAAAAAAAAAAGTATGACATAAAGGTAAAATACAGCATTATCTACATATTATGATATAACGACAGCAGCAACAACAACAACAGAATTAAGACTGAGTACACAGATAAGTTTTCAACAATGACTTAATCTGTGGTAACTTGTGTCCACGATGGCATGTGTTGTAGTTTCATTTTTTTTCTCTCTTTTTTTTTTCCTTCCTAATTTGATTTCATGTCAGTTGACATTGGTTCCTTTTTGTTTTATATCTGTTTGTAGTTTCATTTGTTCATTGTTTGTTCTCCTGTGTATTTTCTTAAAGTCCCATATCATACAAGCTTTGCTCTTTAGTGGGACCCTCCATTCCCATTCCCATCCTTATCTAATTTGTACTATGCATATGTTTATGTTTTAAAAAATGTCAGGTTTTCTTCATTTCGTTACTCATTATCACATGTATTTTGTGAATATACATTTTTGCAATGATTACAAATATGTTCTGCTTATACATTGTAGGCCCTATAAAAAAATTTTTTTTCTCTTTATTTGATGGAAATGAGAATAAATTTGAACTTTGAACTTTGAAATTTATCCAGTTTCTGAGCAAATCATCACTCGGATCAATAGGAAATGAAACATTGATTAGCACCAACAGTGATGCTAATCATTTTAACACACGTCACATGACCTATATATGACAGGTGACCATTTATATCCCATTCAAATTCACTCAACAATATGGGTTGCTACATAGAGTATCATTTCTCTGTCTGACACAACCCTACAGCTGCAACATCAGATATGAATTATATCATTGTCATTGGTAAAAGACTCACTCTAAATCAATGATAAACTGGTTGTCATCAGATTCACATATATTTATCATTATTATCATTATTATTATTTTATTATTATTATTATTATTATTATTATTATTATTATTATTATTATTATTATTATTATTATTATTATTATTATTATTATTATTATTATTATTATTATTATTATTATTATTATTATTATGTCACATAGGCCTACAGCTGAAGAGTAGTAATGTATTTGACTGTAAACTTCAATGTAACCTGATCAACCACTGTTAGTTTAAAATCCAGGGGACCTTTGGCTTCAATGCTTGTTTAAAATATGAATCATGTGCACATATGCTACATCACCTTAACCCACTCCCAATCAGACTCCAAAATTCCCAAGAGAGTTTACACTGCCCCATCTAGTTCTCAGGGGCTAAGGGTTGAGAGAAAACATGGTTGACAATCTTACAGGATAACTTTCATGGGCAAAAAAACTAACAATTCATCAGCTACAGCTGAAATACAATAATTCCAGTATTGGCAAATGAAAATACTCACCTTCTTCTTGCTGGCGCTGTCATAATACCTGCAATAGGGAATAAGAACAAAAATAAAACATTGTTAAGATAAGTTGTTGTGATGATAACAGATGAGAGGTGAAAAATTAAAGATGCTTGCAAAATACGGAGACAAATGTGGGTGAAAAAATAAGTGACCAGCCCCAATTACTAATCCAGTCCCTAAAGGCACATACTTTTTATATTTTATACCAATAATTGCAATTATTGCTTCTGGGAAAATTCTTTCTGTTTTTTTACTCTTATCCACTGCTTCACTCACTCAACCATAAGAATCACTAATCCAACATATTATTTGCAACTGCAAATTCATTTCCTTCACTATGTCATAGCATGGACCAGGGTCCATGGTCATAATGTAGGAAGCTATTTCTAACAATATTTGAGCAGGTAACTCTTGATGAGGAAATAAATTGTAGAAAATATCTCTGAAAGTATTCCTCAACATATTTCCATTTCCTGGACAAGACTTGGCAAAACGCCAGCATGGTATCATTCAAACCTTGTACTGTAGATATTCCCATTTGGAATAATCAAATTGTTGATGACACTTTGCAGAGATACTGTATTGGGAGCTTGGGGCACAGATTTCCACATTTTGACTTCTCTCGGAGTGAAATATGTGAGGATGCGAAACCGCCAAGTCCGAGTTGAGTGGGAAGGTCAGCTGGGAGCTGCTCTTGCATTCCTCAGTGTTTGCGTTATTACTGGGACTGCATAAACCAGATACTCTTCTTCCTTCTCTCTTACTCACTTTTTGTGACCCAATTCACACTCACAACATAAGGGCATTTTCTTTGAGACTAATATCTCACACCAGTAATAAATTTAGAAGCACAGCTTTGTTTTCCGTCACAATGTCCTAGTCCCTTGACTTTTTATGCTTATATCACGGATGTGTGTAATACCATGATTCCTCTTCTTTTGTTTGAAAGGAACTTCATTTCCCCCACAACACTTCATTTTCAAACTTTATGTACAGCAGCAAGAGCTGCATACTGTATAAGCCGTTATATTCATGTACAGACAAATTTCCGCGAATGAGGAGATCTTAGACATTTTTGCGAGATGCTGTTTTCAAAAATTTACACCGAAGCAATCATAAATGCACGATTAGCACAGTGCATGGCGACATTTTTTGCATGTTGTTAGATTCCCAACCAACACAGAATGTTGTCCGGAGGACATCGAGACAAGGTCTGTTACAACTGGTGGAGGGCATCTCACTAGCCTGCCTTTTTCATGGGCACTAGTTTACTTTAAAACCGATATCATTTTGTGAATATTAAAGAGGTCTCCATCAGCCCACTCCCCCCCCCCCCCATAAACAACACACAAATACACTATTTCTTTTTTCTCTCATATTACCATCTTGACAGGGACACTCCAATTTCACCCACACGAGGACTGGAGGTGGCAGACTTCAGTTAGGTTCACACGCTGTTCCTAAACTTTAAATTTAGACCAAAAACTTAACTCTCGATGATTAGCTTGTAGTTAAGCACCGTGTGGACACACTTGAAAGTTAGCAATCTTAAAGTTTAGTCGATGATTAGAACAACAAGACATCTTAGGGTTTACACTCTCTCCATGAGCCATGGGGGGTCCCTACTCGTAGTTTCGATCCATGAGGACACAATAATCAACGAGCTTGTGAGTTAGCGTGACCCTCGCTTCTCATTTGCATCCGAGTCAACCTCCAGCTGCGTTAATCTGTATGGGCATAAGGTCATCTAGCAAAGATTCTGCACTTCCGGTGTTATCATTGAGTGGGATTCGCTCGTAGGTTGTAACTTAAAGTTTATGTGCGCGTGTGAACCTGCGCCGTGAATTCAGGAGTGGAGCTAATTATTATCGACAGTTCAGTTTTTGACCTAAACTTCAAGTTTGGCAACTGCGTGTGAACGTAACTTTCATCAGAGAGGCTGTGAGAGGGGAGTTCCCAAAAAGATGTCAAGAAAATGCCAGGAATGAATGCCATGCCAGCATCCTGGACTAAACCCGGACGCAGAATCTGGAATTCTCTCAGATTGGTATCTCAACACTCACAACAATCACGGGCAGTCCCATTAAACCATGCAATTACTCCACGGATCTGTCATGGATATATAATACTCCCTCCGACTAGGTGTCAAAATGCTTTCATTTTCACTAGGTGACAGACTGGCTTTCTTTTTGACTTGCACTTCCACATGACAGCATATAATATAAAAGTCTTTTTCTGCCTATTTTAGAGTTGGACATGTAAAACACTGAAGGTCTCAACAAAAGTAAAATTTGAGGTAGTTTGTTATCTCTGATGAATTCCTCTTATCAGAGAGTTCTTGCTTTTTGTGACTTCCCTTTATCATACTGGAGAGTGGTGCTGGTAGAATCATACCGTATTTATATATTTTTTTAACCTTACACATTGTACGTTGTACATTGTATGCTGAACGCAAAAATTGAATGAGCCAATCGGATGGAGATGGGTCACCCCACGGTGCTAAAAATTGGATTTCACCTGCAGCTACATTTAGGTTCTTAAATCTCATACAGCAAGTTTCACAGCACCCTTTACATGCACAAGTTGTAGTAGTTGCTTTCCAAAAAGCACTTAGGCTGTCTTACACTCATCATGTTGGCTAAAAAGTGTTTGTGCCATATCAAAATAAACATTGCATTATTCACTACATCGACACCACCCATTACCAAATAACTGCATTTACAAAGATTTTTTTTTCTCCTCTCCAGACAAGGAAATATATTGAGTATTCATTTCAAAGAAAATAAACACAAGTCAGGGAACTGAATCATTGACATGTATCTAAACAAACAATGCACAAAACACCATTAGCTTAAAGTTGTTTGATGCATGCCAAGGTCTCAGAGGCAAACTATACCATCATAACAAATGTAATACACTCATGAATGATTTTCTTTTCATTGCTGACACAGTTCTACCAGTGGGACTACACTCACTGTCTAGGCACATTACACCAATGAACAGGAACTCAGAAGTGTTATTGAAATTTCACCCAATATCTCCTATCATAGGAAATAAGGAGTTTTGTCATGGGGGGGGGGGGGGGTGGTGATATACAAATGTATCACCCCCTGGGCATTTTACTTTGTCTGTGAGCAATGTGGAGTAATAGCATGTTTAGAATAACACGATGAGGATGGACTGAGCTTGCTACAACACACATTTCCCATAGACTCGTCCTCAACGGGTTAATGCATGTTGTGGAAAGTAAGCCTGCTGTCATATGGCAGCCACTTCTTCACGCATTAATAGCTTTCATACCGATTAAGGGCACATGCCAAAACAAACAAACATATAAAGTAACTAGAGATTGTAATTTGTCATCACTGACAAATTAAGGTGATCCGATTTTTTTTATCATGGATTCGAGTCCTGATCGAAATAGGCATGACCATGCAGGTTTCACCTGTGTTCAGAGACATTGGCCGTGTGATGTTTGGATTCTCATTTAGAAAAGGGAGTCATATCTGCCATCTTTGGTACCAAATCTGTATACACTATAATGAAAATACAGCAACAAGTACATATGACCTTTGACCCACATTTACACTCCCAAGATGGCATCTGAGGAAAAAGTAGTTATTTTGTGAAATAATTCTTGTGACATCGTCTATACGTGTGCAAAATATGGGAAAGATAGGACATGTATTCACAAAGATACAGGATGAAACATTTATGGCCTTTGACCCTAATTTACATACCCAAGATGGTGTCTGATCAAGTAGTTGTTATTTCATGAAATAATGTACGTGACACGAACTAAACATGTGCAAAATATGGGGTTGATAGCCATTGCTGTTGTTGATCTATTGCACAGAAAGTAGACTTAAGAAAGAAAAATAAAGAAAAAATGAAGTTATTTTATAGAAATTTGAAGAAGCATAAAAAAAATCAGAAAAAGATAAAGTAAGGAAGGGAGAATAAGACTAACTAAAGAAAAAGAAGAAAAAAGGTGTTTAAAAAAAAGTGAAAAAAAAATATTGGCAGGGGTGAGCCTCGAACCGGGGACCTTAGGATTACGAGTCGGATGCGCTATGCACTGACCTATTTCATCCTCCATAGGCCCTGTGTATTAAGCAAAATGACGCTGCATCGAATCGAAGCCAAGTGCAAATTTTAGCCAAGTTTTTCGACGTGATGCCGACGTCGTATGAAAAAATGGAGGGCACATTACCGATAGCCCAAAGTCTTAGCTACAACATATTAAAATTTGGGAGAAATTCACCGAAGCATAAGTGAGCTAGTGGTCGAAAAAGATAGTCGTGTCAATTTTCATTTCCAGAAAAACTGCACTCCCATAGACATAACACGTAAACTGGTCAAATTTGACAAGATTACTTTCAATCCATTTTCACGAGGTGATGCCGTCATCCAATCAAAATGTTGTTATTATATTAATGAAAGACCATTTAATAAGCTACTACATACTGAAATCTGATTGAAAATTGGCGAAGGATTAGTGAGATACGTTCGAGTGAACTTGAAATTTGATGACGTCATTTTGAAAATTAACTTTTTTTATTTTATTAAGAAATTTGATATCTTTTCATCATTTTGCCAGCATCGCCAACCCATAAAATGACATGAACAACTCATCAGCTTTCAGAATATGTAAAGAAAATGGGGGGTCATCGTCCATCCTGACGAGTAAAATCGGATTTAAAATTGGCGGTTTTTTGGCATAGTTGCACTGTATATCGCCATTGACGCACGCGCGGAATTTCAACTTTGACGGGCCCGTATGACGTCATATTGAATCGGATTGACTTGAAACTTGGCAGAAATATTCCTTGACATTTCAGGCATCCGATAAGTGTGAAAAAACGGGAAAGTTCTATGACATATGAGCTGTGCGTGCGCATATGCGCGCGCGCGTACGCGTCCGTCCAATTTTTTCAATTTTTCAAAAAATGCTCCAAATGGTCTGAAACGTGTGCAAAAAAATTTTGAGCCCGATTGGAGCATGCAAATATTTCAACGCGCGCGTACGCGCACGTTTTTAGAGAAAATATGAAATTTGAGAATATGAGTAGAATGCGCATAACTTGAAATATATGTGATGCAAATTTCATTGAAAAATTCCATTCCATTAATTAGATATGATTGAGAATGTGTTTTCATATAATGACGTCATAGTGACGTCACGGTCGACTGATCACAATGATACATTAGATTTGTTGTCTTTAGGACATGATGCATACATGGTATAATTTTGAAATTGATAGGCAGAGTACTTTCTGAGCTAACCTCTGCACAACTTTTGGGGAGAAATAAAGAAATAAACAAAGAAGAATAAAGAATCAGTACAGATACAGAAGGTGATCCGAGAGGATACTCGGATCACCTAACAAAGAATCCGTACAGATACAGAAGGTGATCCGAGAGGATACTCGGATCACCTAATGAAGCTAAGCTTTGATTACTTAAGCCGAGTTTTTCGACGTGCTTTTGACGTCGTATGAAAAAACGGAGGACACATTACGATAGCGCAAAGTCTCAGCTACAACATATTAAAATCTGGGAGAAATTCATCGAAGGGTGAGTGAGCTAGTGCTCGATAAAGACAATCATGTCAATTTTCACATCTAGAAAAAATCCCTCCCATAGAGATAACACGTCATAATGACGATAAAGAAAGAAGTACATATGACCTTTGACCCCACTTTGCAAAGACAAGATGTCATCTGAGCAAAAAGTGGTTATTTTGTGATATGATCCTTGTCACATGGTCTTTACGTGTGCAAAATATGGGAAAGATAGGAGATGTATTCACCAAGATACAGGATGAAACATTTATGACCTTTGACCCTACTTTACATAACCAAGATGGCATCTGATCAAGTAGTTGTTATTTTATGAAATAATGAACGTGACATGAACTAAGCATGTACAAAATATGGTGTTGATAGGGTATGTTTTTCTTGAGTTATTGCAATGAAAGTTGCAGAAAGAAAGAAATATTTCAATACAACGAATATAAGCTTTAATTTCAACCACGTTTATTGATGTGATCCCGACATCGTATGAAAAAACAAAATGCACATTAACGATAGCCCAAAGTCTCAGCTACAACATATTAAAATCTGGGAGAAATTCACCGAAGCATAAGTGAGCTAGTGCTCGAAAAAGACAGTCATGTCAATTTTCATTTCCAGAAAAACTGCACTCCCATAGAGATAACACGTAAACTGGTCAAATTCGACAAGGTTACTTTCAATTCATTTTTATGAGGTCATGCTGTCATTCAATCAAAATTGTGTTATTACATAACTGATAGAGTATTAAATAAGCTACAGCATACTGAAATCTGGGTGAAAATTGACTAAGGATAAGTGAGATACGCTCGAGTAAACTTGAAATTTGATGACGTCATTTTGAAAATTGACTTGTTTTGATTTATTAAGAAATTTGATATCTTTTCATCATTTTTCCAGCATTGCCAACCCATGAAATGACATGTACAACTCATCAGCTTTCAGAATATGTAAAGAAAATGGGGGGTCACCGTCCATCCTGACGAGTAAAATCGGATTTAAAATTGGCGGTTTTTTGGCATTGTTGTACTGTATATCGCCATTGACGCGCGCGCGGAATTTCAACTTTGACGGGCCCGTATGACGTCATTTTGAGTGGGATTGACTTGAAACTTGGTAGAAATATTCCTTGACATTTCAGACATCCGATCAAAGTGAAAAAACGGGAAATTTTCATTGCATATGAGCTGTGCGTGCGTATATGTGCGCGCGCGTACGCGTCCGTCCAATTTTTTCAATTTTTCAAAAAATGCTCCAAATGGTCTGAAACGTGTGCAAAAAAATTTTGAGCTCGATTTGAGGATACAAATATTTCAACGCGCGCGTACGCGCACGTTTTAAGAGAAAATATGAATTTTGAGAATATGAGTAGAATGCGCATAACTTGTAATATATGTGACGTAAATTTCATTGAAAAACTCTATTCCATTAGTGAGATATGATTGAGAATGTGTTTTCATATAATGACGTCACAGTGACGTCACGGTCGACTGATCACTATTATACATTAGATCTGTCGTCTTTGGGACATGATACATATATGGTATAATTTTGAAATTGATAGGAAGAGGACTTTCTGAGCTAACCTCTACACAAATTTTGTCCAGAAATAAAGAAGAAGAAGAAGAAGAAGAAGAAGAACCAACAAAGAATCCGTACAGATACAGAAGGTGATCCGAGAGGATACTCGGATCACCTAACTAGACTCGGAATTTGTCAAGACTGACAAATTAGGTGATCCGATCTCTTCGAAAATCAATGATTTGAGTCCTCATCCCAATATTCATGACCATACAGGTTTCATCTGTGTTGACGGGACATTGGCCGTGTCATGTTTGGATTCTCATTTAGAAAAGGGAGTGAGACCTGCCATCTTTGGTACCGAATTCCGTATACACTAACGGAAATACAGAATGAAGTATATTTGACCTTTGACCTCACTTTGCACACCCAAAATGGCGTCTAAGCAAAAAGTGATTATTTTATGAAATGATTCTTGTAACATGGTCTTTGCGTGTGCAAAATATGGGAAAGATAGGACATGTATTCACCAAGATACAGGATGAAACATTTATGACCTTTGACCCTAATTTACATACCCAAGATCGTGTCCGATCAAGTAGTTGTTATTTTATGAAATAATGTACGTGACATGTACTAAACATGTGCAAAATATGGGATTGATAGCCATTGTTGTTGTTCATCTATTGCACAGAAAGTAGTAGAAAGAAAGAAAAATAAAGAAAAAATTATGTTATTTTATAGAAATTTGAAGGAGAAGCATAAAAAAAAAACAGAAAAAGACTAGAGATTGTAATTTGTCATCACTGACAAATTAAGGTGATCCGATTTTTTTTTTTTTACTCAATCATTCAAGTCCTGATCGCAATAGGCATGACCATGCAGGTTTCATCTGTGTTCAGAGACATTGGCCGTGTGATGTTTGGATTCTCATTTAGAAAAGGGAGTCATATCTGCCATCTTTGGTACCAAATCTGTATACACTAAAACGAAGATACAGCAACAAGTACATATGACCTTTGACCCCACTTTGCACAACCTAGATGGCATCTGAGCAAAAAGTGGATATTTTGTGAAATGATTCTTGTAATATGATCTTTGCGTGTGCAAAATATGGGAAAGATAAGACATGTATTCACCAAGATACAGGATGAAACATTTGTGACCTTTGACCCTAATTTACATACCCAAGATGTTGTCCGATCAAGTAGTTGTTATTTTATGAAATAATGTACGTGACATGAACTAAATATGTGCAAAATATGGGGGTGATAAGGGCTGTTTTTCTTGAGTTATTGCAAAGAAAGTTGCAGAAACATAGAAATATCTCAGTACATCGAAGATAAGCTTTAATTTCAACCAAGTATTTTAACATGATCCCGACATCATATGAAAAAACAAAGGGCACGTAACGATAGCGCGAAGTCTGAGTTACAACATATTAAAATCTGAGAGAAATTCACCGAAGGGTAAGTGCGCTAGTGCTCGATAAAGATAATCGTGTCAATATTAACATCTAGAAAAATTCCCTCCCATAGAGATAACACGTCATAACGAAGATACAGAAAAAAAGTACATATGACCTTTCACCCCACTTTGCACAGACAAGATGGCATCTGAGCAAAAAGTGGTTATTTAGTGAAATGATTCTTGTAACATGGTTTTTACATGTGCAAAATATGGGAAAGATAGGACATGTATTCACCAAGATACAGGATGAAACATTTATGACCTTTGAACCTAATTTACATACCCAAGATGGCGTCTGATCAAGTAGTTGTTATTTTATGAAATAATGTACGTGACTTGAACTAAACATGTGCAAATTATGGTGGTGATAGGGTATGCTTTTCGTGAGTTATTGCAAAGAAAGTTGCAGAAAGAAAGAAATATTCCAATACATCGAAGATAAGCTTTAATTTCAACTAAGTTTTTGGACGTGATGCCGACATCGCATGAAAAAACGAAGGGCACACTTAAGATAGCCCAAAGTCTCAACCAAAACATATTAAAATCTGGGAGAAATTCACCAAAGCATAAGTGAGCTAGTGCTCGAAAAGAACAGTCATGTCAATTTTCATTTACAGAAAAACTGCACTCCCATAGATATAACACGTAAACTGGTCAAATTTGACAAGGTTACTTTCAATCCATTTTTACGAGGTGATGCCATCATCCAATCAAAATTGTGTTATTACATTTATGAAAGACCATTTAATAAGCTACAACATACTGAAATTTGGGTGAAAATCGGCAAAGGATAAGAGAGATACGCTCGAGTAAACTTGAAATTTGATGACGCCATTTTGAAAATTTACATTTTTTATTTTATTAAGAAATTTGATATCTTTTAATCATTTTTTTAGCATCGGCAACCCATGAAATGACATGTACAACTCATCAGCTTTCAAAATATGTAAAGAAAATGGGGGGTCACCGTCCATCCTGACGAGTAAAATCGGATTTAAAATTGGCGGTTTTTTGGCATAGTCGCACTGTATATCGCCATTGACGCGCGCGCGGAATTTCAACTTTGACGGGCCCGTATGACGTCATATTGAGTCGGAATGACTTGAAACTTGGTAGAAATATTCCTTGACATTTCAGACATCCGATTCGTTTAAAAAAACGGGAAATTTCTATTGCATATGAGCTGTGCGTGCGTGTATGTGCGCGCGCGTACGCGTCCGTCCGATTTTTTCAATTTTTCAAAAAATGCTCTAAATGGTCTGAAACGTGTGCAAAAAAATTTTGAGCTCGATTGGAGCATACAAATATTTCAACGCGCGCGTACGCGCACGTTTTAAGGGTATAGATGAATTTTGAAAACATGAGTAGAATCAGCTTAATTTGAACTATATGTGACGTAAATTTCATTGAAAAATTCCATTCTATTAATGAGATATGAATGAGAATGTGTTTTCATATAATGACGTCATAGTGACGTCACGGTCGACTGATCACTATGATTTTATAAGATCTGTCGTCTTTGGGACATGATACATATATGGTATAAGTTTGACATTGATAGGCAATGCACTTTCTGAGCTAACCTCTGCACAACTTTTGTCCAGAAATAAAGAAAGAAAGAAAGAACTAGAGATTGTAATTTGTCATCACTGACAAATTAAGGTGATCCGATCTTTTTTTTAATCAATGATTCAAGTCCTGATCGCAATAGGCATGACCATGCAGGTTTCATCTGTGGTCAGAGACATTGGCCGTGTGATGTTTGGATTCTCATTTAGAAAAGGGAGTCATATCTGCTATCTTTGGTACCAAATCTGTATACACTATAACGAAGATACAACAACAAGTACATATGACCTTTGACCCCACTTTGCACAACCTAGATGGCATCTGAGCAAAAAGTGGTTATTTTGTGAAATGATTCTTGTAACATGATCTTTGCGTGTGCAAAATATGGGAAAGATAAGACATGTATTCACCAAGATACAGGATGAAACATTTGTGACCTTTGACCCTAATTTACATACCCAAGATGTTGTCCGATTAAGTAGTTGTTATTAGGTGATCCGAGTATCCTCTCGGATCACCTTCTGTATCTGTACTGATTCTTTATTCTTCTTTCTTTATTTCTTTATTTCTCCGCAAAAGTTGTGCAAGAGTTAGCTCAGAAAGTGCATTGCCTATCAATGTCAAACTTATACCATATATGTATCATGTCGCAAAGACGACAGCGCAAGTAAAATCATAGTGATCAGTCGACCGTGACGTCACTATGACGTCATTATATGAAAACACATTTTCATGCATATCTCATAAATGGAATGGAATTTTTTAATGTAAATTACGTCACATATATTTCAAGTCAAGCGGGTTCTACTCATTTTCTCAAAAATTCATATTTATCTTAAAACGCGCGCGTACGCGCGCGTTAAAATATTTGTATGCTCAAATCGAGCTCAAAATTTTTTTGCACACGTTTCAGATCATTTGGAGCATTTTTTGAAAAATTGAAAAAATTGGACGGACGCGTACGCGCGCGCACATATTCGCACGCACAGCTAGTATGCAATAGAAATTTTCAGTTTTTTTACACGGATGGGATGTCCAAAATGTCAAGGAATATTTCTACCAAGTTTCAAGTCGATCCGACTCAATATGACGTCATACGGGCCCGTCAAACTCAAAATTCCGCGCATGCGTCAATGGGGATACACCGTGCAACTATGCCAAACAACCGCCAATTTTAAATCGGATTTTACTCGTCAGGATGGACGGTGACCCCCCATTTTCTTGACATATTCTGAAAGCTGATGAGTTGTACATGTTATTTCATGGGTTGGCTATGCTTACAAAATGATTAAAAGATATCAAATTTCTTAATAAAGTCAAAAAAGTAAATTTTCAAAATGACGTCATCAAATTCCAAGTTTACTCGAGCGTATCTCACTTATCCTTTGCCATTTTTCACCCAAATTTCAATATGTTGTAGCTTATGAAATGTTCTTTCATAAATGTAAAAACACAATTTTGATTTAATGACGGCATCACCTCGTAAAAATGGATTGAAAGTAACCTTGTCAAATTTGACCAGTTTACGTGTAATCTCTATGGCAGTGCAGTTTTTCTGGAAATGAAAATTGACATTACTATCTTTATCGAGCACTAGCTCACTTATGCTTCGGTGAATTTCTACAAGATTTTGATATGTTGTAGCTGAGACTTTAGGCTATCGTGAGTGTGTCCTTCGTTTTTTCATACGATGTCGGGATCACGTCAAAAAACTTGGTTGAAATTAAAGTTTATCTTCGATGTATTGAAATATTTCTTTCTTTTTGCAACTTTGTATGCAATAACTCAAGAAAAACATACCCTATCACCACCATATTTTGCACATGTTTAGTTCATGTCACGAACATTATTTCATAAAATAACAACTACTTGATCAGACGCCATCTTGGGTATGTAAATTAGGGTCAAAGGTCATAAATGTTTCATCCTGTATCTTGGTGAATACATGTCCTATCTTTCCCATATTTTGCACACGTAAAGACCATGTTACAAGGATAATTTCACAAAATAACTACTTCTTGCTCAGATGCCATCTTGTCTATGCAAAGTTGGGTCAAAGGTCATATGTACTTCTTTCTTTATCTTCGTTATGACGTGGTATCTCTATGGGAGGGAATTTTTTTAAATGTGAAAATTGACATGATTGTCTTTATCGAGCACTAGCTCACTTACCCTTCGGTGAATTTCTCCTCGATTTTAATATGTTGTAGCTGAGACTGTGCGCTATCGAATGTGTGCCTTCCTTTCTTCATACAATGTCGGAATCATGTTAAAAAACTTGGTTGAAATTAAAGCTTATCTTCGATGTATTGAGATATTTCTATGTTTCTGCAACTTTCTTTGCAATAACTCAAGAAAAACAGCCCCTATCACTCCAATATTTTGCACATGTTTAGTTCATGTCACGTTCATTATTTCATAAAATAACAACTACTTGATCGGACAACATCTTGGGTATGTAAATTAGGGTCAAAGGTCACAAATGTTTCATCCTGTATCTTGGTGAATACATGTCTTATCTTTCCCATATTTTGCACACGCAAAGATCATGTTACAAGAATCATTTCACAAAATAACCACTTTTTGCTCAGATGCCATCTAGGTTGTGCAAAGTGGGGTCAAAGGTCATATGTACTTGTTGTTGTATCTTCGTTATAGTGTATACAGATTTGGTACCAAAGATAGCAGATATGACTCCCTTTTCTAAATGAGAATCCAAACATCACACGGCCAATGTCTCTGACCACAGATGAAACCTGCATGGTCATGCCTATTGCGATCAGGACTTGAATCATTGATTAAAAAAAAAAAGATCGGATCACCTTAATTTGTCAGTGATGACAAATTACAATCTCTAGTTTTATGAAATAATGTACGTGACATGAACTAAACATGTGCAAAATATGGGAGTGATAGGGGCTGTTTTTCTTGAATTATTGCAAAGAAAGTTGCAGAAACATAGAAATATCTCAATACATCGAAGATAAGCTTTAATTTCAACCAAGTTTTTTTAACATGATTCCGACATTGTGTGAAGAAAAGAAGGCACTAATTCGATAGCGCACAGTCTCAGCTACAACATATTAAAATTGAGGAGAAATTCACCGAAGGGTAAGTGAGCTAGTGCTCGATAAAGACAATCATGTCAATTTTCACATTTAAAAAAATTCCCTCCCATAGAGATACCACGTCATAACGAAGATAAAGAAAGAAGTACATAATAATATGACCTTTGACCCAACTTTGCATAGACAAGATGGCATCTGAGCAAGAAGTAGTTATTTTGTGAAATGATCCTTGTAACATGGTCTTTACGTGTGCAAAATATGGGAAAGATAGGACATGTATTCACCAAGATACAGGATGGAACATTTATGACCTTTGACCCTAATTTACATATCCAAGATGGCGTCTGATCAAGTAGTTGCTTTTTTATGAAATAATGTTCGTGACATGAACTAAACATGTGCAAAATATGGTGGTGATAGGGTATGTTTTTCTTGAGTTATTGCATATAAAGTTGCAAAAAGAAAGAAATATTTCAATACATCGAAGATAAACTTTAATTTCAACCAAGTTTTTCGACGTGATTCCGACATCGTATGAAAAAACAAAGGGCACACTAACGATAGCCTAAAGTCTCAGCTACAACATATCAAAATCTCGTAGAAATTCACCGAAGCATATGTGAGCTAGTGCTCGATAAAGATAGTAATGTCAATTTTCATTTCCAGAAAAACTGCACTGCCATAGAGATTACACGTAAACTGGTCAAATTTGACATGGTTACTTTCAATCCATTTTTACGAGGTGATGCCGTCATTAAATCAAAATTGTGTTTTCACACTTATGAAAGAATATTTCATAAGCTGCAACATATTGAAATCTGGGTGAAAAATGGCAAAGGATAAGTGAGATACGCTCGAGTAAACTTGGAATTTGATGACGTCATTTTGAAAATTTACTTTTTTGAATTTATTAAGAAATTTGATATCTTTTAATCATTTTGTCAGCATAGCTAACCCATGAAATAACATGTACAACTCATCAGCTTTCAGAATATGTCAAGAAAATGGGGGGTCACCGTCCATCCTGACGAGTAAAATCCGATTTAAATTTGGCGGTTGTTTGGCATAGTTGCACTGTGTATCCCCATTGACGCACGCGCGGAATTTTGAGTTTGACGGGTCCGTATGACGTCATATTGAGTCGGATCGACTTGAAACTTGGTAGAAATATTCCTTGACATTTTGGACATCCCATCCGTGTAAAAAAACTGAAAATTTCTATTGCATACTAGCTGTGCGTGCGAATATGTGCGCGCGCGTACGCGTCCGTCCAATTTTTTCAATTTTTCAAAAAATGCTCCAAATGATCTGAAACGTGTGCAAAAAAATTTTGAGCTCGATTTGAGCATACAAATATTTCAACGCGCGCGTACGCGCGCGTTTTAAGATAAATATATATTTTTGAGAAAATGAGTAGAACCCGCTTGACTTGAAATATATGTGACGTAATTTACATTAAAAAATTCCAATCCATTTATGAGATATGCATGAAAATGTGTTTTCATATAATGACGTCATAGTGACGTCACGGTCGACTGATCACTATGATTTTACTTGCGCTGTCGTCTTTGCGACATGATACATATATGGTATAAGTTTGACAGTGATAGGCAGTGCACTTTCTGAGCTAACTCTTGCACAACTTTTGCGGAGAAATAAAGAAATAAAGAAAGAAGAAAGAATCCGTACAGATACAATAGGTGATCCGAGAGGATACTCGGATCACCTAATGAAGTTATTTTATAGAAATTTTAAGAAGCATAAAAAAAATCAGAAAAAGATAAAGTAAGGAAGGGAGGATAAGACTAACTAAAGAAAAAGAAGAAAAAAGTGTTTAAAAAAAGTGAAAAAAATATTGGCAGGGGTGAGCCTCGAACCGGGGACCTTAGGATTACGAGTCGGATGCGCTATGCACTGACCTATTTCATCCTCCATAGGCCCTGTTATTAAGCAAAATGACGCTGCATCGAAACCAAGCGCAAATTTTAGCCAAGTTTTTCGACGTGATGCCGACGTCGTATGAAAAAATGAAGGGCACACTTACGATAGCCCAAAGTCTTAGCTACAACATATTAAAATTTGGGAGAAATTCACCGAAGCATAAGTGAGCTAGTGCTCGATAAAGATAGTCATGTCAATTTTCATTTCCAGAAAAACTGCACTCCCATAGACATAACACGTAAACTGGTCAAATTTGACAAGATTACTTTCAATCCATTTTCACGAGGTGATGCCGTCATCCAATCAAAATGTTGTTATTATATTAATGAAAGACCTTTTAATAAGCTACTACATACTGAAATCTGATTGAAAATTGGCGAAGGATTAGTTAGATACGTTCGAGTGAACTTGAAATTTGATGACGTCATTTTGAAAATTTACTTTTTTTACTTTATTAAGAAATTTTATATCTTTTAATCATTTTGCCAGCATCGCCAACCCATAAAATGACATGTACAACTCATCAGCTTTCAAAATATGTAAAGAAAATGGGGGGTCATCGTCCATCCTGACGAGTAAAATCGGATTTAAAATTGGCGGTTTTTTGGCATAGTTGCACTGTATATCGCCACTGACGCGCGCGCGGAATTTCAACTTTGACGGGCCCGTATGACGTCATATTGATTCGGATTGACTTGAAACTTGGCAGAAATATTCCTTGACATTTCAGGCATCCGATAAGTCTGAAAAAACAGGAAATTTCTATGACATATGAGCTGTGCGTGCGCATATGCGCGCGCGCGTACGCGTCCGTCCAATTTTTTCAATTTTTCAAAAAATGCTCTAAATGGTCTGAAACGTGTGCAAAAAAATTTTGAGCTCGATTGGAGTATGCAAATATTTCAACGCGCACGTACGCGCACGTTTTTAGAGAAAATATGAATTTTGAGAATATGAGTAGAATGCGCATAACTTGAAATATATGTGACGCAAATTTCATTGAAAAATTCCATTCCATTAATTAGATATGATTGAGAATGTGTTTTCATATAATGACGTCATAGTGACGTCATGGTCGACTGATCACAATGATACAATTGATTTGTTTTCTTTATGACATGATGCATGCATGGTATAATTTTGAAATTGATAGGCAGAGTACTTTCTGAGCTAACCTCTGCACAACTTTTGGGGAGAAATAAAGAAATAAAGAAGAAGAAAAATAAAGAATCAGTACAGATACAGAAGGTGATCCGAGAGGATACTCGGATCACCTAATAACCTCACTGTGATAGTCTCTGGCAGTCAGCATTTATATTAATTTGATTACCTGAAGTGTGTCCTTTACAGGGCACTACACAAAGACCAGTATAAATTTCAAGACGTGCGGACAGGCGAGTATTAAATGTAATGAATCAGGAACAATCAATAAGCAAAACCACAAATGTATGGAAGAATATCATAACACATAAATGTACTTCATAATAAATTTCTGTCTCGTAAGCAAAGCCTTTCTTGTTCATTTTTTCCACCACATACTGTAAAAACATAATAATTTCAAAAATGCCCTTGAGCAAAACTTTCATTTGATGATTTGAGATGCCATGCCCTTTTAAAAAGGAGGGAGCGTGTCCATGAGAGGGAGCATGCCGGATAAATCTATTCTAAACACAGGAGTATCTCCCATTTCTTTGAATCCCAGGGTAATGTACATTACATTCAAATGATCTACAAATGAGAATCAATCACTGACATGATTTGAAAGCTACCAATCACTAAAGCATTGAGGCAGTTTTGGCAAAGGATCGCACGTCTACCAAATCAAATAGTGCACAAACACTATTTCAGTAGCTTGAGAGCTCATTAAAGACCCAGTAGCGTGGGGATTCACAATTGGTCCAATCAAAGAGGTTCACCTAGTACCTCCTTGGTCCAATTGACTATAGGTGATCTTCATTTGTTGCCTGCTGGAATACATTAAAAAACCATGAGTAGTCCCCATCAACGAATTGTGCATCAAAGCTTACACTCATCTCACTGGTAAAGGTCGACCGAAGTGATCCAGATTCTATGGCGACCCAGGCGTGTGTATGCTTACATATTAGATGAATGATAAAGCTGAGCATACAATTTGTTACGTTAATTCTCAAAAATATTCCAGTTGGGCCAGCCTTTCCACTCCATGGTTCCCCTCGATACTGGGTCTTTAATACACGCAAAAGTCTACCAGGCAAATATATCATAACAACAAATGTAATAAATTTGTGATCTTCTTTTGATTGCAGAAACAGTTTTATCAGCAGGACTATACACCCCCTGTCGCCGATGAATGGGAGCTCAACAGTGGAATTCAAATTTTGCCCAGCGTCTTCTAGCAAGTGTGGGGCTTTGTTACTTTTGTTACTGACTCCTTGGGTAATGCACAGCACATTACAGTCCCATGCTCAACGATGAAAATCAATCATCAACAAGGATTGAAAGCTAGAGATCATCTACATTGTATTAACATTGCTGCAGCTTTGGCAAGAATTATGGGTCTCCATCATCCCCTTTTCTAAAGCTTCAAATTAGCCCAAGAAAACACATCCAGGGTCTCAGTTCATAAACGATGCTACAACAGAGAATGTGGCCATTCTTGCTGAAATGACAACTTCTTGTAGCAACAGCCAATCAGGATTGGTATTGTGTGAATTCACACAATCAGAGTCTCTAGTTTGTTCAGGGTCCAGGCAAGGGAATCTCAAGTTCACAAAATGCTTTTGGTTCCAATCTCTACATTCATACGTGATCACACGGCACAGCATTTTAGTTTCCTAATCACAGTGAACTTTTCTGTGTGAATTTGCCCCTGGAGGATGACCACAATTCTTTACAAATGAGAGCTAGCTTCGACCATCTAATAACAACACGAGACCATCAGGGTATTCAGATGCAAAAAAAATCGTACCAGAATGGTATAGCTATACCAAAACGGCATAGCCATACGATGAATTTATACATCTGAATGCTGACTAACGAAATGACGCATAACGAAACAACGTATAGCGAAACGACGGTCAGAGCATTGGGAGCTTTAGATTTTAGACGCGCGGACGTTCAGAGGGAAAAAATATGTTCTGAGCGTGCGCAGAAGCGCGCGTCAAGTCAATCTGTTTTTAGCTTGCGTCGCCTGAGTTTTTCACTACGCGTACTGGGCTATTTTTACGTCCGCACAGTTTGCAACGTAGAGAGCTACTTCATGCACCGATAATATTGTCGGCTGAGAATGAAAAGGGCGTTAAATTGCCACTAAACCCATAGTGTTCACGACCACTTAACGGCCTTCTCATTCTCAACAGACGATATGGGGGCGCGATTTTATTTTTATACGTTGCGTCCCAGCGTAATCTAAAGCTACTTTTTAGCACGACGCAGGGGAGAGGAGAACGTCCAGCGCACTCGTCGTCTCAAACGTCCCCACGTCAAAATCTAAAGCTCCCTATTGTTTCGAACTAGAACTCGATAACGAATTAGCATTCCATCGTGTCCATTGTGCGTCTGAACGTATGGCGACCATAGAACGGTATATCTGGGTGGGGTTTAATGGGAGTGAGCACGAAAGGTGACCTTGTACCTGTCACTCATGACTTAACAACATGCACAGCGAGAAACTGCACATCTATACGACGTTTTTCCGGAATAGTCAAAATTAGCGTCAGAACGGTCTGTCGGCTATGCAATGATTCTTTATACATCGTTTCGTTATCAAGTTTTGGTATAAACTGGCTTGAGTCTGAACAGGGGGTATTACTTTTGGGCTGCTATGAATGTTATCAGGATATTCTTGCATCTTTCTCCCACATCCCATCCCAACCTCTACACATCACCATCAGAATATCATTTGCACTTCATAAACAGGATATATGCTCAAGCTACAACAGGATTGTACAAACTTACCCATTTGTGGGCGGAGTGACAGTGTAACCGGTGTCCATATTTGCTCCTCGCCTCTTTTGCTCCCCTCCTTCACACACACTCTTCCCTCTTTATTGTCTTTCCTCTCTTTAGTTTCTTCCCCCTTCTTTCTCTCCTTCAAAACTACGTCCGATCAATAATGCTGTTTCTGTGAAGGACGCCCTCTCAGGTCTGGAAACCCATTGATGCGGAGTCGCACCAACTCCTGATGAGAATGATCAGCGTTCTCCTTCTGAAATGAAACAAAGAAAGACAGACAAACATGATAAACTGACTGATTTAGAAGTAATTCAAACAGATATTGGTACATCCCAAATCTTATCACCAATTCAATTCAATCCCTCACATCAATAACGACAATTTCAGCAGTTGTATATCTTGAACACTGTATTAAAGTTACTGTCGAACACACTTCACTCACCATACATATTGCATGCATAATATCTGACAAATCGGGACATGAAAGACAAGCTTACAGTGTGTAGTTACTGTACATTTGCGATTGGCAAACACAGTGATCAAAGAACAACAAAAAAAAAAAGAAGACGAAGTGTTTATCCATTTTTCCCAAAATTTTCCACCTTGGAGAAAAAACACTGCATTTCTGGTGTGAGAGCCAACATCATGGCTTGCTGTCACATACATGAGCAAACATCACTCAACTCATGAACTCTGCCAAAATCACACCATTACGATATGTATGGCATCCATACCATAGACTGTGACTGACTTTTTATTGTATGCACGTGATGGCTGCTGACAAAGATCCAACACGTACCGCTGGCAGCATACTATCACGTTATTATTATTGCTATAACCACGGTCACATTGAATTAAAAACAAAAACAAAAAAATGCACCAATTTCTTCGTCCACACCCTCAACATCCCCCATCCCCCCCCCCATCTTCAAATTCAGACTCCAATATCTCCATGTGTCCGCTATGACTGACAGCTCACAATCCTAATCTTAATTGGTGGTAATTCAATCACACGGCCAAGTATACGATGTTACAGGCCTTAGGCTGGTCGTCTGGCAGACGTTCCCATTCCCGCTCCTAAATCAACGCGTCCCTGGCATGTGTGTGTGTGTGTGTCTACCTGCGACAAGTCAGGGAGATCTGATATAGGCCTGAGAGTGATGACAAAACAACCTCCAGCAACTGAACAGCTGAGCGCTATAAATAACTCAGAATAACATCATAGTCATGTCCCCAGATGACCCTAGTGGTTGACCCAGCCGTCCAGGGTATCCATTTTATGATATCTTCTTCTTTTTTTTTCATTGTCATTCCTGCTTTGTTTCACACTGCCTCTCCATAATGCATGCATATGGCCAATTAACATTTATTGACCCTCTGTCGGTATCCCGCAGCAAAGGGGAATGCGATTCTCGTTTTCTTTGAACGATATTGCACGAAATATGTGGGGTAGATAATGAGTGTATGTGTGTGGGAGCAGGAGAGAAAGAAGCCAGGAGAATAAAGACTATGCGGACATTAATCATATTCAGTGGGACTGTCACGCACATTGTCATTACTATAAGCAATGCATCTGTTCACAGTTCGGACACCGAAAGAGGAAAGATTATCGATGCCGTCTTTCACGCATGAACTAGCATGTGATAAAGATGCTTCATCCAGAAATGAGTGGTAGAAATGAGCGTCTCATTGGACGACACAGTGATCTATATTACGACATCAGAGCATACAGGAAGTGGGATTACATTCTCACTAATGATCTGCAAATACCTGTTGCCATTATTGAGACCATGGACCTACAACGAACGTTGTAGGTCCATGTTGAGACGGATGTATCATAAATGGTACATGCAAATGTGTGCTTTTATATGGGGAAGGGGCACAAGGGAAAGTTCATTTATTACTGGTATCCTATGAGTAGCTACAGTACTTTCACCAGTGAGTACTGATCCCCTGGAAAAAAAAAAAAAGAAAATCAAATATCACAGGTGGTTTAGCATATATGGTCTGTGATTTTGACAGGTGCTGTAATCAATTGTCTTTTAATACCCAACTTCCTACACATTGTAGCACATCTACACATTCTGTAGGCCTTATAGCATTTAATAGTGCTCACTGGTATTGTACAGGTGACTGTTTTCTCCATTGAAGAGCAAATCAAAGGGCTACATTTATTCAAAAAACCACCTTTGAAACATAATCTTCGAGCTGATTTTCTTATGGATCTATTTCATGAATTCCAGCATTCCATACATCAGTATGACCCTATTTCACATTGAGTATGATAATGGGATTAGAATTTACTTTCTTGCCATTCATTTCAATCAAATGTGGCCAGAATTTCACCTTATTTCTAGGCTGTATTTTTATTCCACGAGCCATGACAGTCATGCTACTTGCGGCCTGGGAACCAGGCTAACCCCACACTGGGACTGGGCATCCCCTACCCAACCACCACCATAGCGCCACAATACGCTCCGTGGTAGCAGAGTGGCAGCAGCGAGCTAGAGTGGTGGATGTTTGACAGGCAACAGGTGCCAGCTGTATCCCATGGGAGGGGGACGCTGATGGCTGACCTGGACTGATGCTGGCAGATTGTAGGGAAGCAGTAAAAGCAGCAGCAGCAAGCAAGCAAAGCAAAACATGAAATATATTTTCTCAAACGCAAAACATACAGACCTAGTTTTTATAGAATGTGAAAGCCTGACACAAACAACTTTAAAGGCCCATTCACACACAGCCATTTTGTGTGTACATGTGTGGAACAGACGAGTTAAATACCTTATGTCGATAAGGAGAGATTTCAAAACAAACAAACAAACAAACAATAATATCCAAAACAGGTCTCAATCACCAGTATCACTGGTATTAACATGCACAGTTAACTGTTCTTATGCTTGTTCTACAGGATCTGATAGAGGAAGGCAATATTATGCAAGAAGAATGCACAAAGTACACTTGTACAGAGACATACAGTACAAGCACAGAAATAGCAGCTCGAACAACAAATACAAAAGTTTCATGATCAAATTCTAACTAATCAAAATGAATGACAGGCTAATGAAGAACAAGCATACCCATGATATACTGTGAATGCTACAAATTTTCTAGTTCCTCTAGGATGAGAACACTGAATGATGCCTCCAATTGAATACTGTCAAGAAAGGGAAGTATGTCCTTGAAATTTCTTTCATTTTGTTCCAATGTCACGCTACTTTCATTAACTTTCTCCTAATGACTGTCAGGCACATTTCAGTTGTGTCAAAGCTCCAAATATGATTTAAAGTTTTGTTTAATTTGGAATGATGTCACTATTTAAAAGCAAAGCACAAAATGAAGACAGCAATATGATCTGTACTTCTAGAATTGCAACTGGCGTCTTCGAGCAAATGACACGCCCATATCTATTCCATACACCCCAAGATGTAGAGTACATGGGGGTGGGGGTGGGGAGGTAAAGCCTTCAAACTATTGAGATGCTGAGCAAATACTTATTTTTTTTTTCTTTCTTTCCATGGGTGAGCAGGTCTAAAAAAGGAGAAGTAAATGTCAGATACCTTTCTTTCTCTAGAAGTTCAGAGTCCATAAAGTGATGAGGAAGACGATATTTCTTCCTTTTCTCTATCTATCTATATAAAGGGTGCTGCTGACTGTTTTGTGAACGACGTGATTAGCCTATTGAGCTCCTGGGCCCTGATGGGAGTACACAAAATGGCAAACATCCAGGGATGCTGGCACAACTAATCCGCAGTGCGCAATGGGGAAACGCGTACCGACGATATCACGTGTCTTAATCGCCGAGGAGCAGATGTTGCCAGTATCACTGGTGAGCAAGCCTGCTCCTTCTACAAACCTCCTGCTTTTGCACATCAACAACAAATGTGACAACTCTGTCATTTGCGCCTCTCACAACACGAAATGTTCTTTGTAATTATGCGTGCAATCCCCTTGGATGCTGTTATTAGAAACAGATTTTGGAATCCCTTCCTTACAATCTCTTTAACTGCTCAGTATCTCAAGCTCCAACAGGTCCACATGTTGGATATTTCCACCTAATGACATAATGTTCTCCTGCTGTTTAAACGAATTCCCCCCACCCCCCTCCCCTTTTCATTTTCAAGTTGTCAACAAGAAAAGGGGCCATCATAACTCTGAGGATAATTATATCATGTAGTTGATGTGTGGTGCTAGTCTCCAGGTAGCCAGCCTGTATATACAACAGCATTTAATCTGTCCCCAGATGGTAACAAGTCTTGTGGAAAACAATTTGAACACTTGTATTTTTCCCCAAAGGAGCAATTACTTTGGATTATGTTACAACTGCATATCAAGAAATTATGTTCCTACCCCAGATGTAGACTTTATAGGTGATCACTGTTTGAGAAAACAGAGAGGAAATCAATGTCTGAGAGGGAGAGACAGACAAACAGATAAACAGACAGACAGACAGACTGACAGACGAGTGAAGGAGAGAGGAAAGCAATGTTTATACTACTGTTACACATCTTCTGGCAGATAAGTGATAACAAAACAAAGAAGGAATGTAAGCAAAATGAGATACAATGAAGAAAGGGAGCAATAGCGCTATATGATCTCACTGGCAACTGAAATGTTTGCATGTGAATGCATACGTGTGTGTTGGGGGCAGGTGGGGGATTGAGATTTACATTCTCCATTCTGTACAGCTTTGCTACTGGTCTTCAGCATCAAATAAAATTCTTACAAGCATGCTGACTATGTTTATGTTTCCACTTGAGAATCTGAGCAGCACTAGTACCCTACATGCCACTGGACCTTCAGTTCTAACATTACGTGAAAATGAAACCATTGAAAAAAAAATGCTGCTGAAATTAAATGTGAAATGAGTAAGTGATCTGATTTACAAATAACAACACTCAATTTTGTCCATACACAGCAGTGTTGGAATACACAGTGAAGTAAACTGTTCACAATGAGCATGGTGATTTGGTCAAGGATTTTGGGACAGTGACAGCATGTGTTTCAAAACTTCTGTATGCTTGACAGTTTGTTTCATCAACATAAACATCAATTTTAGAGCTCAATAGGTAATGTTCTACAATGTTTGACATTCGGTTATCATAATTTTGAACAGTGTCTCTAGAACAAGAGGGGAACAGTGCTTGTCTCATGGCAGGCATCTTGTAGCATCCACAATGTTTCTCCTGCGGCCCAGCATCAGCTCTTTACTGCAGGCCTTATAAATAACAATTACCAAACCCCAAATCCCAAACCAAGCTAGATCTGGCCAGGTAAAACCAAGGAGGTACTAGGCGAGCCTAGTAGCTCCTTGGTAAAACTACCCGTTTATAGAGGATCAAAGCAGGGCTTGAAACCACAATTCCCATGAATGGAGCTGACACAATGGTGAAGTACATGGAGCAGATCATCTCGGGGAGACACTTAATCTCCCCTTATGTTTTCAACATTCCAAAGTCACATGGGTGGCTAATCTCCCAATGTGTACTGCACTCATGAGCAAGAGCTACTGGAGGTTTGTAGCACAGGCTATTCCCCACTTCATGCAGAGGGGGATTTACTGACATTGGTACAGGTATACTAATTTCTCCTTTACATCACACACTTGTAATCCCCTGATCAATAGAATGGACAGATTCCAGGTCAGGCCGAGGTTATTAGGCACTCTTTAGTGGTCAGTTCAGAGCAGACAAGCTACTTGACATTGAGGCTAATCAATAAAACTGGTCTTGTCTACCACTGTGTAGCTGATCTCAGTACAAGGTCTATGGAGATGTCATTTTCAGGAACTCAGGTGAAGCTCCTTGCTCATACTATAGACCTACTGTTGTAGGTCCTTGCTCATAACAAGGAGAATTCTCTGGCATACTCAGCCTGATATAAATCAAAACTTTGGAAACCACACATGGCCAACCATATCCCAGCTCTAATACAAAAATTTTCCTTGGAGCAAAAATTCCCAACACCTAAAAATCATATGCCACTCATCTGCCCAAGTTAAATGATGTCTTAATCTGGATAATATTGATTTTCAATTTCAGCACTGTACACATGCAGTATATTTTGCCGTGTTCTTACTTTCACAAATTTAGCGAGTCAATCAAAATTCAAGAAAGCAATAACTTGCAATGATACTGCCTCCCATAACACAAATAAATTGCCAAATGCACATCATCTCAACAGTGGGAGATGACGAACATTATTTTCTTAAAGAAACATGATACTTTGTCTTTTTCCTTCAAATTGGTTTTCAACTGAAAATTCAACTATTCACAAAATTGCTAAATTAAAAGTCCAGATTTGGCAAAAATTTCATACTAAAAAACATAAAAAACATGCAATAAATGATACTGTTGTACCATGGATAACAACCACTGATTAACTGTATTTATGTAATAAAACAAGAGAGCTTCACCACATGGTACATTGTGTAATTATCTTATTCATAATTTGTCTGTCATTATTAATCATGTGATTTCACACTGCAGACACAGATTGTAACTATTGATCATTATTATCATCAATCAGCAATCCACATGTACACGTACCTGCTTTTAATGCCGGCAATAGTTTCCAATCAAGCTCCCTGTAAAGATCTTTTGTTTTGGTTTGGTGCCATGTACAATAAATACCACTGATCATGTGACTGAGGCAATATGACAACACAAAGATTGGGCCGTGTTAATGACTAGACACTGATAAGATACCGGTCTGACTGAGTCATTTGCGGCTTTACTCACAACCTCACCTCCACATCTATACTCTAGCGACTATCGCTCGTAACAGGGCAACACATTTTCAAACCTTGGTTAGGTTAATGATTGACTTCCATAGCTGGCTGGGGGACCAGTACGTGACACAAAATGGTACACGCAACTCTCAAAACAAAATTTCTTCGGGATTACAATACGGGGCAACACTGCCTTTGAGGACTGATACTATCGTATTAATTGTACACATTGTAAACAAGACCACGAAGCAACACATGATATGTAGGGGCCTACATAGGTACTAGCTATGGAGTCACAACACACCCATAAAGCAATGTGTCCTAAAGCAAAGGGAATGAAGAGATTTCTGCACCTGATCCTTCACTGGAATGTGACCAAAACAGGTCGGCTCTGTATTCAAAATGTTTCTGATTCTGCAAGACAGACTGGCTGGTGGAGATGGCAGATATGTTTCACTTGACTTCTTCATCTTTTTTGGTAGTCAAGATACTCTTGTCTTAACTTGGGAAGTGAGTTCAGTGACTTCTATTCCGACTGAGGCCTGCTGGCATGTGGCCAGATTTTAGCTATCACCTTTGGAAAAAAAAAAAAAAACAGAACAAGTAGGCCCTACAGTATTCAACATGGGAGTGTAGTGACAGCATACATATATCAGCCCCGTCCCCCCCCCCAAAAAAAAACAAACAAACAACAACTACACACCCTACCTTAAATAATAACATGT
The DNA here is from genome assembly GCF_964275005.1 of Diadema setosum. Lineage (NCBI taxonomy): Eukaryota > Metazoa > Echinodermata > Echinoidea > Diadematoida > Diadematidae > Diadema > Diadema setosum. Next base: position 9,266,917 of record NC_092698.1, read on the forward strand.
AAAAAGGATGATAACAATAAAGATGACAATGATAATATCAGAACACACCGTTTGTAGGGAGATGAAGTGGACATGGAGTTAATGTTTTACTTCCTTCTTCAGCTTTGCACTCGGAGAACACTTTACAGGCTCCATCAACCATGTGGAAGATCCGAGTTTTTATAAAGGGCTAAAGTCCACTAACAGCAAGACTCAACCCCCCCCCCCCCCATTCTGTGGTCACAAATTCTCAAACATACTATAAAAAGAAAGCTGCCCATTTCACAAAGTGTTACAAATATCTTGTGTGGTATTCTCTTCTTTAGACACATTTACAGCAACAAGCAGGAGAATCAAAAAGATGACTTGCGTTCAGATGGTGATTCTTATTAAACTTCATAGTAAGAATACTTCAAAGGATAAGTTCTTGGGATGGTACAGTTTCAGTTGAGAGATGGGGATTCAGATTTGAACTTAAAAGATAATTGGAAACAACTAATTTAAAATATTTGACAGAATACAACTCTAAGAGGAATCAAACTTTTATTTGATGACAATCAGTTCTGGAATGACTGAGATACAAAAAAAAAGTAAAAAGTAAACCAAAGTCGTCCTAATAAAGGTGGGACCCATCCTTTATTAGTACCTTTTAGTTTTTGGATATGAATATCTCAGCCAGCCAAATAATTTTTACACTATATTTATATGCTCTTTCCTATTTCATATGAGGTTCCTCACTATCTCAACAACAAAAAATCATAAGAAGAAGAAATGTTGGAAACTTGACTTCCCATCTTTACTGAAATTGTACTATCCCTTCAAGGAATCACTGTCTAAAGTAACTTAGGTCCAAACAAAGCTTTTTATGCAGGAGGTATAACACTTGCTGGCAGCTTTGTCAACTAGATGAATAGAGCTTATCAAAAGAAAAAAAAAATGCCACTATAAGTAGGCCTAAATTTCCGCTTCTATTACGCTTAATCTTCTGTTCACATTTGTAGCATTGCTTTCTAACATGACTGGTTGCACAAATCTCATACTCACTGGGATAATGTTCACATTCAATGTGTAATCAAGCATTACCGAAGAAATCTGAGAAGTCATTACTATGAACGCATAGAGCTTTACTGTTTCTTTTCGCAGAAGTGCACTTCACGACCAAAACAGTCTGACTTTACGCAGGAGTGGTCGATGAAAAGGTACGTCACACGGTGTAAAAACAGCAATCAAATATGGACTTTACATTGTCAATTTCTTTACATCAGCACCTATTTCACTTCAATACCAGTACCTGTAAAAAGCTACCTGCACAATACCCTGGGGACTCTGGATCTCTCCCCCCCCCCCCACCATCACAATCATAAGCCAGAGCTTTTCAAAGAAAGGACAGGTTTGTCTTCACACCTCCTCAAGAAACAATATTGAACTAGATTGTGAAATTGGGTGTTCTTGAGAGTCTGATACTCTTTTCAGACTGACTTTACTCGTCGGCTACCCATTCAAATCCCACTGATTCCACAGAGAGATGAATACATTGTACGTGACCAACCAATGTCAGTGCACTCTATTAAAGCATTATGCCCCTCAACAGCACAGGTTGATTGTGGCAGTAGCCCCACCCCAAACACTTCACCAGTATGCAGAAATTTTGTTGGTGTTCCAATTGATTTGGCAAGTGAGCATTTGGACCGACGTCTGCTGATAAATCTGTGTTTAACAAGTGAGTTCCTCCTGGCGATGAGGTGGGTAAATGCTGCTCAAATTTTCAAGAGCGTTTTTTTTTTTTCTTTCTTGTTTTGGTACTTCAGCTGGAGTCAAACCAAAGAACTTTATGGACTAAAGAATGTCAGCCGGCGCACCTGCTAAAATCTGCCTGGTATGAAAGAGGGGTATGAGACCCAAAAAACTGCACCTACCATTGCAACAAGCCATGAGGCTTTCATGATGGCTTCTTGCTGTTTCCCTGGTAGCTGCACATGCATCACAGTAAGTTCTCTAGTGTTAGAGCATTCCAAGCTCTTTATAGAATGAATTGTGTTGGATATACAGGGCATGAGGGTACTAGTATTAGAATATAAAGAAGATAAAGTTTCAGGTCTGTATGAAAATACAAGAAGGGATCACCTTTAGACACATATCATAGAATTTGAAATTCACTATGACTATAAAATGTCTAGAAAAATTAACCTATTTCTCAATTTCTCAAATGTAGTCCATACTGCCCATTGACACCTTTTAATTAGAATCCCTGATACGAACGGGAGGGGGGCGGGGGGAGGGGGGGAGGGGGGAGGGGGGAGGGGGAGGGGGGAGGGGGGGGCAAAGTATTGCTGCTATCAAGATGAATCAAAGTCTTAAAGGGTGTGTACAGTTCTTGTCGAGGTGTAGATTTAGCTTTTAACTTTTTGCAAGATATTCAGAAACCACTCTATGAGATGTCAAAGATCATGCAGTTTTAAGGGGTATCAAAAGTTTATTCGATGAAAATGGGTTTTGAAATGGCTGACATATCCAAAAACAAGGTGAAACAAAGAGATCCTAATAAAGTTGTGGCATGTCGCCTTTTATTATTAGCACTTTTTTTGATATTTGGTATTGCTGCTATCAAGATGAATCAAAGTCTTAAATGATGTGTCACATACAAAGTACTTTATGTAATCAAATTTCAGGGGTAACAAAAAAAAATGAGATTTGAACTGCGTTGATATATTGATGCTGTAACATGATGACCTCCAATGTCTAGAGGGTATTCTATTTGTAGATCTTGGTGTGTCCCGAGTGAATGATAAAAATACTAATGATAATGACTATACTAATAATAATACTGTTAATGATAACAATAAGAATGACAAGGAAAATACTAAAAATATTAACAATAATAATCTTAATACTACTAAAAATATAAATGATTATAATATTAATAATAATAACATCACTCTCTTACACCTGAACATATCTCCCTCTATATATAAAATACTGACATTTGTTACTACTTCCTCATCTTACGTAGCCCATCCCTGCATACAACTGAATCTCCGTGTTAAAAACCAGCTAGCGCAGCTGAATTTGGGCTACAGTATCTAGCCATCTTGTCAGATGGAAAATAAACAAACAACAGACAACATTGTTTTCCCTCATTGTCCACTCGCATGATTGATTACAATGTTTTGCTATAGAACAATTCTTGTTGCTATTGCTGTATACTCTGAGCATCTCACAATAAATCATCTACATAATTCATTTGTTACATATAAGTGTAAAGTAAACAGTATACATTATGTTTTGTTGACGACTGAAAATGAAATTTGAATTGAATTGAAAAAAAAAAAGAGCATGAACTGAATGTCAGGCAAAACAAACTCAAGTTGGTCTAGGAGCATGACAGTCAGATCTTATATCACATCATATCCTTTGTCACATTTTGTTATTTGTGTCAGAGCAAACATCGTTCGTGTGCAAGTTAGGGATCACTCCTCACTTTAACTACACATTAAATGTTCCTTTATTATTTTCTTTCATGCTGCAAACACTGACGTTGTGATGTGATGATATCAGCTGTCATAGGGTAATATCCTGCCATTGTATATATCCATGCCTTCTTGCCTCTGGGCATATTTAAAATGATAATAGCTAGTCTATACCTTTTGTGCATGTGTGCGTGCGGCCCATGATTTTATAAAAAAGCAGTATCTGTAACATCATGCTGTCGAAATTCCCTGCTGTCGCTGCTGTCGCTGCTGATGGTACGTGACTCGTACGCAAACATGCCCATTGAATCAATGAAATAACTTTTCTATGAGTAATGTTTTTCACATTTCCAAAATGCGGAACCGAAGTAATGAGGCCGATAATGATAGAAGTTGAGGGAAATCTGTAGACTTCAAAACTCAATTAAAAATGAATTCTTGTTCATTGCTGTGTCAAATCATATGGTTACACAGTGCTAAGGTAGAAGTCCTTCACATTACATTTGGTGTCTGTTTTGTCAGAACCGCCACGATGGCTCAGTCATCAATAAAATCATCAGTTTGTATGGTCCGCCATAATCAATATTTATTCATCTTAAATGCCGAAATGAAAGTCTTCATGGCTGGACAAGTAAGCAGAAGGGCCTAAATATTCGTTTTTCCCCACCATGTTTTACCGCCAATGTCTTTCTGAAAGTGCTAAGAGATTAAGACAGCACATTTACACTGCATACAAGCACAATCACTAAACTCACTGTTCTGCAGTGAAAGCTACCTTAGTAGTATTGATTCAGTGGTCCCAGTATTGCAGAAGCAATAAGCATGGAACAAACAACATTAATCATTTCTTGGTTCTTCCCTCTTCACAAAAACCATAGGCATGCTACGTACAAATACTTGTTACATTAGCATGTTTGGTTTTTTTAAAGCAAAAACTGATATTAAGCAAAGTCTTCCCTTGCCTGGAGGTGCACTTTAATAGTACTATTACTGGGGTAGAACTCTTAATGTAGGCCCTACATATGACATAAAAGCAGGCTATTATTACATGGGTCTCCTTTTTTTCCTTTTCGACAACAATGTTACATTCATGGAATACGCATGAAAAGAGGAAATTCTTCAAAGCTTAAAGGGACTGTACAGTACTGGTTGAGGTGAGGATTCATGTTTTGAACATTCCTAAGTGAGATAATGAAAAGCCTTTTATGAAATATGACAGAGCATGTAATTTTAAGAAGGATTCAACGTTTATTTGATGAAAATTGGTTTTCAAATGGCTGAGATATCCAAAAAAGTGCTAATAATAAAAGGCGACATGCCCCAACTTTATTAGGATCACTTTGTTTCACCTTGTTTTTGGATATCTCAGCCATTTCAAAACCGATTTTCATCGAATAAACTTTTGATACCCCTTAGAACTGCATCCTCTTTGACATCTCATAGAGTGGTTTGTGAATATCTCGCAAAACGTTAAAAGCTAAATCCTCACCTCGACCAGAACTGTACACACCCTTTAACCCAATTTTGGCACAAATGATGAAGGTGCAGTTTGAAGTATTCCATTTGAGCTCCACTATTAAAGAAAGAATCCCTCATTTGTAGTTTATCCTCACATCAGTATGGCTTTTGTCCAAGTACATGATGCAGCGGGTTGGTATCAGATCGGTGAGTGTAACTTCTCAAATTTGAATAGAACCATGTAGGGCCTATGCCGCATTTGCCTTTCAATAATCTTTGCTATGTACAGACACAGAACGAGAATCATTCTATTGTAAATTTCACTGAGCAAGCTTGCAGTGACTGATAAAAGAGAAGGTAAAAAAAAAAGAAAAAAAAACCCTCATCTTCATATACTATCATTTCTGATTGTTGCATACCTTGAAATGCAGTTATTTGATGAACTGACTGGAGAGGTTTACTGCAGTTGACATATTTTTTTTTTTCTGTTATTTTCTCATAAACCCCATAGTGCATTTAAGGTATTTAAAGGACAATAAGTTTTGACTTTCAGGCAATCCCTTATACCTTTAAACCAATTCACCCAGATTCCATGTAACCCCCTGAAGTGTGAATAGTGATGCAATGGACTCATCGGGGTAGATAATGCAGGAAGCAAGCAGGGGGGTCCTTCACATACAATATAACTACAACGTGACATCACGTATGTAGGGTAGAGCGCTAACATGTGATTTAATTGTCTGCTTACACTATTCAATTGACTGCTAAAATAGATGATTCCAAATGGGGCAAATCTCTGCTGAATTCAACACAAGTACCAAGTATCACTTCAGACCAATCAAAAAAGGGGTCTACAGGTATATCCGCCCTTCCTCCTGAATCCCTACCCCTCACCACAAACGGAAGTCTGCCCAATTGACGTTGGCATATGAAATAGGGAGCTCTGAATTTAGTGCGGGCCGGTAGGCCATCAAAATACCACAACAAGAATAACAGGTGAGGTCAAGGGAATAATTTCATTCTTCGATATGAATGGCTATAGAATTCCATGCTCTACTGAAGTTCTTAACATCTTTTTTTTTTTCAATTTCAGATTCCATCTCTGACATCAAAAACAGCATGGCTCAATGTCTCTAAACCTGAATCTGACAC